>NC_091661.1:30580000-30891250 GCF_042453785.1 Malus domestica
AGTTCGGAAGGCAGTCTTTTCCACATCGGAGGGAGACATACGGATCTGATGATATCCAGACCTAAGATCAAGCTTAGAAAAATACTGAGCGCCATGCAATTCATCTAACAAATCATCCACTAATGGAATAGGATATTTATCCTTAATGGTAATGCTGTTCAATTCACGATAGTCCATGCAAAGCCTCCAAGTGCCCTCCTTCTTCTTGACCAAGAGAACTGGAAATGAAAAGGGACTATGACTTGGCTGGATGAATCCAGCATCTAAAAGTTCTTGCACAGCTCGTTCAATCTCAGTTTTTTGCATAGGACCATAATGGTATGGTCTAATACTCGGAGGCTTGGAACCAGGAAGCAATGGAATCTGGTGATCATGAGCCCGTGGAGGTGGTAAGGTAGTAGGAGGCTTAAAAACCGTTTCAAATTGCCTGAGCATACCCTGCAGCTCAATGAGTTGCTGGGGATTCAAGTTGGATGCCTCCAACGGATTAGTTTCCATTGAATACAATAAGACGCCCCAATTAGAGTATTTAAACTCTTTTTCAAGCTGTTGACAAACAGTATCCTGTACCAAGTACGCTGGAGCAGTGGAATGAACAAGTTTATAGTGGTCTTTTCCCACAGAAAATTCCATGGTTAAGTTGTGAAAATCCCACAAAACTGGACTCACAGATGAGAGCCATTTCACACCCAATACAACATCGCAACCCCCTAGAGGAAGTGCGTAGAGGTTAGTGTGGCAGCGATATGCACCCAATTCCAAGGGAATTTGTTGGCAACAGCCTTGACTTCGGACTTTACCCCCATCGGCAATCATGACATCGAAGGGTTTGGTGGTGTGACAAGGCCACCCGAGCTGCTTAAGCAACCTAGAATCCACAAAATTGTGGGTGCTACCAGAGTCAAGTAGTATGGTAACAGGTAGAGTGTGAAGCACACCAGCCACTTTCATGGTTTGTACCGTGGAGGGCTCAGTAGTGCCATAGAACGCACAAGCACTCAACTCCATGCTTGATAGGGAAAGATCAATAGGCTCCAGTAATTCACACTCTGTAGGTTCCAGCAATTCACACTCGGTAGGCTCCAACTCATTACAAACATCAAGCATAAGGAGCTGTTTATTATGGACACATTTGTGCCCTCGAACCCACTTTTCATTACAGAACCAACACTCGCCCTTGTCCTTCTTCCGTTGAACTTCCTCGGGGGTAAGTTTCTTATAAGGGAGGGTTTGAGGATGAGGCCTGGTAAGGGAAGGTAGAGGTAAGGCGAGAGGAGGTTTGAGTGGGGGATGAGGTTTTGGGGGAGATGGTTTCAAGTCCGTGAGTTTAGCATTTAATTGGGCAGCAAAGGAAATGGCCTCATGAACTGAGGAAGGGCGAAGCAATTTAACATCGTAACGCAATTCCTTCTTGAGACCCCCCAGAAAGCAACTCTTTAAGAGAATAGGACCAACATCATAGGTTCGAGTGGCAAGGCGCCGAAATTCCACAATATAATCACGAAGAGGGCCGGTTTGGCGGAGTTTGAATAGCGACTCAGTGCAGTCCTCAAACTCCGGTGGACCAAATTCCTGGCACAAAGCAGTCGTGAATTCACCCCAGGTGGGAGTGGAATGTACACAATCGCGCCAACGAAACCAGTACAGCGGCTCATTCTTGAAGTGGAAGGAGGCGGTCAAAACCTTCTGATTCTCCGGAGTGTGATAATAAGCAAAATATTGTTCGGCCTTATAGATCCACGCTGAGGGATCATCACCGTCGGAGAAACGGGGAAAATCCAGACGATGTGACCGCTGCGGGCGAGGAGTAAAACCGCCGCCTTCAAAAGAATCACGGCGCTGAAACCGTGGAGTGTCGAGACAACGAAAATCGCCATCATCGGTCACAATGGGAGGAGGAATATGTGGATCTGGCACTAGAGGTGGTGGTGCAGTCGAAGAGCCAGCACCGCCTTGAGGACCAGGGTCGCGATGGAGATGCTCCAGGAGAAGGGCGAATTTGGTTTCGAGAGCGGTGAAGCGGGTGTCGGAATTGGCGTTGGAAGTCTGGATCAGCTGAGGAATGGCTCCCATGGCTTCCAGAGTAGCTTCCACGGCGGAGAGGCGCGATTCAACAGTGGACATTCGAGAATTTGTGGTGTGGCGGGGCATACAAGAGGGAGACTCAGGATCGAGAGGCTGATACCAATTGTTAGGTCAAAACTTCTAAATTCCCTTTCTCGACCTGCTAGTAGCTGATAGTAATGGCGGTGAGTGAGTGGGAAGGAAAATAGAGAGAGATAGAAAGTTTCTTGTAATATTGTTTTTCTAATTCAATCCTGCAGAACAATGCCACAATTTGGTTCTTATACAACCATCCTTCTCACAATGCCAGCTGGCTACTAACAATAACGACATGTAGCTAAATAGTTTTCCACTATTATTCTAACCACTATTATAATCATAACACCCACATTCGGGAATTCTGTCAAACAGTTTGCAGACACACAGACGGGCGAAAACAGAACTACCAAATTAGACCTCACAGCAACCGAATCACTATTCGAGAACATACCCATCATTGGATCGCAGATCACGGGGTCCCAGGCGTAGTCGTGCACGAGCTGGCGCAAGGAGACGGCGAAATGCGGGGAGGGAATTGAGGGTGTGGAAGAGGGAATTGAAAGTGGGGCCGGGGAGGTGGAAAGAGAGGGAGAGAGAAGTGGGGAGCTTGGAGGAGGAGAGCAGCGGAGAGAGGGAGGAGAAGAAGGGTCTGAAGGCGAAGAGAGAGGCGGAGAGAAGAAGGAAGGAGAGGATGGTTTTGACGGCGGCGAGGAGGGCGGTGAGAAATGGAGCTGGGTTTTGGAGGTGGAGGAATGGGTTGAGGTCTAGGAGGAGGACGATGCGCACAGTGCCTGCCTATCATGTAAAACCATTGACAATGATACAAGACAGTTTATTTGGACCTATAAAACTATATTTATGTAAAACTATATTTTATTCAATTTCAAAAATTAGTACATGCAATGACATGTTTGATCGTAAAAAAAAAAAAAATGAGAAATTTTCAGTGTATCAGAAATACGAATCGGTAAAAAATCTCTCCAAAAATACATATGCATGTTTTATTCAAAAGGAAAGGAATGAGGCGCCATCATCCCTAACACACTTTATTACAAGTAGTATCATCCATTGAGGCAGAGAAGTTAATTAGATGCTGTCCTTAATGGATGCACTATAACCGTTGTCATAGAACCTGTTCCAAAGCATAACTCCTCCGTACTTGGCCGAATTCTTAATTGTTGGAAGGACTTGTGACTTGAGAGCATCAGCAGGAATAAATCCGCTGCGCGCGGCATCAGTAGACGCCGGTATCCCCAAGAACACCTGGGTGGCCGAAACCGAGGCCCATCGGTTCCAACTGCTCAAAAGAGCGTCGGCATTACCGTCTGCATACTGGCATTGGGCTAGGGGGTTGTTGTAGAACTGAACCCAAACGTAGTCAAATAAACCGGTTTGGATAGCGCCGTCTAGGTGAGTATCCGGGAACGGGCATTGTGGAGCTGCGGCTAAATAGACCGTTTTTCCCTGTCCGTTGTGTCCTTTGAGTGACCTGGCGAGCTCGTCGTAGAACTGCGTACCACCCAACTCAATGTCGAAATCGACGCCGTCCAAAACCGCGTCCCCAAGCGGGCGCGAATCTGACTGACCACCTAGGAAGTTGTTCCAGATGTAATCAGCAACTTGCCTTGCCTCATCAGCTGAAGTGAGAGAGTAAGTTTCGGTGGCCCCTCCAATCGAGAGGAGGACTTTTATGTTTTTTGATTGGCAGGTTCTGATGTCGGCACTCTGCCCCGTGCAAGTACCACTAGCGGGGTTGCAGTGGCCGGCGAGGTTTAGGACAGGGGCTTGGTTGTTTCCAAAAGTTGAGAGGAAAGCTATGTTAACAAACTGGTAGTTGCCCGAGTTGCAAGCTTCTGCTAGGGTTCCTTCGTTGCCGTTTTGGCCCCAATACGTCGCGATTCCGGCGGCTTGGGAGGACTTGCATGAAGAAATGAGGATCAAGAGGGACAGAGTTAGGGCTAGGGTTTGTGTTTTGGATGCCATTTTTGTATGTGTTTTTTTGGGTTGTTGCTCAAAGTGCTTGGGAGGGGACATGTAATTATAGGTGCAGGAGACTTACTGGTTAAGGTTTGGGGGAAGAAAAGTATGACAGACGTGTTCTGCAGGTAAGAAATGGGTGCCAGTCTTCCTCTTGCAACCGCGTCAATCGAGTTAGCTGGGGCCTGTTTAGTCCAAGTCTTCCATAAAACGCCGATTAAGTTAGGTTGTGTTGAAAATGCTTTCTTCAAAAAACACTTACACACGTAAGCGCTTCTTATATTTTTCATAAGAATGCAGGTGCTTTTGAATAAAACACTTAAAGTATTCATCAATTCCTCCCTTGAACTTGTGATCATTGGCCAATTTCACCCCTCAACTTTAATTTTGGCCAATTTCCCCCCTCAACTCTCATAATTAGTCAATTTGCACTCTACTGTTAATTTTCCATCTATTCTTTTTTTTTTTCTTTCAATCTTTCTAATAACTTCCAACAAAGTACTAAAATTAACATAAACTCACCTGCATAATATAGGGTAAAATGTACAAAAACATAATACAATTAGTATGTGATATGGGTTGATTATAAAAAAAATGTTATGAATCGGGTTTAAAGCATGTAGAAGAAGAAATAATAATCCTAAACTCATGGATCAGACCTATTTCAATAAAATGTGTTATTCTTAATAAGGAATCGAAAATTATGAATTGACTAGTCATTTTTGCACTAAAGCTCGATTCTCCACAATTTACTTGAACTTAGCTTTCACTTTTATAAAGAAAATTGTATTCACATACAAAAATGTACACATCAATCCTTTTCGTTATCAATTTTGTATAGTAAAAAATCAAATAAAATTACTCCATACTGATTTATTATGACTAATAATACTATCTATGATAAATTGTAAAATTCTAAATTTTAATCTAGTTGTAATAGGATAAAGACATAGGAAAATGATTAACATACATCTTATTTAGTTTCTTACACACACTTGTTTACTTATGATCAAATTAAAAAATTAACAGTAGGGTGCAAATTGACTAATTATGAGAGTTGAGGGGGGAAATTGACTAATTATGAGAGTTGAGGGGGGAAATTGGCCAAAATTAAAGTTGAGGGGGGAAATTGGCCAATAGTTACAAGTTCAGGGGAGAAATTGATGAATACCTCAAACACTTAAGGTGTTTCGCATGTGCGCTTTTTTTTTCAAAAAGAATTTTAAATGTTTTTTCAACCTAAAAATCCATTAAAGCTCCTTTACTTGTTTTAAAGGCACTTCCAAAATAATATTTAAAGAAAAATTACTTCTAGAGAGAATTATAACATGCTAATTGAGAGATCCCAAATTTAGAAACTAGATAGTTATGAAGTGTGACCTTAACTGCATAATTAGGTGAAAAAAGCCATCAAATTTGACAAAAAGTCTGATGAAAGGTCATAGCTGTATGCATAGTCCGTAGATGAGATAATCATGAAACAATACGTGGGGAATCAACGCATCCTCATCATTGTCAAAATAAATCAGTGTTCCAGAAACACGACCCGATATACAAAGTGTTTTAACATCAATTGAACGTTTTGGAAGTTTGTGGATAGAAACCAAATGGAATATGCTTGTAACCAAAATTGCTGGCTGCTATATACATCTTGGATTTTAGCTGAGGTGGCCATTGGCCAAGGACTTTGGTCTAATCACGATGCTTTAATTTCGCAATCCAAAAAAAAAATTCAGATAAAATTTAGAACACGTTTTGGGAGTGTTTTCAAATTACTGAAAGCGATTTTAGAAAGAAAAAAAATGTTTATATAACTAATCTTTAATAAAAATGCAAGTTAATCCTCCAAAAGTACTGAAACTAGTGCTTCTTTGATAAAACACTTCAAGTGCTTTTGGAGCTCAAAAATATTATCTCAAGTGGTTTCAGTCGTTTAAAAACACTTTCTAAACTAGTTAATGACTCGTGTATGGGGCAACATTTAGCAAGTAACAGCTCTCATGAATTGGATCGTGGTGATGTGAAAATGGGTTTGGGTAAGTTTAGTTTAGACCAGTCACCAGTGTATAAAATATCCACGGCATTGTCGATATTTTCGTCGAAATATCCTTAAAATTAAGGGTCCATAAGGAAAAGATGGGTGAAATGCAAATTTCACCCTATATCGGCGATCTATAAGAAAACAATGAATATCGACAATATTTACCGATTAACTACAAAATTTTGCTGAAACCTATTGCAGATTTCGAACTTTAGAATTTTTTTTTATAAATTTTTTCTTTAATTTCGACTAAATCTGAATGAGTTGATACTTAATATGCTTATCCCATTGTAAATTTCCATTGAAGACTTTCCATCTATATCAATATTTTAAACATTGGTTTAGACCCACATGTTTAATATCGAGTGCATGCAAATAGAATGTCAAATCTTTCGGAAAAACTTCAATAGGACTGCCACTTAAGGGCAACTAGATTATTAAAGAGACGAATGCAAGGTTGGATGAGACTAATATACATAAAGTCTCGTGTTTTGGTGAGATGTGGTCTACAAATGATATAGCATGTGCCCTACGAAAAACAAGATCAGATTACCTATTTGAAGTTTCTCTAGTATGAAAAATTCAAGAGGGATGTGACGGTTCCGGAAAATAAAAAAATCACACATTTTTATTAATAATTTTTTTGTTCGAATTCGGAAATGTTTAGAACTGAACTAATGGAATAGTAGCTCAGTGATACCAACAATTTCATGCTGCAAATCATAAAAAATGGAACTGTTTTACATAAAAATTAATGACAATTAGAGTTAAACAACAGAAGCTTGCACTTCAAATGGTTTTTTTCTGCTGCTTTTGGTATGCATATGCTTTTTCCATGTCTCGATGTAGTTCCAGTTCACTGGTCATCATCCTGGAACAATGCTTTCGAAACAGAGCCGCACGGCTGGCTACTGTATTCTCGGTAATCTTCATCGTCATCCCAGCTGCGTTGCGAGCATGAACGTTTGATTCCTGTCATTGGGGTTTCACATACTCTGTCATCACATGAACCTCTACGATCCTTCCTTTTAAACAGCTTTCGAAGCGGATTTGACTTTGGTTTCAATGGTTTCAGCTGTTTTGGGGCCCAAACTCTCTGCAAATCAGGCATCCATCTTGTGGATGAAGCGAATCTCCGAGCCCTCTCTCTCCTCTCTTGAGCTTCAAGTAACTTGCGAGCATGGTCGTCATTTTGTTTGATCTCTTCAGCGCTCGGTCTTCCAATATCAGTTTTCAGCGGACGAAGAGACTCACCTTCTGCTGATAATGAGTCCCAGATTCTATAACTTTCATCCACTTCGACACTCTTTGGTTTTTCTTTACAGGATCGATTGCTATCCTCACTGTTGAGTAAACTATTAGGGAGTTCTTCCTCATCGGCAAACAGTAGCAAATCCATTTTTGTATAGATTTTGTGAACCACATCTTCAAGTGTCTCACAGTACCTGAAAATGTCCAAATTCAAAGATTATTCTATCTGCTTAATTTTCCATCTCAAACAAAAATTGATCACCTGCACTTGTATTTCGGGAAACTAATTGCAGGAATGAATTATTTAAGCTCCATCGTTTCAAGGATCATACCGTAGGCTAATATGCTATGCAGAAGTTGTATAAACATATTCCTCACTCGTTCAGAAAAACAATGTTACAATGTGCGTATAACTGGCCTATATCCTGTAAATCTACACTAATAAGGAAACACACTTAACTCATCTAAGATTATAAAGATAATCACTTTCCTTTTTTAGCATTATTGCAAAGGTAAGTAGGAGAACAGTGGCACCGGAAATGTGTATTTGATGAGACATGAACGGTAGACTGAATGAGTGTGGAGAAAGCCACAATGCCTCAGTAAAACATCCATTATATAAAGTAAAGAATAATACGAAAGGCAGGGGTTTTCAACTCTGATATTTATTACCTGCTTTTTATGATCTTTTCAACATAATCATCTACACTCCAGTCACCAAAGAAGCCCTCCAGATGACATCGAATTTTCTCCAAACAAGAGCAAATCTGTTTTACAAACTTCTGTTTCATAGATTCTGCAATACTTGCACCAACCTCTGATTGTAGTATCTCCATCCGGAAAAATATCTGCAATTCATATCTAGTACTAGGTGAAGGAAAAGTGTAAATGTAATTGGAGACAAATTTTCATATTAGTA
The DNA here is from genome assembly GCF_042453785.1 of Malus domestica. Lineage (NCBI taxonomy): Eukaryota > Viridiplantae > Streptophyta > Magnoliopsida > Rosales > Rosaceae > Malus > Malus domestica. The sequence continues at coordinate 30,588,292 of NC_091661.1, forward strand.
GAGTTATAACTGGATTAATGCATAATACAGAAGACAGTTAAGTTATAAATGAGAAAGGATACTCTCGAACTAATTTTCCAGAAGTCAGTCCTTCGGATTGTGAATCAGATGCTTTAACAGACGGGTCGGAGCTTTTCTGCCTTGCAGTGATATCCTTGGGATCTCTCAGTAGAAGTTTTAACACCTCAGAAGCAACCAAATCATCAGTAGCACCAGATTTTACAAGGGAAGTTTGACTCTCTGAAAGGGTTTCTGTTTCCCACTTTTTATTTAACCAATATATGGATGAATTCACAAGCCGATAGGCCAAGGCCCCCAAGTCTACTGCTTCATATTCAAGCCCCTGTTGTATCTTGTTGGATAGACTACTGAAAAAAGCTTCTGACGTTTCTGATCTACATTCCAAAGCGGCTTCATCTTGTATGCCAGAAGCCACAGTCAAAGAATTTTCTCCAATTGAAGGAGATGAAGAAATTGGCTGTTCACTTTCATGGTGCAAGTTATCCAACCTATTGTCCATCCCTTTTCTATTGAGCTGGTCTGCCTGGGATTCTTTCTCCACTATTAGACCACGATCGCTAGACTTCTTAATCTGTTTCATCCAGCATTTCAGAAATCGCATCTTTTTTGAGTTATAACATTCCCTGGCAAAGTAAACCTCTTCCAAACCTATCTCTGAGTGTTCAAATGCTGCCTTGCAGAAGGCACTCCATGTGAGATCTTGTAGCAACTGTGAATTTCTTTTGCTATTTCTCTTCCTTCCCTCCTTCCCTGCAGAATGCTTATTGGATGGCCCAGTCTGGTCCAAATCAGCATTCGGTTTGCAAATCCCATTCTTCATATTTCGACTTAATTGGTCTGCTTTTGTCTGAGGGTGAAATCCTTCATCCACAATAAACAGCAGAGCCGAAGAAACTGTGAAAGGTTTGAGGATTCCCGTAGACAATACACCAGTGTCACTTGAAAGGGACACTAATGCTCCTTGACCATTCCTATATAAGAAACTCAAGAGAATCTGCCAAATGGGCGCTGATTTTCTCTTCGCATTCTCTCCCAAGTCCGCTTCTAGCATTTCTAGAACCTTATCTGCATAATAATTGCCAGAACCTTCTTTTCCATCTTCACCAGGTTTAACCGAAACATCACAGACAAGGAGAGGATCAGATAAGTGGCCCTTGAAATTCGAAAACTCATTGTACTTTTGCAAAGCCTTAACCTGGAACTTTGTCATGCCTTTGCCGAAATTCCCCCAGAACAATTCTTTCAGTTTACCACCTTTTGTTTGTGAATTTAGGATTTCTAGGGAAAAGAAAGCATCATCAGCTGCATTTCTAGGCAACATCTTCAAATCAACCAATTGAAGATCACAAACCTTGCATTCCAAAGGCTTCCCACTTACATCTAAGATCTCGAGACTCAACTGCGCATTGACTTTCTTATGACTATCATCACAACCGAAAAACTTGGATGAAATCCCAATCTCGGGATAAATCAAACCAAAAGGAACAAGAGCAGAACCAAGAACAATCGAACCAGTGGAGCAAAATCCCCATCCCAAACTCCTAACCTCACTCTCAAAAAACCCAAATCTCGTCTCATCCTCATCGTTCCCAACCTTACCCTCACCACATTCTAATTCATACCTGACATCAACCCAGCTACACTGAATATCTCTACTCACAAATGCATCATTCACATTCTCAAAGAAACCCCGAAATCTCTCAGAAAACGCATTCACATTTTCCAAAGACTCGTCACCCACACCCACATTCAGGAATTCTGTCAAACAGTTTGCAGACACAGAGACGGGCGAAAACAGAACTACCAAATTAGACCTCACAGCAACCGAATCACGATTCGAGAACATACCCGTCATTGGATCGCAGATCACGGGGTCCCAGGCGTAGTCGTGCACGAGCTGGCGCAAGGAGGCGGCGAAGCACGAAGCCCGGGGCAGCGATGCCGGATCGCGGCGAAATGCGGGGAGGGAATTGAGGGTGTGGGAGAGGGAATTGAAAGTGGGGCCGGGGAGGTGGAAAGAGAGGGAGAGAGAAGTGGGGAGCTTGGAGGATGAGAGCAGCGGAGAGAGGGAGGAGAAGAAGGGTCTAAAGGCGAAGAAAGAGGCGGAGAGAGGAGGGAAGGAGAGGATGGTTTTGACGGCGGCGAGGAGGGTGGTGAGAAATGGAGCTGGGTTTCGGAGGTGGAGGAGTGGGTTGAGGTCTAGGAGGAGGACGATGCGCTGCGTTTTGCCGTAGTCGGCGATTGGGTCGCCGGAGCTCCGATCAGATGCCATCGCATTTGCAGGAGGAGAAAGAGAAGGAATTTGGCTGCAGAGAAGAAGGGAGATGCAAATGTGGAATTAAGGAACAGTAAACCGAATACGCCGTCGTTTTAGGAGAAAAACAACGATATGGTAGATGCTTGAGCGGGAAACCAAATTTTGGCGGTAAAGCAAATGTTTTAATCTGATCAAGGACCTGTTTGGACTGCTTCTAAATTTGTTAAAAGCGCTTTTAGAGAACGAAAGAGCTTTTGACATCAGTTGAAAAAATAAAAATATTTAAAGTACTTCTTCATGTTAAAAAAACACATGGTTTATAACGGAAATTTCAACATGATTTGAATGAAAGTGCATTCCAAAAGTATTATGAATAGATATGCTTTTCAATATGCTTATAATAAAAGTGCTTTTTGCAAATGATGTCGGACTCGTTTATAATTGCTTTTAAAATGGTTGAAAGTTTATTTTGTAAAAATGTTTTTAGAACAAATATTTAATAAAAATACAAGTGAATTAAAAAAAAACACTTCAAGAATAAAACAACCAAAGGGGCAAAAACAGGACAACCAAATTAGACCTCACAGCAACTGAATCACAATTCGAGAACATACCCATCACCAAATCACAAATAGCTGGTCCCAAGTGTAGTCGTGCACGAGCACATTTAGAACCAATATTTTCTTTAAAAATGGTCTCAATCATTTTAAAAACATTTTCAAACGAACCCGTCATTTTTAGGAGAAACACAATGGCGCAAATGATCCTTAGGTGAGAAGAAAAACTAGACATAATGTTAAATAGCACATTATGTACCAATTTTTCTTCAACGGGGCTGGGACTACTAAGAAGTTTGGAAACTAAACAGCAAAGATTGACTCTAAGAAATCAAACCTGATGATTGCTTATAAAGTCGAACTATTTGAATAGATTTGACTACCGAAGACAAAATCATACATATGCGGATCATTAAAAGGTGAAAGAGGCCCATAAAGACCAAAGCCATAGCCCACATAGCTGATTTGGGCCAATTGGCCCATCTCAATTCTATTTTCTTTTTCTTTTTCTTTTTTTAGTTGATTGGCGTGCTCTATCCTCTCCCCAAACTCCAAACATGGGGAAGAAAGCTGCAAACTTCCTCTCTCTTCAAACAAGAAAGCTGCAAACTTTCTCTCTCTAAAATCCAACCCCTCAAAAGTTGCAAAATTACAAGAGAGTCCCAACATGTCCGCCATTTCTCTCACCAAGTTCATCGTCTTCTCTTCCATCGCTTCCTCAACTTTCCCAAAATATCCAACTCCTTACCCTTCACTTTCACCCAAATGCCCAACGTATCCCCTCACCCACTCTTCCAGAAAGATTTCGGTCTCGGTATTTTCGAAGCCTTCCGAGGCGGAGGAAGACGAGGAGCTCCCGTCGGCGCCGGAGGACGAGTGGCTGAAGAAGCTGCCGGACAAGAAGAAGCCGCTGTACGCCCACAGCCTCCCCTGCATCGAGGCCTGGCTGAGGAACTTGGGGTTTTACCAGAGCAAAGAGGACCGGGCGGTTTGGCTGGTGGAGAAGCCCGAGTGGCACGCCCAGCTCTCGCTCGACATCACCGACTTGTATGTGAGGTTGGTTTTCTGTTTTCTCTTCTGGGTTTCTGCCATTTCTGCTGTACACACACACATATATGTATATGCGTGCTGAATTTTTGGCTGATGGATTGATTTGGTGGTTTAGTGTTAATTTTATTGAGAAAAGATCATGAATTTAATCAGCCTGTGTGTTAAGTTTTAGAATTTACAGTTTGTTTTGTTGCGATACAAGTCGGGTTGCTGTGAGATTGAATTTGATACCGAATTTTATAGAAAAATGTAGTGAAATTAGAGTGGACAATTTGTGGATGGTAGGATGATTGCACCTAAACTCGGATAAAAGTGGAGTTTTATTAGGCCTCTATTAGTCTTCCATGCCTTTGGTCCATTTATAGCTTCCAGTTTCTGTGAGTGAGTGGTTTACTGTGTTAACTTGATCCGGTTGGCCGGTTGAATTGGAGGTCATGATGGTGGATTCAACTGCGATTCCTGGAAATAGTGTGGATTCACAGAAAAATGGAAAGGAATCAATGTGTTGTGGAATGGGAACGATATAAGAGTTTGTTTAAAGGCTTCTTTAGGATTGGCTCGATTGGATATGTGGCTAAGTCCCATTATCACATTCTAAGTTTCACGAATGAGATTGTGCGCTTGATGACATGAGCTAGTTATAGACGATAGGAAATGGCGGTGATGGTTGAAAGCGGGAAGCTTGAGGTTGTGGGGAAAGATGGAGAAACAGACTGATTACTTGAAAGTGTTCGTATTACCCTGCATCACCTCTAGTTTTTCCTTTTCACATGACTGTGTCTCCCCTTTTTTCTTGGCGATGTTCTAGATCGTTGCTTGAAATTGTTTCTTTTTTCTGAACCTTTTTGTTATATCAAATATTACTGCTGCTAAATATTTAACTGGTGATGTAGGTATCTAAAGACTGGACCAGGAAACCTTGAAAAGGATATGGAGAGGCGATTTAGTTATGCGCTGAGCAGAGAGGACATCGAGAATGCAGTGCTTGGAGGACCCTGAGGACAACAAAACAATTGTTCCTGCAGGCATCTAGTTTGCTCTTCTGAATTTATCGACCTCCCAGAAGGCACCTATTACTTCTGGTTGACGGACTTGTGTGAATAGGTTACTATCGATTCTTACACTAGGACTTTTGAGACGAATAATAGGCTGTGCTATTATTTATAACTTAAATTAGTCCTCATGAGAGCTTTCGTGATCAAAATCGTTATTTTTAGGTTACAGCTAGAACTTTAGGGAGGTGCTGATTGGTGCAAATGCTTTAGACAATTTCAGATCGAATGTATTCTTCTTTTCATGATAAAATCGAATGTATTCTTCTTTTCATGATAAAATCGAATGTATACTTCTGTACGATGAATCTTCGATTTTATTTTCCTTTGAACGCAAATGTAGACGATGTTATTAGTACGTAACTAGCCTGATCGGCATTTCTGTAATCAGTTTTCGATCGTGTGATGCAGAACCGGAAAATTCTTTTTTTTTTCAAAGTTATACAGAATGAAAGAAACACAATGTGCGATTTTCGTCAATTTAGAAGAAGAGCCGATTGCACAGCAGCAAAATGATGTAACAATTTTCGAATTGGATCTATATACTCTTATTGATTTTAAAATGTACAGTAATTCTCTTGCGTTTGACAACAACTTGTCGCGCAAGAAATGTCTATTTCCAGTTTCTGCATCATGATACATATACAGTTCATCAATCAAGATCTGCGTTTTAGATTACGTTCATCGCGGTGTTTTAGATTACATTCATCGCCGTGCTGGGAACGGATACCTACAACCTTATGCAACCTGATGTGCTACTATTGATCTGGACTAAGTAGTCGATTATTCTTCATTGCCTTCGAGAAAATAAGGTAGAGATATTATACACACGCTTCTTCGGCTAGCAACGTTCTATAGTTTACACCAATCCTCCTTTTCACTATGCTTCATCTCTTCGCTACCCAGCCGTGGCAAAATGGCGAGATGAAACAATGAAACACCGCTACTTTCAATGCGATTCTGCAGACTGGAGATGAGACCAGTATTCCTTGACAAGCTGCCCAAATAGCGAGCCTTCTCTTCTCATCAAGTTCATTGGCTCGTCATACTCCACAATTTGTCCTGAAATGGATAAACGTGTTTCATCAATGTTACTCTCTTTTTCGAACAATTATGAACGAATAAGAACTGGTATATATTATGTACTTGGATGAGATCACGAGAAGCATTTTGAAGGAGAGAGTGAGAGTGAAACTCACCGTCACTGATGGCAAGAACCATTGAACAATCCATCACAGTCGGTATCCTGTGAGCTACCGTGATCACAGTGCAGTCTGCAAATTCAGTTCGGATAGTTTTCTGAAGAATTGTATCAGTGGCATTGTCAATTGATGCGGTTGCTTCATCAAGCACTAGTACCCGACTTCTTCTCAAAAGGGCACGCCCCAAACAGAACAATTGCCTTTGTCCCATGCTCCAGTTTGATCCATCTTCCACAACTGAGTAACAGGGCATCAGTTAATACAGCTGATCACAATTTCACAAAACAAAACGCTCGCCACCATCCTGATACACCGAAAATCTTACCTAAGGAGTCTAAGCCGCTTTCCTTCTCCTGAACAGGCTCTCGAAGCTGACACTTCCCAAGAACCTTCAGTACGTACAAATAAGTCAGTTGCTTAGTTTAAAATTTCAACCATGCTGAATTAAACAGTCAAAAAGGAATAATACAGCAAACAAGCTTATATAACTCGACAGTATACCTCCCATATTTCGTCATCTGAATGTTGAGACAAGGGATCCAAATTGTATCTCACAGTTCCGTTGAAGAGGGTAGGATCTTGAGGTATTATTCCAAAACGCGACCTTAGATCATGCAATCCGATTGTAGAGATGTCAATGCCATCGACTATAATCTTCCCTCCCGCTGGCTCTACTAAACGAAATAGAGCACCTATGAGAGTAGACTTTCCACTGCCTGTACGACCAACAATACCAATCTTGTGTCCTCCTTCAAAAATGCAACTGATCCCACGAAGAACGAGTGGTGTATCGGGCCTATATCTGATCTGTTATGACATGAAAATTCTCAGTAAGCTTCTTCAAGGTAAACCTTGACTAGTTCTAGCACCAAAGCAACCAATATTTACCTGCAAATTTTGTATCTCGACTTTACCTACAGCGGGCCAATTGGTTGGAGGACGGTTTCCTTCTACTACTTCAGGGGCTTCACTCGGTATATTCATGTACTGATCTAGTCTTTCAACAGAAATAATGTAATTTGCGATACTGCACTGGATCTGAATTGAAAACATCAAGGAAACGTTCAATGAAAGACCATACGAAAGTGCCATCCCAATGAATCCTGCAGTGACACAGTAATTGCTGTAAGTCTTGATAGTTTGAAGTCATACTACATACATAAGAGATGTCAAAATTACTCAGAAGATTGCAACACTAAGAATGTCAGGATTCTTTTCCCTTTTATCAAAGTTTGGAAAACTCACCAGCGCTGAAAGTTCCAGGAGGAAGCAAAGTCATACAGAGTGCTGCAGAAGAAAGAACGGTTGCGCTTATAAATTCTAGCCGTAGGATCAACCATTCATTCGCCGCAAAACTGTGGAAATAAGGACTAGCATTTGTGTCAATGAGATCAAAGTTCTTCTCCAAGAACCGCTCTTCTTCATGGAAAGCTCTTATTGTAATCGCTCCTGACACCGACTCTGCTACATGGTTTGCTACAAGGGACTTGGTTGTGCCATTGATTCGCATCAACTCTTTTCCAGTCGAAAAGTAGTATTTCTGAAAACAAGAAATGGTGTATCCACAGACGTTGTTTCAGAAAAAAGTAAATTACTTTGCTATTTCAGTTTCAAGTTCCAATTTTTCCTCAATTTCTAATAGAGAGAAATATCACAACACATAACACATTGATAGAATCATGCAGCCAGTTGAAGGAATACAGATTCTTCCTAGTATAAGGAATAAAAGAACTTGGTACGGCATTACCTGTAGGGAAATTGCCACATAGATCATCGGTATGGAGACAAACAGGACTTGCCAGGTAACGACAGCCAGTACTCCGAGATTGGCATAAGCGTTCATAGTAGACCCACAGGCAAAGACTAGGTTGAACGGAACATCAAGATCTACGATACTCAGATCAGATGACACCTACCAAAAAAAAAGCAACGCAAAAAGATGTTAGTTCCTTGAATGCCTACTAATCTATAAGCACACTTTCTGTTTGAAATGCATACCCGACTAAGTATCCTTCCCAGAGGTGTTGAGTCATAAAAAGACATGGGTGCACGGAAAAGGGAACTCAGTAGCTGTGAGAACAAAGACTGAGATGCCTCAAGACCCATAATAACTGTTAAAATAGATCTGAACAGTAGAATAAATGTTGCGGAAAATCCAATCAACAAGTAAACCGCAATCAATCGCAATGTGCTAACATTGGGATTGTCAACGTTAGCAGCCATCCAAGAGTTCTGCCCTATCTGACTCATAACGAAAATGAAGTGTAAAAGAACTGCGGCTGAGAAGTACAAGAATCCATTCTTCTGCTTCAAATACAGTACGAACGGCTTAACACCTAGTTCTCCTGTTTCTCTCTCTTCTCGTTTAATCAATTGGTCACCTTTTTCTGGTTTGAGTTGCTTTTCTACATATGTCTTCTTAATCTCTCTGGACGATATTCCAGTTTGGGCCGCAGTGGCATCTGCAAGCCTTTCAGAACCAGCAGTTTCTTTGTGTGCATTCACAAGATCCTGAAACTCTTGGCTTGAGGCCAATAGATGGTGATAAGGAGCTGCTTGTAGGATTTCCCCATCTAACATCAACTGTAAAAAAAGTTAATTAGAAGTTATTCTTAGAAAAACCGCTTCTGCTATGAAAATAGCGATGAATAAAAATCCGAATAGCCTAGAGTTAAAAGTTGACTAACCAAAACAGAATCAAATGCAGGCAGGAAATCAACTTGATGGGTCACAAGTAAAACCGTCTTCCCTGAAAGTGCTTCCATAACATATTCCTGCCAATGTACAAGTTAGCACTAAAAGCCAGACGATAATCAAAAAGGCACTGCCAGTGTTAGGATAGAGTACTTACATTGAATAAGTTTGTAGCAGTATGTGCATCAACAGCACTGAATGGATCATCCAAGAGATATATATCAGCATTCTGATAGAGAGCACGGGCAAGTTGGATTCGCTGCTTCTGACCACCGCTCAGATTGACCCCTCTCTCCCCTATTTCAGTAAGGTCGCCATAGGGGAGCAGCTCAAGGTCCTTTACAAGTGAACACCTCTCAAGTGTTTCTCGGTATCTTTCAGTATCCATTGGAGAACCAAACAAAATATTTTCTTGGATCGTCCCTGTCTGAATCCATGCTGTTTGAGAAACATATGCCGTCTTCCCAAAAACTTGAATCTGCAAGTCAAGAAGAGAAATTAAAGATGATACTTGCATAAGGTGAGACTCTGCACAATATTGAATCGTAATTTTTAGCTATCAAGGGAAAGTAAAGCGGCAACTTACATTTCCTCGAACATTTGGAATTTCTCCAAGAATTGCAGCTAAAAGGCTTGATTTGCCTGAGCCGACTTCTCCGCATATAGCAACCTTTTCACCAGGTCTAACCTCTAAGTTTATATTTCTCAGAGTGGCCTTCGAAATGTTCTCCACCCATGAAAAATCAGCCGACTTAATAACAATGGAGTGGGATACATTCTCCATGTTCCTCTTCTGGACATTTGAAGTCTGCAGCTCTGGTGCCTCAAGGAATTTCACAATACGTTCAAACGCAACCTTCGCTTGAATGACAACCCCAATAACCTCAGGAATTGATCTAATGGGATCCTGAACAAGGCGTAAAGTTGCTACGAAAGTAAAAACATTGTTCGCATGCAACGGAACCTTGAGAAAATAACATGCCCCAAAGGTTGCAGCAGACACCAGAACAGGGGACGACCAAAAGAGATAGGAATTATACGCTTTTCTATACTGCACTGCAGATAACCATTTGTGCTCCTCCTTCCTTAACCTCTCTATCGCCTTCTTGAAATGAGTTTCCCATGCATACAACTTCAACACCTTCATGTTCACAAGAGCCTCGGAACTAGCCTTCAGTCTTTCGTCTTGTGCCACCATAAGCTTAGACTGAAACTTATGTTGTAACTTAGCAACTGGAGCATTGCAAATCACTGTCAAAACTATCACCACCAACGCTGCAATCGTAGCCAGGCCAACTGCGCGGAAAAGAATCACCAATGCAAGACAGAGCTGGAGGCCGGTCGTCCAAGTTTGGTGGAACCAATATGGGAACTCTCCGATCCTATAAGCATCCACAGTAACGTAATTCATAATCTCACCACCTGAGTGTGTCAACTTAGCAGCATTCGATAATCTCAATTGCTTCTTGTAAATGGCCGATGTGAGTAAAGACTTGATTTTCACACCAATAAGCCTGGATCGTAAGTACCATTGCCGTTGTGAAATGGATTCCGTGATCTTTGAAAGGAAAAGTGCTATGGCTAACGCGTACCCTTCATATTTGAAGCTTCCTTTTCCCTCGGCAACCAATATGAAGGCGTTAAGAACCAGTGGACAAGCAGAGACGGTGAGTACCTTCAGCAAAGCAAAGAAGCCAGACAGTAAAATGTCTTTCCAGTGGCACATGACTATTGTTCTTAGTACTGAAGGTTGAGAAGAAGGTTCGATTTGTTTCTGTTTGTTCAACCGCTCCAAGTACTGCAAATAGCAACTTTCTGCTCGATCTTCCTCACGCAGCTTGGGTATATCCTCTTCCTCTAGAGTTTTCTCCCTACCCTTTTTCATCAGCGAGTTCAGCCACCAGATTGTGGCTTTACTGAAAAATCCAGCTTTGCTAAACGGCGTAACATGATCACTTTTACAGATGCCGCCGTTGGACTCACCGTTCAGAGGCGTATAAAGGTCAGTTGCGGTGATGCTCTCGTCACCATCTCCATATTTACTCCCCTTATACGCACATAACAGCAACAATGTTGCTCCTGGGAAAGACAATATATCTAATACAGTCTTTGCTGACAATTCTTTTCTGAAAATGGCAGCAAAGAGCGATGCAGCGCAGACGACTCCGGAAAACAAGAACGCAAGGATGGACAACAATCTTGACGGCTTCCTTGGAAGCTTTCTTCCGCGGATGCTTATAGTTAAACTAACCACCAACCATGTGAACCCTTGAAACAACGAAAGTAGCCACCAATTCAAAGGCAAAGCAGTACGAGTACTCCTCAGATTCTCTTCCAGAATCCAGACTCCCAGCCCCAAGTACACAATTCCAAGGCAGCCATTGACAACAGCAGAGGCTATCTGCAAACCCGAAAAGCCTTGATATCGGGCTGGAATGTGAAGTGATTTCGACGATGGCTTTTGAAGCATGTTAAACAAGAGCATTGCTAGAAGCAAAATGTCAAACCCAATTATCGACACATGATTGACGCATGAAGAAGGTTGAAACAGAGACTGAAGAGTTAAAGTGAGTGCCCTTCCAGCTTCATCCGAAAGACCGGATTCCCCACAAAACGCAGTCCACAAATCCTCCATCATGCTTTAATTAACTCTGCAGTTACACAATGCGAGAACATACAACAAGAAACAATCAGATAACCCCAGAAACACAAATTAACAAAATCTTGGGGGAAAAACTGAAAAAAAATGCGAACTTGAAGATTCTTAACATCAATTTAGTCCAAAGAATTAAAGGGCATATACCTTTTGGTTTTGTTTTGATAAATGCGGGATCAAACTCAGGATCTCGGGTTTCGGGTGCAAGAGTAGTAAATGCTCTTAACCGCTCACATGACCCAAGAACAGGATGTCCTCCTCCTCCTCCTCTGAGGCCAATGCTTCACAGAAAGCAAAACACCAAAGCATTAGGTCCTATAAAAATTACCCAATTTGTCACTCAGCTGTCCAAGTTAGAAAGAATGTCCGGAAATTAAATCAAACAGTGTTTTGAAACTACGAACGTGAGATGTGCAACTTGTGATAAATTCGACATGCGACAACACGTTAAAATAATACGACAACAATCACGTCTTTGTCTTGTGTTTAACAGCGACGTAAAGTTAAAATATTTGGTGGAAGAAAAACAGAGGAAGCAAAGCAATTCAAGACCAATCAAACAACTCTACATATAATAATATAATAAAAATTGCAATGAAAAATAATAATTATAAAAAAAAAAAGGGTTTTGGACTAACCAGGAACCCAAGAAACCCGAAATCTTCAATGTCCGTTTTTGCAAAACCCAGAATTTAATTTCTTGAATTTGTTTATTTTTGAGTTCTTTTAATTTCCTTGAAAGAAAAAGATGGAGTCTTTGCACCCGATTGCTGATGGGCTCCGAGTTTATGGTAGAGACTGACAAAACGTGGGTTTAGAGAGAGAGAGAGAGAGGAGAGAATGACTTGAGTTTTTAGTCAGCTTTTTTCGTCTAAGAAAAAAGTAATGGTTGCAAAATTTGCAACTGCGAGTCAAAAAGTTGTGGATTTCTGAGAGAGGGAGAGGGAGATGTGTAAGGTCGGAGTCGGTATGTCGTCATGGCTCACGTCTCTGCGTCTTGAAAACACGTGGGCTTTGTTCGTCCGTCGTTTCCTTTTCTCTGTGTGATCCGCAGCCGTACTGGGATTCTGTGGCTACGCAGGCGCAACTGCCCAGATTTTAATATGCATGTATATTCAAATAAGAACAAAAATTACGTATTATTAAATAGAAAACACCGAATACCCGTCAAACACCAATCAAATTGGAAATGGTTTATGCTCGTTTAGAAATACTTTTAAATGATTGAAAGTGTTTTTAGGAAAAATTTTGTTGGCAAGTACTAGCTATAGAGCTTATTTAGATGTACTTTTAAAATGACTAAAAATACTTATGGTGAAAATGTTTTTGGAACCAATCCTTAGTAAAAATACAAATAAATTGTAGAAAAACACTTAAGTGTTTCTTGCTTTTTGAAATAAGCACATAACTGGTGCTTCTTGCAGAAAACACTTTAAGTGCTTTTGGAATCAAAAAACATTTTCTTTAAAAACGCTTTCAGTTATTTTAAAAACACATTCAAACGAACTCATATACTTCTTACATGAAATACTTTCCATTGTTTTTTTATTCAAGATTAACTTACATTTTTACCAATGATTTGTTTAAAAGCATTTTTTTAAAACAGTTTTAGTTATTTAAAAACACTTCTCAAACGAGAAACTAGTCATCTACAAGTATAAAACATAAACACAGTTTTAGGGACAATAAAAGTAGGGGTATGCTATCCATACATCCTATTTTACTTCTCACACACCTCTTGTTAATTTCTGTCATTTGATTTTCTTTAATTCATCTGATCCGACAGTCGAAATTTAAAAAGGTGTGTGAGAAGTTAAAAATGGTGTATGGATATTACATCTCTAAAAGTATGAGGAAGAGTATGATGTGCTTATTTATTTTGCATGGTGAAATAGGCAAAATGTACATAAGAAAAGAAATCGTGGAGGGGAGTATGAAGAAATGAGAGTTCAGTCAATTATCTTTTGGATAAGGATTGTCTGCCCTCCTAGTTGTGGTGTCCTTCCATGCCCTCCTATTTTGTGCAGTCACGGTTAAGCCACGTTAATATTTTATATTAATTTTTTAATGAGATAATAAGACAAAAAACAATAAAAATATAAAATATTGACGTGGCTTAACCGTGACCGCACAAAATAGGAGGGCATGGAAGGGCACCACAACTAGGAGGGCAGACAATCCTTGTCCTTATCTTCTCCGATCCTAGTTGATATAATTTTCCTTTTATGTGAATTATTATGGATTTTAATGTGAAACACGTATTAGTATTTATTTATTACGAGCAAGTAAACACATGAGAAGTTTTGAGTAGCAAGTGAAGAATTATTAGAATAATTTTAGTATTCATTATGTGTGGCTCGTGTCATTATTTAATTCTAATGCATATTTAAACGATTAAACAATTTTTAGATATAAGTTTGTAGACTTAGAGATGATATGGTCAATCAAGATAATCAAAATCTATTATGATCCTACATCGGCTACATCAGAAATGGTGTAGTGGTACTTAAGTTCTTTGGGTCCTCCCACCTATCAAGCAGTCTTTTGGGTTGGGCTCTTCCCTTGGGTTTGAGTACCTAACATTGGTATAAGAGCCTAGGTTCTTGACGATGCGAAGGGGGTGACCTGGATAGGGCTACCTTAATGGGACGACCAACAGGATGCGCTACCGTTAAGAGTGAAAGCCACTATAATAAGGGCCACCGTATACGTCGGGTCCCGACGCTGCAGAGAGGGCGACCTGGAAATTGCTACCTTAACAAGACGACCAAAGGAGGGTGCGCCGCCATTAAGAGTAAAAGCCACCAAAGTAAAAACCGTCGTGGACGTTAGGTCTTCCAAAGGGTGGTGTGATGTTATGATCCCACATCGGCTACACTAGAAATGATGTAGTTGTACTTAAGTCATTGAGATCCTCCCACGTATCAAGCTAGTCTTTTGGGTTGGGCTTTTTCCTTAGGCTTGAGTACCTAACAAAATCACGAAGATAAGGTATTGAAAATGATTAAGATAATATTTTTAAAATTTGGAAATCAAATTAGATGCAAGTTCGAGGTTAGATCGATGTGCTTATTTGCCAATTACATAAATGACAAATATACTTATAGATCTATAGTCGAGAAAATAAATTAGTATTGAACTAGCTATTTGCTAGATTCAAATTGACAACCTCTAACTTATAAGTTAAAAAAATATATAAATTGGTTGTAGTACTAAGTGACGAGTTGTATATCTTTAAACTTGCAGTAGTTAATTTAGGTTTTAATAAAACCTATTTCTTCATAGATACCGTCATACCTAACGATTGAACTCATGTTACCAAAATAATCAAATTGAGTTTAAGATAGTAGTTGTATTTAATATAGGTTTGCTTCTCTGCCAGCATGCCATGCATATGCAAAGCTTAGGATTCTAGGTATGTGGGGGCGAGCGATGATTTTTGTCGAAGGGATGCATCATGCAGATAAATCATACCCGTCATTTCCCAAACTATCAAAATCAGGCCATATTCCTCAAAGCAAATTGAAGAGGATCGAATATACATGATAGTGATAATTACGTGGTACAATGGAAATGCAATAAAATTCCAAGTCAGATTTGTTCTACTCAAAATGAGAGTTTCCCCCTTAAAACTTATTTTCTCTCACTTAAAACCCATCCTCTTTATTTTTTCAGACATAAACCCCATTTACTAGAGTCATTAACAAGCTTGGTATGTCAGTTTTTATAATTCTCGTGTTCCTAAAATACCCTCATAGAATGTAACATGGGTTATATAATTAATAATAAATTTTTCATTTTATTATTTTCAATGCAATTAAATGTCAACTAACCTATTATTTGATTAGGCTTTTTTTTTCTCAAATTTTTTTACCAAAAATATCATGAAACTAGCTTACCTTATTAGCATGCAATATATAATATAAATAAAAAAATATTATGGTGTTTTACGTTGAGACATGGACAAAAATACAACAACAACAACAACAACAACAAAGCCTTTTCCCACTAAGTGGGGTCGGCTATATGAATCCTAGAACGCCATTGCGCTCGGTTTTGTGTCATGTCCTCCGTTAGATCCAAGTACTCTAAGTCTTTTCTTAGAGTCTCTTCCAAAGTTTTCCTAGGTCTTCCTCTACCCCTTTGGCCCTGAACCTCTGTCCCGTAGTCACATCTTCGAACCGGAGCGTCAGTCGGCCTTCTTTGCACATGTCCAAATCATCGGAGCCGATTTTCTCTCATCTTTCCTACAATTTCGGCTACTCCTACTTTACCTCGGATATCCTCATTCCCAATCTTATCCTTTCTCGTGTGCCCACACATCCCACGAAGCATCCTCATCTCCGCTACACCCATTTTGTGTACGTGTTGATGCTTCACCGCCCAACATTCTGTGCCATACAACATCGCTGGCCTTATTGCCGTCCTATAAAATTTTCCCTTGAGCTTCAGTGGCCTACGACGGTCACACAACACGCCGGATGCACTCTTACACTTCATCCATCCAGCTCGTATTCTATGGTTGAGATCTCCATCTAATTCTCCGTTCTCTTGCAAGATAGATCCTAGGTAGCGAAAACGGTCGCTTTTTGTGATCTTCGCTAGATTGCTCCGGTCATTAGTGTGGATAAGTATATAAATGGATAGAGATAGGAAAGCAAACACAAGATGTACGTGGTTCACCCAGATTGGCTACGTCCACGGAATAGAAGAGTTCTCATTAATTGTGAAGGGTTTACACAAGTACATAGGTTCAAGCTCTCCTTTAGTGAGTACAAGTGAATGATTTAGTACAAATGACATTAGGAAATATTGTGGGAGAATGATCTCGTAATCACGAAACTTCTAAGTATCGGAGTGTGGTGTCGTCTTGACTTGCCTTATCTGTCTCATAGGTAGATGTGGCATCTTCTCTGGAAGTACTCTTCCTCCATCCAGGGGTGGTATCTTTAACTGGTGGAGATGCACAAGGTAATGTATCAATTTCACTTGAAGCTTACTTGTAGTCTCAGGCTTGGTCAAGCGCGATACAAACCATGTAGTAGGAGTCCCCCAAGTCGCCGAGCTAGGGGGTCTGCTGAAAGAGGTGACAGACAAGGTAAGCAATCAGAGCTCCGACTGATTGTTCACCTTCTCCCCATCTTGCAGCAGCATGAAGGATAAAGAGAAGAAAAATGAGAAGAGATGATATGAGATACTTTTGCTTTTGAAGAAGTAACTTTCCACAGGCTTATTCTTGAACTGAGCTGGAGGGTTTTCTGGTTTCCTCCAGAGTATAAGGCCGACTGAAGAATTTGAGGGTCAAAACAAGTCCATCAAATCTAGAGTACGTTCCACCCTGCTGATATGGGATACTTTTGCTTTTGACAGAGTAATGGGTGTATCGGCACGTGTGCTGTTACGCTTGTCTCCACATGCTTCCTTGTATCCTTCGCACTTGCCCTATCTGTTCCTCAAGCAGATGCGGAATCTTCCCTGGAAACATAAGATGTTGAAGATGAGTACTCGAGAGCAATGCCAGGTAAGTAATCAGGTAAGGGGTTCCAGGCAGTCAGTTCCTGGCTGGAAGCTTGATCCAAGTGCTGACTGATTGCTCTCTTTCTCCTTGTCTTGCAGGTAAAAACAAGGCCAAAGGAAAAGACAGGGAAAAAGCATGATATGGGATACTCTTGCTTTTAACCCTGATGATATGAGATATTCTTGCTCTAGTATAGCTTGTTTGCAGAGGTATTATCGGGGGGAAAGAAAGCTGAATATTTCGAAAGGCTTCGTTGGGAGTGCCCTCTCATATATGATGAAGGGTTGAGCATTTTTGCAGGTCTGCCTGTCCGTTGGGGATGGAGGTCGACATATATAGGAGTCTCCCTAACAACAGGTAGTAATGCTATTCATTTACCCTGCTTGGTCATAGCACGGTAGTGGGAGCTGCCAGTTTCACATGTTTTAACTCTGTCAGAGCACTTTGAAAAAGTGGTCTGTGGTATCTGGCTCTCGAGATTCGGAGAACGATGCCTCTTCGATTTTTGAGAAAGCAATCATGCTGGGGGTCTGGCTCTCGAGATTCGTAGAGCAGTGTCTCTTCGATTTTTGAGGAAGTAATCATGTTGGGAGTCTGGCTCTCGAGATTCGGAGGGCGGTGCCTCTTCGATTTTGGAGCAAGCAATCCTGTTGGGAGTGTTGTCTCGAATGTGAGTAAAGGTTGGGCATGTTTGCTAGTCTACCTTGCCACGAAGCACAAAGGTTGACACACAGAGACTTTCCAATTATCCAGCAATGGTACTGTTCCTTTACCCTCTCTTCGCTTTTGAGAAAGTAGTCATGTTGGGAGTCTATCTCTCGAGATTCGGAGGACGGTGCCTCTTCGATTTTGGAGCAAGCAATCTTGTTGGGAGTGTTTTCTCGAAAGTGAGTAAAGGTTGGGCATGTTTGCTAGTCTACCTTGCCACGAAGCACAGAGGTTGACACACAGGGACTTTCCAATTATCCAGCAGTGGTACTGTTCCTTTACCCTTGTGGGTAATAATATGGTAGCTAGACCTTCAAAATTTATGTGTCTAAACTTTGTTAGTGATGTTTCTTTGCTATTCTTTTACCTTTCTTGGTCAGAGCGATGTAGTGGGAGCTGCAAGCTTCACGTGCTTAACTTTGGCAGAGAACTTTGGCAAAGTTATCTGTGGTACCCATGAGCTATTGTTGCGTGTGGGAAGTGGGTGATTGAACAGTAAGATTCATGTGCTTTCTACTTCACCAGAAGTCTTCGACAGAATGCCCATAATTTCTGCAAAGCTGAGTGTGCGTGTGACAGGTGCTGACAAGGCTAGAAAAGTAGGTGCCTCTTCGATTTCTGAGATCGGCCCTCGTGGTCTCTGAGCAGCCCAGCTTTTGAGAAAGCAAGCGCCTCTTCGATTGATTCGGAGAACGATGCCTCATCGATTTTTGAGAAAGCAATCATGCTGGGGGTCTGGCTCTCGAAGATTCGGGGAGCAGTGTCTCTTCGATTTTTGAGAAAGTAATCACGTTGGGAGTCTGGCTCTCGAGATTCGGAGGGCGGTGCCTCTTCGATTTTGGAGCAAGCAATCTTGTTGGGAGTGTTTTCTCGAATGTGAGTAAAGGTTGGGCATGTTTGCTAGTCTACCTTGCCACGAAGCACAGAGGTTGACACACAGGGACTTTCCAATTATCCAGCAATGGTACTGTTCCTTTTGAAGGAATTATTTTGTAAAACATGTTCATTTGAGCAACATCATATAGCATGCAATTAACAATTAAAGGCGGAATCATGCTTGTATGTACTCAAAAACAAAACATGACCATGAAATTCAAAGCCTAGTAGATTGGTGAACCAATAATCAACTCAAAACAAAGTGAGTTGAAATTACTACCTTTGTAGATTCCTCTTTGCATAAGCAAAGGCTAATCACCCAAAGAGATAAGGGCCTTCATTCCTTGCTTCTTAGATCCATGGATTTGGATGGAAGAATAGGTTCTCCAAGTTCCCAAAATTGAGAACCTCTAATTCTCGACACCAAGGTTCGATTGTAGAAGAAATGAGTGACCTTGGAGTAGTAGGATTGCTAGATGTACCCTCCAAGGTGTTGGCCTCTTTAGAGAGAAATGGAGAGACAATTCTCACCAATTTTCCCCCAAAATAAACCCATTTTTCACTTAATGAATATTTAGTTATAAAATCATTTATATAGTCACTTCTTTAAGTGACCTAAACAACCAAAACCCTAATTCATTTCATCATGGCTGGCCATTTAGGGGATTTTGGGCTTTTGGGCTTTAATGAATCTTCATTCATTAAATTGTCATACAACTTAAGTTAATGGGCTTGACGTTCGAAGTCCATTGGGCCTTAAGGTCCAAAACTATCCCGAGGTCATTTAACGAACTTATTCGTTTGATTAATTAACATATTAATTAATCCTTGCCATAAATAAATGATTAAACCATTTAATCATTCTTACTCATTTCCGTTTAATCTCCAATCTCCACCTCTTTCGGTGTGCGATCCATTAGGTTCCTTTTAGCGAGGTAGTGGGCGATTAAAACCATTTTACATCGATTGTGAATTGAAACTATTTTCAATTCTCCCTTTAGTGATTATACACGTTTAGGGCTTCCACAAACCATGGTTGACGCCTAGCAGCATGTCATGGTTACCCAAGCTAATCAGAAGAGGTTAGAGAACCTATTCAGTTCGAGATTACAAATGCAATACGGTCCTTCTCTAATCTAATACTCTTGACCACATTGTTTGGTTTGATAGTTTATTTTCTCATGTCTACTATCCAATGTGTGTCTTGTGCTTATATGATTACCTTGAATGTGATTAGGAACGCATTCCCAAATCTCATTCATACTCTGGCCAGAGATTCAAATCATATCAGAGAGTATTCTCCCTCAAACGGTTTGAAGGTTAGAGATCCCTTGTTGCGCATTCACTTGTCTCCATAGCTAAGCGGCTTGACCCCAACGATGCCGTGGACACCCTCCTGATGGAGTGACTTTGACATAATCAAAGATCAAGGTCTTAACCACAAGACAACTATGATGCCTCAGGTCAAAGGACTAATTTGCATTATCCCAACCATGAGTTCTCATGTGACATGGAATATGAGAACTCTTCGTTGATCGCGTTCAGTGAACTCATTCTCTATTGAGCACCTACCGCACTTGTCTTGATGTCACACACACCAATGATTCGAGACTAATCACTCTCCCTGAGAGAAGACATAGTACGTACTGATCTTAACGGACTGTCAACGCCCAATTGGCAATCCTATGATCAGGAACGTTTAGGATGTGTCTACGAAAGAATGGTCTCATGAATCTAACTTCATTAGATTACATTCTCCCAATCACATATTCCTTGGACTTTATCGTTTAAGCATATAACATTTATATGAGACGGCTCAAACAATAATGTATGCCCTTTATATGTAAAACTAGATTAGTTTAACATGTGAAATGTCCGTAAAGTATCATCACATGATTGGCTTTAGGGCACATTTCCAACAATCTCCCACTTGCACTAGAGCCAATCAGCTTGGTAATCTTGATGATACCTCTTCTGTAGTCATTTCATAAATGGCTGAATAGTAGGCCTAGACAGTGGATATCTATATGTGTTATCCACAGAAGCAACCTTGAGAATAACGACGTCACCATTATACATGATTCTCAATCATGTGGTTCAGTCTCTCATTTGTGTTCGGATCTTGATGAGACCTTGATTCCCAGGCTTGAGCTATCGCCCCATTAGTGTCATACACTTTCTGGTTGGAACCGAATAGAGAGTTCATAAATGAACTTTCCCATCCAAACAACATTGTTGTAAACTTCTATATGGCAATATATCTTGCATTCATAATGGAACACACTAAAGTCATTACTTTAATGTTTCCATCCAAATATCTCTTTAGTCATAATAAAAAGATATTTGTTTATCTCTTCATTCATAATGAAGAAACATCCAATGATGGATTAGATTCATAATCTAATACATTTACGCTTCCATTACATTACTTTGATTCTTCCTCGATCTTTGAGGAATTTATCCTTTAGTATTTCTTAAATACTTAAGGACTCACTTGACAGTTGCCATGGTTCTGATCCTGGGCTTGCACTGATATCGTCTTGTACCGTTCTAGGTACAACTCATATCAATGTTTTTCATACAATATGAAATACATAAATCACCTTTCTGCGTATGCATAAAGGATTCTATTTACGCATTATTTCTTTGGGAGTCAAAGGGTACGTTCCCTTTGAGAAGGGCAACTTGCTAGTCTCACTAGAATCGTCCTTCTTATTGAAGTTTATCATCATATGAGAAACTTCCTAGCATCCATTGTCTATTATTAGGGATTGATATAATCCAATTATATCATGAAATATATCATTATAGATTTCCATCCCATGTATATAGACTATATCTCCCATATACATTCTATCTTCATATAATGTATTAAAGTCATAACTTTAACAAAGAAGTATTCTTTTCATTTCCAAAATTAATATATCATATATATTTAAATTTTTAGGAACATGATTAACTCCCACTAATCTTTTGTAAAACTAGTAAACAAAAGATTCATTTACATCTTTATGAGAAATCAAACGATTTGATCCTTTTCTCATAAAATGCAAATAGCTCCCACTAACTTGCTAAGATCCATGATGGATGGATCTCTACAACTTACATGTCTTGTGATTTATAGTTTTAGACATATATTATCAAGACTATCTTAATAATGGTTTCAGAAACCCATATTATGTCAAAACATTGAATCACCATTTAGTTGTAGCTAGCAATCTTCGAATTTATTGAAACTAAGACTACGTCAAAAATGGTTCCTTTAAAGTCAACCATTCTATTTGATTGTAGTCACCTTAAGCTACCAATTAGCTTTGAAGGTTTCATTATTTCGAGTCAAATGGTACTTTACCATTTTCTTGAGTATATATCGTATATGCACTCAATGTAGTCATAAGGATTTTCATTCTTATTTCTTTCGAATTAAGAGGTGCAACTCTATGACATAGTCATAAAGTTCAAAACCATTCAACTGAGATGGTTTATAAATCCTTATCGACTACCTTGGAGCTTGTGGTATAGGAACTAGGTTGTTATATTTGTTGATTACTTTCTTGTCTCTCAAAGAACCCATTCTTCGAGTTCTATCTCTCGTTCATTTGCTTTTAGGCAAATCACATTGTAGAATTACAATGAACTACCCAACAAAACAACATTTGTTAGTTGGTTTATAGAAGCGATATCCAAAAGTTATTTTAAGGATATCCTACAAGATTATTATCAAACAAATATTGCTTGTTAGCACACAACCCCAAATCTTTAACATGCTTAAGATTTGTCTTTCTTTTCCAACTACATCTTATGGAGTGATGAAAATATTGGAAGATCTTCTCATTGACAATCATATTGTTTTAGAAATATATATCCTATATATGGGTAATAGATAACATCTAACGAACTAAATCTTATTCAAGTTCGTTCTTCTCCTAATGGAGAAATACTTTATCTTATGATGCTTATTTCCTTGATTTCTTTCAAGGAAACTCATCTAAAATGTTACCTTTCCTTGGATCAAATCTAAGGAGGTAAATACTTTAGATGTCTTACTCATCAACTTACATTACTTGAATTCTTTGAAACATTTTGCAAAGTATTCGGACTTGTGTTTATTCAAAATAAACTATAGTCCAACCGAGAGTGATCTTCGGTGAATGTTATTCAACATGAGTAGTATTATGTTTGTGGACAAGTGCCACTAACATTTAAGTGAATTAACCTCAACAACTTTGTGATTCTTTCTTCTTTCCAAAAGAATAAAGATTCGAACATTTCGCCTCCATACAATTTTAACAAGAAGGTATTGGATCCGGATCTAACGATCCAAAGCGTCCATCCATGACCAACTCGTAATTTATGTTTTAGAGGTATCACAACTTTAGTTGGGATTAGTCACTACCTTGCAACCTTTTGGGTTTTAAGCATCATTATTTTCTAAACAGTTAACACTACCATATTATCTCTACTATAGAGATAATTAATTAGATTACCATAATCTAATCATTGATTAATAAAGAACATTGTTTTGTCAAACAAAACATTTATCCATTTCACATAGTGACGGAATTTAGTTCCTTAAAATTGGAATACAAAGACAATCTATGTTTTTCCAATTTCTTTGGTAGTTCATATGAGGAAGTACCATCTGCTTTCGCAGAGATCTACATTTGATTCACGCTTCGAATGTGAAGCACCTTCTCTTCTCTCATATATCTTCTACTTCTTATTAGCCACACTTTTACAACGATTGTAAAACATAGTCACTAATACGGAATCAAGCATTCAAGTAGAAGAACCAACTGTTTTGAACTTTTCAAGAACATTTTTCAACACCTTCGAAAGGTGTGTCCTTGACACTTGCAAGACATTTCTTGCAAATACCCCTTCCAATGTCCATCCTTTCATAAAGAAAGTTTGTTCCCTTGGAGTTATTTATCTTCTTTATTTGACTTTCACCTTTGACTACATTAGTCATGGTCCCTAAACTCCCACTATCTCTCTTGAAACCTTTTTCAATCAAACATTTTGGAGAGCATGTGGTTATTTTTCACTACATAGTTTACAATAAACTTAGTGAACGATTAGGATAGGGAAACAAAGGTGAAGTCCTTGCCTAGTTTCCGTCTCGTTAAGTGGTTTATCACTTCAACATTCAATGATTCAAAATCATCATAAGTCCATGTTAATGGACTATTTTTGTCAACCAACCATTATGTTCTAAACATAATTACAAACCTTCAAGAGTTGTACAAGGCAACTCTCATTTCTTCATACAACAATTTGTAAGTGAAGAAACATGGCACATAAAGTGTTCATGCCTTTGTGCTTTCTTCTCAAGTTCTTTGTTCATTTAACAAAGAAATAAGCACTAGTGTTTGCATTGACTAAGAGTTGTTCAAAGCAACTCCTATTTCTTCATACAACAAATTGTAATTGAAGAATTATGACATTAAAAGTGTTGTCCTCTTTATGATAGACCTTTTCTAACATATTCTTCTAATGATACATTATCAATAGTAAGATTGTGAGGATGAGACTACTTTGGTACTTTTACAAGCCATTAAAGACAATCTATGGTTTTGTAGTACCAAGTCCGTAAACTAAACGTTCGGTTTTGTCAAGTGTTGGATAGCGTTTGCAAATATATTGGTAATCAAATACTTAACGAATATAGATTGATTGATTTTTAAGCCATTTGATTTGGGTCTTTAAATCAAATAGCACCACCCACTATTTTTGGCAAATTCCATATCCCTCATAGGAATTCGAGAGTTTTGGATGAAACTCCTAGTAGGTTATGGGAGGCTCACTATTACCAAGCCCACCTCACGATGATACGATATATGGCTAGCAACAATAATAATGAGAGAGTACGCTTACTCATTTGCAACTCATGCAAGTACCCATCTTATTTGGCCTCTAGAGAATGTAACCTCACAATGATATGATATTGGTTCCATTGCACTTAGTTAAGTTCTTCCCACCATGCTTAGTGCGTGAAGGGGTTCAAGAATAGCCTCACGATGATACGATATATAGCTATCCTCGTTGCCTACACTCACCTCATCATATGTATATGGATTCCTCCTGAGTATAAGCATGCACTGTGTACTCCCCCATGATAGGGTGAAGCCGGTGTACAAGTCATAAACGATTGGATCCCACCACGGTGGAAGGCCACGAAGAGATATTCTAAACATCTCTCGCTTATCAACTTAATATTGGTTTGATTGAGGGTTTTAGGTCTCATCACATATAAACATACATTTTAATCTCTATTAAAACTATTTTGGTCCTATTACAACTATTGGTCCATCCCTTTGTTTTAGTTGTACATAATACTCCCACTATGCTTTTAAAACGATTTTTAAAGCAAGAGTATATGATACTACTAACATAAACTTTGCATTCATTTGATGGACTACATAGTTGCCTTAGGGCCTAAGGATGATTATGAACCTTTGTTTAGATTCAACACGAGCCTTGTGTTGAACCTCGGTCTAGGAATGAAGATTGATTTTAGTTACGCGTTTAATCACATTAAGGCGTGTTGTCTTATGGGCGTTGGACCCAACTACTTCATTTTCATGCATATCGTATAAAGCAAGAAAGAAGTACTTCAAAGTAAAGGTGAGCTTATGCTCATTACAACATTTGCATATAACAAATTACTTTAAAGTAAAGAAGAGCTTAAGCCCTTTTACAACATTTGATCAAATCAAATTACAACCAAAATCTAATCTACACATTCTCATGGTTCAAACAAATTTGAAACGCCTTTCACATAGCTCAATTATATTAGGCTTAGGTTCATAATCACCCTTTAATTAATTAACACTTTAACTAATTAATGAATGCAACATTTTCATTTGGTTTTTGTATCCATAAAATTGATTTAAATGGAGCTAAACAAAATGAAAATCCAATTCTCATTTAAAGAGACAAAACAATTTTGTTCTCATCCTATTTGGGCCATCATGCAATTAACCTCAACTTTTGGGCCATATTGCAATAACAAAAACTTTTGGGGTCACTTTGTATAATACACAAAAGTCACAACTTCATGTAAATACAACTAGAACCCAAACTTTTAATAATGCAAAAACATCATTAAAGGATCAAAACAATTTGTCCTTTAGCGTTTTTGGACCTAAACGTAAAAACGTAAACTTTTGGGCCAAAGTGCAAATACACAAAAGTATCAAAACTTTATGTAATTGCATAAAAGCCCCAAAAGT
This sequence comes from Malus domestica, assembly GCF_042453785.1. Taxonomy (NCBI): domain Eukaryota; kingdom Viridiplantae; phylum Streptophyta; class Magnoliopsida; order Rosales; family Rosaceae; genus Malus; species Malus domestica. The sequence continues at coordinate 30,614,118 of NC_091661.1, forward strand.
ACTCCCTTTGAGGGAGTGGCTGGTTTTGGGGAGGGATAAGGTTGGTGTGTGTGTTGATTTGTGAGTTTTGTCAAAAACATGCAAGTGTATGTAAGATAAGTTTATGAAATAATTCAATCACAATTATTTCAATCATCATTTATACAAATATCTAACACTTTAAATACATGATAAATCATTTAAAAACATATCACATAAACTTTATGAAATAATTCAAAACTTTGAATCAAAACACCAAACCTTTTTGTTCTTGGCAAGAACAACAAGAACAATGAAGAACATCCATGAAAAACCCAAATTTTTCCATGAATCTTTTTCACCCAAAAACATTCCAAAACCATTCTTACTTAAGGGAAATAACATCTAACCAAACTAGGGTACTTAGGGGTTCCAAAGAACACATTAAAACACTTTTAACAAGTCAAACAAGAACCCAAAAATCCACCCTTTGGTTTTGGCCGAATTTTCCCAAAAGCATGGCACCAAATTTTAGCTCAAATATTCATGCTCATATGAACAACATCTACAACATTTGAGATAGCAAATTTTCCAACAAAATTTACTTTCAAAGAAGCAAGAATAAAGCTTGTAACAATTACAACTTTTAGATCACAAACTTATGAACTACAAAACACAAAAGGATTCACCAACTACTAGACCTAGGCTTTGATACCACTTGAAGGAATTATTTTGTAAAACATGTTCATTTGAGCAACATCATATAGCATGCAATTAACAATTAAAGGCGGAATCATGCTTGTATGTACTCAAAAACAAAACATGACCATGAAATTCAAAGCCTAGTAGATTGGTGAACCAATAATCAACTCAAAACAAAGTGAGTTGAAATTACTACCTTTGTAGATTCCTCTTTGCATAAGCAAAGGCTAATCACCCAAAGAGATAAGGGCCTTCATTCCTTGCTTCTTAGATCCATGGATTTGGATGGAAGAATAGGTTCTCCAAGTTCCCAAAATTGAGAACCTCTAATTCTCGACACCAAGGTTCGATTGTAGAAGAAATGAGTGACCTTGGAGTAGTAGGATTGCTAGATGTACCCTCCAAGGTGTTGGCCTCTTTAGAGAGAAATGGAGAGACAATTCTCACCAATTTTCCCCCAAAATAAACCCATTTTTCACTTAATGAATATTTAGTTATAAAATCATTTATATAGTCACTTCTTTAAGTGACCTAAACAACCAAAACCCTAATTCATTTCATCATGGCTGGCCATTTAGGGGATTTTGGGCTTTTGGGCTTTAATGAATCTTCATTCATTAAATTGTCATACAACTTAAGTTAATGGGCTTGACGTTCGAAGTCCATTGGGCCTTAAGGTCCAAAACTATCCCGAGGTCATTTAACGAACTTATTCGTTTGATTAATTAACATATTAATTAATCCTTGCCATAAATAAATGATTAAACCATTTAATCATTCTTACTCATTTCCGTTTAATCTCCAATCTCCACCTCTTTCGGTGTGCGATCCATTAGGTTCCTTTTAGCGAGGTAGTGGGCGATTAAAACCATTTTACATCGATTGTGAATTGAAACTATTTTCAATTCTCCCTTTAGTGATTATACACGTTTAGGGCTTCCACAAACCATGGTTGACGCCTAGCAGCATGTCATGGTTACCCAAGCTAATCAGAAGAGGTTAGAGAACCTATTCAGTTCGAGATTACAAATGCAATACGGTCCTTCTCTAATCTAATACTCTTGACCACATTGTTTGGTTTGATAGTTTATTTTCTCATGTCTACTATCCAATGTGTGTCTTGTGCTTATATGATTACCTTGAATGTGATTAGGAACGCATTCCCAAATCTCATTCATACTCTGGCCAGAGATTCAAATCATATCAGAGAGTATTCTCTCTCAAACGGTTTGAAGGTTAGAGATCCCTTGTTGCGCATTCACTTGTCTCCATAGCTAAGCGGCTTGACCCCAACGATGCCGTGGACACCCTCCTGATGGAGTGACTTTGACATAATCAAAGATCAAGGTCTTAACCACAAGACAACTATGATGCCTCAGGTCAAAGGACTAATTTGCATTATCCCAACCATGAGTTCTCATGTGACATGGAATATGAGAACTCTTCGTTGATCGCGTTCAGTGAACTCATTCTCTATTGAGCACCTACCGCACTTGTCTTGATGTCACACACACCAATGATTCGAGACTAATCACTCTCCCTGAGAGAAGACATAGTACGTACTGATCTTAACGGACTGTCAACGCCCAATTGGCAATCCTATGATCAGGAACGTTTAGGATGTGTCTACGAAAGAATGGTCTCATGAATCTAACTTCATTAGATTACATTCTCCCAATCACATATTCCTTGGACTTTATCGTTTAAGCATATAACATTTATATGAGACGGCTCAAACAATAATGTATGCCCTTTATATGTAAAACTAGATTAGTTTAACATGTGAAATGTCCGTAAAGTATCATCACATGATTGGCTTTAGGGCACATTTCCAACACCTTTACCCTCTCTTCGATTTTTAAGAAAGTAGTCATGTTGGGAGTCTGGCTCTCGAGATTCGGAGGACGGTGCCTCTTCGATTTTGGAGCAAGCAATCTTATTGGGAGTGTTTTCTCGAATGTGAGTAAAGGTTGGGCATGTTTGCTAGTCTACCTTGCCACGAAGCACAGAGGTTGACACACAGGGACTTTCCAATTATCCAGCAGTGGTACTGTTCCTTTACCCTTGTGGGTAATAATATGGTAGCTAGACCTTCAAAATTTATGGGTCTAAACTTTGTTAGTGCTGTTTCTTTGCTATTCTTTTACCCTTCTTGGTCAGAGCGATGTAGTGGGAGCTGCAAGCTTCACGTGCTCAACTTTGGCAGAGAACTTTGGCAAAGTTATCTGTGGTACCCATGAGCTATTGTTGCGTGTGAGAAGTGGGTGATTGAACAGTAAGATTCATGTGTTTTCTACTTCCCTAGAAGTCTTCGACAGAATGCCCATAATTTCTGCAAAGCTGAGTGTGCGTGTGACGGGTGCTGACAAGGCTGGAAAAGTAGGTGCCTCTTCGATTTCTGAGATCGGCCCTCGTGGTCTCTGGGGAGCCCAGCTTTTGAGAAAACGAGCGCCTCTTCGATTTCTGAGATCGACCTTCGTGGTCTTTGAGCAGCCCAACTTTTGAGAAAGCAAACGCCTCTTCGATTTCTGAGATCAACCCTCGTGATCTCTAAGCAGCCCAGCTTTTGAGAAAGCAAACGCCTCTTCGATTTCTGAGCAGGCGCCTCTTCGATTTCCGAAGCTCCGTCGAGTGCAGATTTTTATAGAGGCTGACATTAAGTTCCAAAGCACACTTGAATCTCCACCAGTAGAAGCTTCATTCTTGCACTTCTAAGATCTTGATTTGTCCGACCTCTTCTCTCTTCAACACCTTTGAAAATGTCTGGCCCCTCCGACCGTCGTTTTGACTTGAACCTTGTTGAAGAGGCAGCCCCGCCTTCTCCAGACAACATATGGCGCCCATCATTCGTCTCCCCTACTGGTCCTCTTACCGTTGGGGATTCCGTGATGAAGAATGATATGACCGCTGCGGTGGTGGCCAGGAACCTTCTCACTCCCAAAGATAACAGACTACTTTCCAAACGGTCTGATGAGTTAGCTGTTAAGGATTCGCTGGCTCTCAGTGTTCAGTGTGCAGGTTCTGTGTCTAATATGGCCCAACGCCTATTTGCTCGAACCCGCCAAGTTGAATCCTTGGCGGCTGAAGTGATGAGTCTCAAACAGGAGATTAGAGGGCTCAAGCATGAGAATAAACAGTTGCACCGGCTCGCACATGACTATGCTACAAACATGAAGAGGAAGCTTGACCAGATGAAGGAAACTGATGGTCAGGTTTTACTTGATCATCAGAGATTTGTGGGTTTGTTCCAAAGGCATTTATTGCCTTCGTCTTCTGGGGCTGTACCGCGTAATGAAGCTCCGAATGATCAACCTCTGATGCCTCCTCCTTCTAGGGTTCTGTCCAGTACTGAGGCTCCAAATGATCCCCCTCCGGTGCCTTCTCTTTCTGGGGCTCTACCGACTGCTGAGACTTCTCCTAAGCAACCTTTGTGAAGGCTCCGTCTTGTGTGTTTATTTTGACTCATGTATATGTACATATTTGTAGCTGATCGGGGATATCAATAAATAAGCTTTCCTTCATTTCAACGTATTGTGTTAAATACACCAAAGTCTTCTTCGCTAAGTTCTTTGAATTTTCTTTTGTTGAAGCTTGTATGTTGAAGCTTTCTGAGTGGAGCATGTAGGTTGGGGTAGTGTTCCCTTAATTTCCCGAGTGAGGAAAACTTCTCGATTGAAGACTTGGAAAATCCAAGTCACTGAGTGGGATCGGCTATATGAATCTTAGAACGCCATTGTGCTCGATCCTGTGTCATGTCCTCCGTTAGATCCAAGTACTCTAAGTCTTTTCTTAGAGTCTCTTCCAAAGTTTTCCTAGGTCTTCCTCTACCCCTTCGGCCCTGAACCTCTGAAAACCTCCATAGTTGCCTGTCTCCCTGCCCACGTGTCCATTTAAATCTCCTCCTATAAATAACTTCTCCGTCTGAGCAATTCCTTGCACCAAGTCTCCAAGATCTTCCCAAAATTTCTCCTTCGAACTCGTATCCAACCCTACTTGAGGTGCGTACGCACTAATCACATTGATAAGTTCTTGTCCTATTACAATCTTGATTGCCATGATTCTATCTCCTACCCTCTTGACATCTACAACATCTTGTACCAAGGTCTTGTCCACGATGATGCCAACACCGTTTCTCGTTCTATTTGTGCCCGAATACCAAAGTTTAAACCCTGAGTTTTCTAGATCCTTTGCCTTACTACCAACCCACTTAGTTTCTTGTAGGCACATAATATTTATCCTTCTCCTCACCATAACTTCCACTACTTCCATAGATTTTCCCGTTAAGGTTCCTATATTCCACGTTCCTAAACGCATTTTGCTCTCTTGAACTCTACCCTTCTGTCCTAGCTTCTTCACCCTCCCCCGTCTAATAGGATCAAAGTACTTCTTTTGTGTGTCCCGGGTAAAGTTGATAGGAGCATATGCTCCCAAACAACTTTGAGTGGAGTCGTCCGAAAAGAAGTTTCTATGGCCCCCTTGCTCATTTAACACTGCATCCGGGTGCCGATGGAGATGCAGCGACCCTTGCTCACTTATCACTGTGCTCAGGCCACACAGCGCGCCACTTACGGGTGACGCCCTAGCTTTAGCGCGATTTTGTTCTGGATTCATTTTCATAAGGATTCGACGTGATCATGGAGTGCCGGCTGTCGACTACCTGACGCCCACATGGACAAAAATAATTTATGTAAAAAAAAATTATACAAAATAATGGTTGTATTTTTTTCTTTCCATAGAAAATAATTTACCTATCTATATGTTAGTGTTTGGGCCAAAAATATTTGTTTTGGCCGAGTTTAGAATTGTTCTCAGCCCGGTGCTAGTTGGGCTGAGTGTAGAATTGTTCTCGACCCAGAGGCCGTGTTTAGGTGTCATTAAGATGTATTTAGCTCATGGGCCGCGTTGTCGAAGCTGGCCATATCCCATCGGGAACCTGTGGGATGTGGGTGATGCCTATTACGAGAAGGAGTTTCGGCAGGATATGGATGTTAGAGTTTGAAATTGAATGCGGCCTGATAATGAGTTAAGTTCAAAGTCCTAGTATGAGTAAGACTGGCTGAGATAAGGTTGAATCGGGGAAAGAAGTTCTAATCCGAGAATGATTGTGATTCGATACAGGTTGGCTACTATAAATAGGGAGGGAGGACATCGAACAAAGCCTCTCAAATTCAACACACAAATTGCCCTGCGTAAACCCTCGCTCTACGCGAAACCTCTCAACAACCTTGAGATTTTTATTTTTCTTTTTGGCCAACACATCTTCAGTTTGGATAAATAGCCCTGTGAAGGCAATCGGCGAGCATCTTCATTTTGGATAAACAGTACTGTTGTCGTAGAATCAGCCGACCACGAAGCACCTTCAGTTTGGATAAACAACACTGCGACGAGACCGACTGGTTATCTTTCCAAGTCTCGTCCAAGAAGGATTTTTCGAATCCTTATTGGCAGAGGTCATCTCATTAGCCTTCTCGGCAAAGTGAGGTGTTTCGAATTACTGGGCTCGGCGCATTGAATGCCAAGTTATTTTATGATTGGATACTCTCAAGTAGGCTTTAGAGTTCGGCATTCTGACGGCTGAACCACTTTCACAATCAAGACGTACATTTGTTTTGTGTATTTGTGTCCCTATACTCTGGTGTTGATTCGGCGTGCTTATACTCTCACGAACATAATCACCATGACTGAATCAGGCGCCGACGATTTGTGAACTTCGCAGAACTAGTAGCCTTGTCTTCAGGTTTTAGAATCTAAAGGCCGAGGCATGTTCCTTCCTCGGCCGCAGTCGCAAGATCAAGAAGTCAGCAGCGCACCCAACGCAACATCAACAAATTTTACTCCTCGGTCGAACTTGGCCGACGAGTTAGCATGCCTCACATACAACTGAAAGACGTAGTTAGCTTATTAGTTACTTGGCATGTGCGCCACGTAGGCTTGGTAGTTTTTAGGGTCAACAGTTAGTACCCACTTAGAATAGAAATCCTGTAAAAATAATTTACTTACTCCATAGGTGTGATATTGTAAAGAAAAAATGTATATGATTACTTTGGATATTATAAGTAATAATATGACAGTATTATTTGTATAGGTAAATTAATAAGTAGATTGGTAAATTAGTATGTACTACAAAAATGCAAATAAATTAGCTTGTAACAAAATAATGTATGTAAATTAGTGATTTTTTTAAAAATATAGGTAAATAGTTTGTATCAAAAGAATGTAGGTCAATTAGTTTGTATCAAAAGAATGTAGGTAAAATAGTTAATTTTAAAAATATAGGTAAATAGTTTGTAATACGTGGTTTTAAAACAAGAGCTCAATTGCTCATTGCTAGCATAATTGAAGGTGAGTAATAATAATATTTATTGACATATTTAGGTCATTGTTGTGCCATATGTTGTAAATATTTTATAAGGATATGTCATCTATTTGCCAACATGGCAGACTATTTGAATTTTGGATTTTATTTGGATGTTTAATATGATGTGGGTTTTTGTCTAGACAATATTAGTTATAATGGCCTATATCTAAACAACCCTTTGTTCTATGATCTTGAGTTCAAGGCAGGAAGCTAGCAACAACACGAATAATTCCTTGGTTGAAAGCTTTGAGATGACGGGTGTCATTTAACTGTGGTCATAGGTGAACTGAAATGCCTTCAGCCTTTTCAGACCTTACTGGGGATTAGTCATATCCTTTGAGGTATAAGATACCTCAGGCTTCGGCAAAATATATATAGATAGATAACAGTGAAATATATACATACTTATATATCATGATATTAGGCTTATATCATATATAATTGGGGAAAAAAGTTGATGTTTCATTATAAAACTAATTTAACAATATAAAAAATAATCTAACTCCATAATTTCTTGCATAATACAATACCGATGTTGATTTTTATCCTCACATTCTCACGACTGCTTCAATTCAACTAAGACTCATTTAACATAGCTCAGACTCATAAATTCAAAATTATAACAGACCAACTGGGTCAATTTAGTCAAAAGCAACAAGATACACGTTCTGCATTATGATCAATATAAAGAAATAATTAAGAAGTGTTTGTGGTTTCATAAACAGTATTCTTTATCAAGGAATAATTAAAGGCGGTTTTAATATTCATGAACAAATTCATAGAACTGATACTTCAAACACTGCTACCGATGAGCGATCCATGAAACCATTATTTGATTCAAGTTGTAGAGAATTCGGAGCATATATATAATAAAGAAGTGTCTGTCGTTTCATAAACAGTATTCTCTATCAAGGAATAACTAAAGGCGGTTCTAATATTCATGAACAAATTCATAGAACTGATAGGCAACATGGCAACAATTAATGCGTCTTAGACCTCCATTTGAAGTAGGTCTCCTAATTTTTCGTACTAATATATTTAGGACAGATGTACATTAGGATCAAGGTGATCTCAGAATTATTCGGATTGTTAGAAAACATACATGTGAAGGTCTTTTGAGGACTCTCATAGTGTTCAGTACTGATATTTTTTGTGTCAACCAAGTGTTTGATGTAATACTTGCTAGGCATATCTCGACATGTATCGATGTCTATCCACATATGCGCAATATAATGTAGTTGACGATAATAATCTCACTAAATGTTGGGAGAAATATCTCAATAAATAAACTGATCTGCGCTCTGCACTCTTCGCATTTTGTTTCTATTTAGAAAGCTTAAATATTTAACAATAGACTTTCATGGTTCAAAATCTGAATTCACTTTATTTTGCAAATATCTTAAATTTTTTCTCCTTTATCGTATTTTCAACCAAAGAAAGAGAAAAAGGACAAAGTCTGCTTTATTCTGTAAGGTAATTGTTATTAGCATTCCAAAAATTTCATTCTACATTTCTCACAAATGTATTTTTCTTTCTAATTATAGAAAGTTTGAAGTATAAAATGAGATTTTTAGAATGTCAATTATAATTCCCTTCTTTAAATGTTGTCTAAATATGTTGAGATGATTGGTAGAATGAACTAGAACGGTTATTCAAAGGTTAATGTTAGAAAAATTAAATTTAGAAACAAAATTTACAAATTAAATAATGTGTCACAAATAAAAATGAACACATTTATCAACGCTTAAGTAATAAATCAATCATCAACTTCAATATTTTTTAGTTTTCAAAATTTTGTCTACAAATTTAGTTTCTCTAACATTACCCTATTTCTAACATGCATGCATGCATGAATAGAAGAAAAATGATCATCTTCGGATTCTGTTTGTGAGGATCCTAATAATTATCAATTCGTGTTCGTTCATTGTACATCATATAGTCAGAAATTATTTTAAATATTTTTATTTTAAATTAAATATAAATAGTACCTGATGAAAATTAATCACACAATATACGATGAACGAACACAATTTGAGAATTTTCAGGATCCTCGTAAAGAGGGTCAGGAGAGGATCCTCCTGGTGAAAAGACAATGGTTGGTTCATCAGTCGTGCGTGCGGGCCAGTTATACAATTGGTCTTTTCACTCTGTCTTTGTCACGATGAGAATCTCAAGTGATGGTATCATCCACAGCAATCACATATTTATCAGCTGAACAATCCATTTTTCTCTTGTGTTTTTTTTTTCCCACTGATAATGAATAGATTGATAGACTTTTTAGTGTGTTTATGAATACAGTTCAGTTACATTGTATTAAGTATAATAATATAATTAATTTAAAGATTAAAAAAAATCTAACTAATTGTGTTATTACTCCACAACTAAAAAAAAAAATTCGAGTAAATCTTTGTCATATCCCAAAAGTGGGACAACTTTTCTAATTTCTTTTAATTACTATTCATTTGTTTTTGTCCCTATCTTTGCGGAAGGTACTTGAAATGTCTCGCTCTTCATGCTCATTTTTATTTATTACAATAAACAATGAATTCGTCATACATAACACAAATTAAAGTAAGTAATCACGTATTATTAATTAATTAACTCCTCGATCTTGCGTAGGCATGCTTGGCGTACGTTCTTAAGCATGGTGGGAGTTATGGTTGGGATGAATTAGGACCTCAATTTTTGTTTAATATTTTAGTTGAAGATGCAAATGTTTCCATTCGTATTTGACTTTTAATACATTTCTATCCTTTGACAAAAAAAAACTAGTGAATCTTTTCACCAAAACAGCAAGATATCAGCTGATATACGGAAGATAGAAACCTAATTAAATTACGTAATTAAGTAGTATTAGTTAATTTAATCCTTTATATTACGTAGGTATGCATGGAATCAATGACCAACCGACAGAGAGATCAAGAAAATAAATAAAAATAGCTACAACTTTTATTTTTTTGTCTGCAACATCGATCGATTATTGCTAGATGCTGATAACGTGGTGGGGAATTTGTATTTTCATTGTTTGAAAGCGATACATAACCAATGTTCCACTTGTCAACCCATCACCACCAAATCTTGCAATATAAACCTAAGTTGACCTTGTGCAAACTTTTTTCAAGTATATTTGGTTTTTGGTTTTGAACATTGGTTCATCTCATCGACAATCAAGTAACGATGAGCATACACTAATTAATATATAAGTTTAACAAGTGAATGACAATTTCGATACTAAATTCTTATGACAAAGTTACTGTGTGATTTAACTCAATTTTCCACACTTCTTAATATAAATATATCGTTGTACTAAAAACTATTGTTTGTAGTAGCGTAGTCAGAATTTCTAATAAGGGAAGTCCACCTAACTTTAATATATTGGATCTCACATTAATAATAATTATTAAGAATTTACAAGTTTATTAATTACAACCTAATTGTGTTGTCGTTCCAAAATCATATGATAATAAACTAATGTTAAATATGTTTTATCAAAAAAAGAGATTGAAAAGATAAATATACAATAACAGTATCAAATGGTGATTTAAATTTACTGAAAAATTCAAACAATTTCAAAACTTACATGTGAATAAATTAAATAACTTGAGGCAACAATGAAGTGACATGCACCTTTAAGTCAAAGTGTCTTAAGCCTCCTAATCCTAGGTACATGATATTATATTATATTTAATGATGCAAATATTATTGTACAAAAAAAAAATTAAATATAATAAATAAGAAGACATATTTCCAAGATATTGAGAAGGGTCAAGTGACCCTTGTTGGCCTTAATTGGCTCTGCCGGTGATTATATGATTTAGCTCAACTCTTCACATCTTCTAATATAAATATATTGTTATATTATAAATAAATAAATAAATATATATGAATTTAATTAGGTCAATTTTCTGATAATCCTTGTGCTATAAGTTGGCGTTTTTTGTGATACGGTGATAGAGTAGCCAAATTGCCTTGCGTTACTCCTTAGTCCACTGTCGATCAAAGAATGTCCAAAATTACAGTCAAAGATCTACAGCCGCATCGGAAATATTCGTCGAACTTCAAACCACAAAACAAATAAAAACAAGTCATATAGAAATAAATGGTCCGACTTGCACTTATAAGTTAAAACATTTGCATCACACAAATACATGCGCACACATACATACATATATATATATATATATATATATATTGGAAGTTAATTCGAGAAGGTCGGCAAGAAGAAAATGGTGTTATAATTATTGAGCATCAGAAAGATGCAATCATGCCTCTCAAGCCTCACCTAACCAGGACATGTGAGAAACGTTGCTACTGCGAATCTTACTGGAAACGTTGTGCTACTGCTGCCACGACCTTACTGCTATTAGTCAATAATATTTACATGTATCATTGCTAAGTTTATCACTCCAACCCTCTCTTCTTTTCGCCTTCGTAGTTTCGTAGATGAGCATATATATGTTTATGTAATTAGAAATCACCTTTGCTCAACACACCTCAAAACCCTAACCGGCTAATCCCCAAAGAAGTGTAAATTAGGACAGTGATCGATGCATGATGAATGAAGCGAGTCCAATTAGGGTTGCAGAGAAAAAGAAAGGAAAAGTACGTAGTTGCAGATTTAGGCTTATAGCCAAGTTGGTTAAAACAGTACCTAATCTTTACATTTAAGTTCGAATATTTTTCTCTAATTTAGACAAATAAATCAGTATAAATTATTAATCATTTGTTTAACGAATAAATGGTCCGACTTGCACTTATAAGTTAAAAGTTAAAACATTTCCATCGCATAAATACATGCACTCAAATATATATTGGAAGTTAATTCGAGAAGGTCTGCAAAAAGAAAATGGAGTTAGAATCATTGAGCAGCAGAAAGATGCATTCATGCCTCTCAAGTCTCACCCAACCAGGACATGTGAGAAACGTTGCTACTGCTAATCTTACTGGAAACGTTGTGCTACTGCTACCACGACCTTACTGCCAGTCTTGCCTATTAGTAAATAATATTTACATGTATCACTGCTACGTTTGTCACTCCAACCCTCTCTTCTTTTCGTGTTCGTAGTTTCGTAGATGAGTATATATATGTTTATCTAATTAGAAATCACCTTTGCTCAACACACCTCAAAACCCTAACCGGCTAATCCCCAAAGAAGTGTAAATTAGGACAGTGATCGATGCATGAATCATGATGAATGAAGCAAGTCCAATTAGGGCTGCAGAGAAAAAGAAAGTAAAAGTACGTAGTTGCAGATTTAGGCTTATAGCTAAGTTGGTTAAAACAATGTACCTAATCTCTACACTTTAGTTTGAATATTTTTCTCTAATTTAGATGAATGAATCAAGATAAATTATTTATCATTTGTTTAATGAAGAAAACTAAAAAGGAAAGTTACATAAAAATGATCTCCGGACTCTAAAATTACGTGACAACTATCTGACAAACAGATGATTACATTGATTGGTGATAGTGTGTAGTGGTTATCTTTGCCGGTGAGTAATAGTAGTGGTTAACCTCAGGCTACCAAACTCATGATCTGATATGATTCATGCTTTTGATAAAGACGCACTACTAATCAATATCAACTTAATTACATGCGCATGTACCATTCAATAAGTGTGAATTTAGATTTTTAAGTAGTTAATAATATATCAGATGATGTGAAGCAAGTGTGGTTGTTAGGCTTCAGCTGCTCTGATACCATGAGAAAGTTGAGGTTTCATTTGTTGATGCACAAAACTGGAGGTCTTGAAACAACATAAATCCGACTGTGAAATGTAAATAACACAAGATGGATCGTGGTTCACCCCAAGGTTTAGGCTACGTCCACACTGATTATGTATTTCTGAGGGTGAGAGAACCTCTATAATGTGAGAGGGGATGTGAGAGGATGAGGGAGCTTGAGGCCTAAGAATTAGCCTCCCCTAATTGTGAGGGTGATGAGTCATTTTATAGAATAAGGGCTCCTCATTTATTACATATTTGCCCATTTCTTTATTACATAATTACATTTAAGTCTCCCCGAGTATTTATACGAGATCTAAATACGGAGGCCTTAAGTATGGTACAAACAGTAGTCCCCCAAGTCTTCAGTCAAGAGAGTCTTTTGGCTGGAGACTTGAAATTCAGTTCATGTGTGGGCCGAAGTAACTAGATGTCGTCTAGAGCTGAATACTCGATATGAGGCGGTGCTCAATGTGAAATGAGGCTCAACTAGATGTAGCACATGTTGCGAGACTGCTTGGCTTGTGGCTTATGTTGCCTTGGTTGGCTCGACTTGTGGTAGTTGAAGGTGAGGGAGTCTTTTTTATAGAATAAGGGCTCGTTCCTCACTACATAAATGATGGGTTAGGAGTGATGCTCGCGGCGAGGCGGTTGCTCAGCTAGCCGCAATGCTCTTTAATGAAGGTGAGGGAGTCATCTTTATAAAATAAGGGCTCGCTCATCAGTACATGAATAATGGGTGCTCTCTAATGAAAGTGAGGGAGTCCCCTTTATAGAATAATGACTCGCTCCTCAATACATAAGTGATGGGTTAAGTCCCCCGAGTTTTTTTCATGAGGCCCAGTTGAGGCCCAATATATGGTACATAATGTAATACCCCAAGTCTTCGGTCAATAGAGTCTGTTGGCTGGAGACTTCAAATTGAATCCATGTATGGGCCGCAGTGGTCGGATGTGGTATTTGTATACCCTGCACTGAAGCTTTGTAGGTGAAGCTTTGCAAGTGAGGCTTTAAAGCTGGAGCTTTTGTAAATGAAGCTTTTGTAAATGAAGCTTTTGAAGCTAGAGCTTTTGTAAATGAAGTTTTTGAAGCTGATTGACATGAGTGATGCTCATGAATATTTATGTTGATTGACATGAGTGATGCTCATGGATGTTGACATGAGTGATGCTCATGAATGTTGACATAAGTGATGCTCATAAATGTTTATGTATGATTGATATGAGTAATGCTCATAAATATTTATGTATGATTGACATGAGTAATGCTCATGTATAATTTGAAGTAATAGGCGTACTTTTGATCACCTGGTTGGTGGTAATAGCGGCAGGTTGTCGAATAATTTTGGAGTACTGGGCGTACTTTTGATCACCTGGTTGGTGGTAATAGCGGTAGGTTGCCGAATAATTTTGAAGTACTGGGCGTACTTTTGATCACCTGGTTGATGCTATTTTGGGCTTATGGGCATTCACCCTCCACAACATGCCAGCCCATTTATTTTGGGCTTTACCTTTTTTCTATTTATTTATTTTTATTATTACCCTTTGATGGGGTTTATACAGATGTCTCCGAAAGATAAGAAAAATAATTTACATCATTCAGAAATAAGAAAAGTAAATCACATCATTCTGGTGGGGTGTTTATTCCTCCCTTTTGCTTTCTCTTTTGCTTTCTCTTTTGTTTTTTTTGCTTTCTCTTTTTTGCTTTGTTCCCCACTGTTTTTCTGCTTTTCTTGATCTCTCAGCTCCTAATAGGGCTCACCTATTTTCTGCTTTTGCTTTGGCATCAGCTACGGACCTCATTTTCCTTTTTCTTTTTCTGTTGTTTGAACACAAGCTAGTGCACACCTCAAAAGCAGTATCGAATTGTTCACAAGGCACTGCTTCGCAATTTGGATACGCTTTCTCTGTAACTGATTCACTGTATGCTCCATGAACCTTTTGATATGCAACATGATGGCGGGAGCCATCAGAGACCTAATTGGAGAAATGGGTCGATGATAAAGGTCTCGAGAGAGTGTGCATGTCTTTTGATTCGACGTCATAAGGGAAGTCCTCCAAGGCGCTCTCCAATTCCATAGTGACTCTAACTAGGTTTCTGTGACCACCGCCGTAATTTCTGTCACTGGTGGTGTCGTTTGAGCGAAGAGAGGCCAGGGTCAGGCCTACACGACGGCGTCTGAAGTGAATTTCGAAGTTCAAATTTGGTTTGGGGAAGTGATCGGAACAAAAATGTTTCAATACGACGTGTCGTGGGAAAGAGGTTGTGGCAGATCGTTCCATCGAAGACGCCGTCATGGCGCGCCGATTGGGAAGGTTCTTATGGCGCCCGAGATACTTTCCGATATTTTTCTTTAAAGAACCGAGTCTTACATTCTTGAACTGGTGGTGTGGTTTCACCATCTCGTCAACCAAACGAGGGTTGGAAACTAGGGCTGGGTTCGGTTCTTATCGGTTCGGTTTTTTGCCAAAACCGAAACTGAACCGAAATTTCGGTTCGGCCCAAATTTTTTTCGGTTTTTTTCGGTTCGGTTTTTTTTTCGGTTCGGTTTTTCCGGTTCGGTTTCGGTTTTTTTCGGTTTTTTTTTTTTTTTCCTCCAAAAAATCCAAAACAACCACAACATAAGATAGAAATAAAAAATATGACATGTTTCCATCTCTCCAGGACGGTTTTTCCATATTTGTTCCTTCGGATTTCTTTGACCATGAAAAACAAAAATCGAGTACAAACGTTGAGAGGGGTTTAAATTTAATAAATTTTGGGTATCACCCACCCCACTCATTCAACTTATTTTTTATATTATTTTAAAAAAAATGGTGACAAATTCTGACCAAAAACTGAAACGGACAAAGGGGTTGATGAGAACAGCAGCAGTGAATCAATCAACGAAAAAACAAAACAAAAATCAAAACTTTTAGCATCCGAGCATCGATGCAGAGACCAACTTACTACTCCTACTAGATCCCAAAGCAGAGAAGACGAACAGAATTTAGAAACCATGCAACCAATGGAAGCAAATTTGAAGGAAAAACTGGGAATTGCAGGACAGTTTGATGGAGAACAAAGAAAGAATGTGAGTAAGCTTACAGCGGGCGAATGGAGAGGAATGCAGAAGAAATGCGAGACTGCGTCTGGGTTCGGCTGCGTAGGTGTGTGGTTTTTCAGGTTGTACGTTGCGTCAGAAGGTGGAAAATTGAAAGGGGAAAGGCGTGCGAGAATACGGAAAGATGGAAACATATGGAGGTCACATGGAGGTCGCAAATATGGATGTCTGGAGAAAGGAAGAGAGGAAGGAGGGAGAGATCGACTGAGGAAGCAGAGAGGAAAAGCAGCGGATGGGAGAGAGAGAGAGTGTGTGTTTGAGAATGAAAAGGTGAAGGAGTGACGGCTGCTAGGGTTTGTAAGCTTTATAAATTTTATAAAACATTAAAGATTAGAATACCTATAAATATTATGCTGGTACAATTATAGCAATACAAAGCCCACTGTCAAGTTGGCTTGAAAGAGCTATCCCCAACCTGGACGGAAGGGGTTCGAATCTTCATTCCAGCAGGTTTTGAGTATTTTTATTTGATTTTCATATTTCGGTTCGGTTCGGTCCGGTCCGGTTTTCATACCTCAAAAACCGAAACCGAACCAAATAAATTCGGTTCGGTTCGGTTCATCAGATTCGGTTCGGTTTTTTTTTCGGTTCGGTTTTTTTCGGTCTCGGTTCGGTTCGGTTGTCGGTTTTTTTCGGTTTTCGGTTTTTCCAACCCACCCCTATTGGAAACAGTAGGACTAGATATCCTTGACAGGGATAAAGAAGAGATAGATATGCTCCAGGTTACGGATCTTACCTTCCTTTACAAGGCGGCCAAGCTTCGTCACTGGAACCCACATCTCTTCCTCTTCACGTCGGCCAGGTCGGCGTCCGCGGCCTCTCTCAGCTGGTATCTCCGCCATGATTGAGTGTTTTGGGTTGTGAGAAGAATTAAGGGGAGGATTGTCGTTGAAGGTTGCCGGGGAATCGAAAGCGGTGTCGTCATCCCCATCCTATCGCCGTGCGTGTTGGACCCACTCCCGGGTCCTTGATCCTGACCTGGCCCGTCTGACTCGCCCTTTTTCCCATCAGAAAATGGAGATTTGAGAGTGTGATGCAGAAAGAGAAAAGAGAGAGAAAACTTCGGCGAGCAATCAGCAACTAGGTGAAGCTTTTCTCGACACCCCCTCTGTTGGGGTTTGTTTGGATTGGAAGGAAATAACAGAGACAAAAGAAAAAATATGGGATCTGGGATTTGTTGCAGGTGATCATATCTATCTCTCGTGTGGGATCTGGGAAAGCTTTGGTTTTTGGGTTTTTTGCAGATTCACGGTGGAGGTGAAAAAATGAAAGAGAACCAACACAACTTTTAGTATCGTTTCCCACAGACGGCGCCAAATGTTGATGCACAAAACTGGAGATCTTGTAACAACGTAAATCCGACCGTGAATATGCAAGAAATGTAAATAACACAAGATGCATCGTGGTTCACCCCAAGATTTGGGCTATGTCCACACTGGTTATGTATTTCTGAGGGAGAGAAAACCTCTGTAATGTTAGAGGAGATGTGAGAGGATGAGGGAGCTTAAGGCCTAAGAATTAGCCTCCCCTAATTGTGAGGGTGATGAGTCATTTTATAGAATAAGGGCTCATCACTTATTACATATTTGCCCCTTCCTTTATTACATAATTATATTTAAGTCTCCCGAGTATTTATACGAGATCTAAATACGGAGGCCTTAAGTATGGTACAAACATCATTATTAAACCAATTGACAATATAGAGAGTAGCTCAATCTCTTATAAACCCTTGCATGGTTAGGTCCCTCACCGATGTGAAACTTTGTCCTCATATCTCTCACGCCTCCTCACATATGGCGAATTTCCAGACCTAACATGTGAACAACATGAATGAAAAAAATGACGTAAAGCACATGTCACTGAATATAATTTGTATTTTAGTTTGTCAGATTTTCCACGTCGCTTTCTTCAATCATTGAAATTTGAATGATTGGCAAAGGAAAGAGAACATCTTCATCGTTCATTGGGCAGGACCCAAAAAAGCAAGCGTTTCCTTTGTGAACATAGAAGCCTAGGAGATAAAAACATTCTAACACTAGGTTTGGGCCTCAAGCAAAGTAAGGCTTCAGTGTATTGGGCCTCAAGCAAGGCAAAGTAACCCTAGTTTTTTTCCTATCTATTTTTTTCCAAATTAGATAAATGATTCATATGGTTATAAGATATTCAGAAGATATCTTATATGGTAAAAAAACAAAAACAAATTCGAATTAAACTATTGTGGTAAAATCTTTGAGGATTCATGTCCATAACTGATATGTCATTCGTGCGTTAATCGCTTGCACGTGAGTCTTACGCGTGAGACTAAAATGATCATTCAATCCCTCCCACTCAGTATCCATAATAAACTCTCATTCATAGTCGTTCCCAATTCTGAAGCAAAAAAATCACAAACCTAAAACTCTCATTCATAGTGGTTCCCAATTCTGAAGCAAGAAAATCACGTACCCTAAAACTTCACCTATAAATATACGAGTAGTTTTAATAGGGACAGAGAAAAGGTCACATGAAGCCGGCAAATAAATTAGAAAAGGTGTGATCTCCAACTTTACGCAGTGACACTGAAACCTAAATATTAAGGGGCTGGATTTAATTGGAATTTTGATTTTTTTTTAATTTTTTAGTGAATCTAAGAGCATTTAATGAGGATTTTAAGCGATTATCTGAAATTAAAGGTGTATTCAATAAAGATTTTAATTTAGTTTATTAAAATCCTTATAAATTCGGGTATATTTATTTATGATTTTAAATAAATTTATAACATTTCAGATGTATTCAATTAGAAATTGATTTTAAAGAATTTGAAAAAGTTGATAAATTAAAGAAAATTTGAGAGATTTCGTAATGTATTTTAAGTATCAACAAATCTCACATATTCTCATAAGATTTCAAAAAAATTAAATCAAAATTTTATATAAAATATCTACGAACCAATTAAATCCTATAAAAATCTATAAATTTATAAATCCCTTAAATATCTCATATTCCCAATTAAATAGAGCAGTCTGAGCCACAACCTTTTCGTTGTTCTTTCACCACCAACACCAACGTTTTAACTCACTTGATACGGAAGCAACGCACCCACCAATCTGTCTGTCTGATTATTCTGACATTAAAAATCTCGACTCCAGTCAACTTCTAGATCTGTTTCTTTCCGGACAGTAAAAGTCCACCCCCTGACAATCCATCGTCTTCTCCGAGCTCACTCTGCACTCTGCGCACAAACCACTGTTCTATCAGATTACCAAACGGATTGGTTGGGATTTCAGAACCAGCAACGGGAGAGAAAATGCACAGCAGGGGATCCAGTGCTCGTCTCTCCGGCACCGTTTTCCGATCTCGGATTCCGACCCTTTTGGTCTCCATGTTCGCCACTTTCGCCTCAATCTATGTCGCCGGCCAGTTCGTTCTCTTTCTCTTCTCTCTCGCACCTCGTTTGATTTCGCAGAAAATTGGATTGGACCCATGTGATAAATTTTGTTTCTTTCTTTCCCTCCCTTTTTGTTTGATCTGGGAATTCTCTGACATTGATGATTATGTATAGGCTGTGGCAGGATTCGGAGAGCAGGGTTTATTTGATCAAAGAACTTGATAGGATTACTGGGCAGGTGGGTTTTTCTTGGTTTTGTATCTATGATTGAAATGTCGGTTCTTTTCATACATTGAGTCATGTGGGTGCTTTTGTAAGAAGCACTTCTGCTCATAGAGGCTTATACTAGAAGTTCCTTTACTAAAAATCCAAGCTTTCTGAACAGCACTTGGAAATGCCCGTAAACACCGTAGAAGTTTTTTTTTCTGCCATTGGTTTTCAGGAATTGCTTTTACCATTTGCAGAAGCAGTCCTCAACAGGCCATTAATTTGGTTTTTGAGTCAAAACAATCGGATTTTTTCTTTTTTGGCCAATATTTAGTGCCTTTCTGTACTAGCTCAAAGTCAGATGTATAATGCTTGTATAGATAGTTGAATTACTCGCGAATTAATCACTCGAAACTCATTATTTCTTTAGGGGCGATCCGTCATATCAGTGGATGATACATTGAAAATCATAGCCTGCAGGTAAGATTTAGTCATTTGTTCTATGGTGTAGTTGAAGATTCGTGATTGAGCTTTTAATGATTTTTGGTTTACATATGAATCGATAATTCTGATGTGGGCAATTATGTCGTTAGGGAACAACATAAGAAGTTATCAGCGCTTGAGATGGAGTTGACTGCAGCTAGACAAGAGGGTTTTACTGTGGGGCGCTCAACAGAGATTAATGGAACTGATTACAAGAGAAGGCCACTAGTGGTGATTGGTATTCTTACAACCTTTGGTCGCAAAAATAATAGGGACGCAATTCGTCAGGCGTGGATGGGAACAGGTACATTACCGATCTTTCTATCTATTGCCTATTTTCTCTTCCTTGTATTTAAATTTGTTTTACTGTACTGTGGAACGCATATAAATTTGGTCTTGCATATAAATTCTTAAACAATTACAGATAGTGTGGAATGTTGTGAAATGTTCCCGTCTAAATGTTTTAGTTCTAGTAAGAATATCGAAGGTTTTCATTTTTGCAGGTGCTGCCTCGAAAAAAATGGAGAATGAGAAGGGAATAGTCGCTCGATTTGTTATTGGACGAAGGTTTACTTTTCACTATATTCCTTAATTCTGTCATGCTCCATGCCAGACATACTATAACAGTTGTTTAGAGCCCTTTATCCGATAATATGTTGTCCTGCAGCGCAAATCCTGGGGATAGCTTGGACAGAGCCATTGACAACGAAAACAGGAAAACTAAGGACTTCATTATTCTTGTATGTCTTAACAGTCAATGAATTAAAGTAAAATTAACTTCCTTTTAATTTCTTACGCATATGCATCTGGCAAATGTCAGCTTTAGTAACGCGATCACTTTCGCTCGCATTATTGTCAGGATACCCATGTAGAGGCACCTAAAGAGTTCCCAAAGAAGACTAAATTGTTCTTCGCTCATGCTGCTGAAAAATGGAATGCTGAGTTTTACTCCAAAGTCAACGACGATGTTTATGTAAATATTGGTCAGTAACATCATTTACGAAATGGACTCGTTTTTCATTTCACATTTTATGTCAATAGCATTTGTTTAACACTGTAGGTTGCTCTTCATGACTTATCCTTTTTTCTATTGGTCATCTCTGCCCAGATGCTCTGGGAGCTACACTTGCAACTCATCTAGACAAACCTCGTGTTTATATGGGGTGCATGAAATCAGGCGAAGTTTTCTCTGAGCCGTGAGTATAGTCTATACATTGAAATACAACCTGTCAACAAGATAAGAGGTAAATAAATGCGATGATCTGTAAATTTATCATGTTTGTGCTTGCTGGTCTTTTTCAGGAGCCAAAAATGGTATGAACCAGAATGGTGGAAGTTTGGGGATAGAAAATCGTAAGTTGCGTCACAACTCATTTCATCATGCAATCAGTAGTAAATTATATTTTTGATTACTCATAATGATTATTTATTGGAGAAGAATGTTAGTGTGTTTAACTTCCGAAAACAGTTATTTACGATGATGTCCACAAAATGTATGCAAAAAATTGTTAATAACATCCGCTCGAGTAGAACATCTGATAGTTTCCCTTGCACTGACCAGTCATGCATTTTGAGTTCCCAAAATACTTTCCTCTTAAAAGTTTAAAACTGAAAACTATGTTTCTACATCCAACAGATATTTCCGCCACGCTTCAGGTGAGATGTACATCATATCGCAAGCTTTGGCCAAATTTGTTTCAATCAATAGGTGAGTTTTCTTCTCCGATGAACTGGTTCCATCAGGTTGTCATCACTATGAGAGCAGTGACTGAATTGTGGTGAACTGATTCTGCAGAGGTATACTCCGTACTTATGCCCACGATGATATCAGTGTCGGATCTTGGTTTATTGGGCTTGATGTTAAACATGTAGATGAAGCCAAGTTTTGTTGCTCCTCTTGGGCGGGAGGTCTCTTTCTCTCCCTCTCGGGCTTATTCTCTCTCTCTCTCTCTCTCTCTCTCTCTCTCTCTCTCTCTCTCTCTCAAACACACACACACGAGAATTACGAGCCACTTCAATTTCATGTGATTATCTCCCCAGAGGCGGTTAATTAACATAAGCCTCTGCTCTCACAGGAGCTATTTGTGCCGGTGTTTGATCTGATTTGCGTTGAGATCGCGGAGAAAATATCAGTGCAGGGAAATGGTTCAAGAGGTATTTTCGCGTCCTTAGCGATGTTTGCAGCTTACATGATGATGTACAGCTTTTGATATGGATCTCTTGCTCATCAGATGAAACTGGATTTGGCTCACGGCATGTTGTACACTGGAGAGCGGGAAGACGGGATTTCGAACAGTCATGATAGTTGTATAGGTTTAATTATACAAATTCGGAGAGATTAGTATAGGATTAGGGTGATACTTTTGCAGCAGAAGTAGACATTTCTTCTGTAGTCTTGGAGAACGCCCTAGTTTTAGTGCTGGGTTATTATTCTTTGTTCAAAGAAATAGAAATTTGTGTTCTCGATTTAATAATAATACGACATGATTAGTTTCGAAAAGCTTGTTAATTATCATGTTTTGCGGAGAAAACTCACACAAGATGATACAATTAGACTGGAATGTTACAGTGACGGTGAATGTAAGTCAAATGTCATGTTATGTGAAGAAAAACTTAAACATGACATGATATTATTAGACTAGGACGTTACGGTTACGCTGGACCCGTGTACTCAATTTTATCCGATTGTCTCCAATCAAAAGTAACATAATGTGTTGCGTACCATAATACGAAAAACGGCGGTAGCAGACGATTCAGGCCAATTACTAAGACCACCATATGTGAACCTAAAAGCAGTTCTTTACAATCGCAGTGTACATGACAAAACAAATCTGAAACAAACGTTTGTAAGACAACATCGTACATACAGGAGTAACGTTTCGCGCACGCTCTCAAGATGAACTGTTGAGAAAATGTGCTAGGGCCTTGTCCGTGTCGTTGTCATACATCATTAGGGCTTCAGCAACAGCGTTTGGTGAAAATCCCATCTCTCGTAGAAGGGTGAATGCATTGACGAATTCTCGAACCTATGAGAACAGAAACAAAAGCATTCATACGGTAAAACAGCTCAGCGTGATCATAACGACCAGCAACCTTTATCATTGGTATAAATGTTCAAGCTTAACGTGCAGGCAATGAGCTCAAGAAAGCACCTTAGTAGGATTGTCTCCGTAATTTGCTACTGCAAGAGGAACTGCTTCCCGGCTGAGCCCTGAAGCGATATATTTGCTGACAACGGGATCTGCGCCAGAACCCTGCAATACCAAAATAACCCACAAACCTAATTTCAAGAAACAAATCCAGCCAAGAAACATCATGCTCAACTGAAACCAACACAGAAACGGAACCCAATTTCGTAGTAATGGACTTTGCATGCTATTGACAGGTCTGATACACCGAAAAACTACCTCTCCAAGAAACTCATGTTGGATTCGCATTCATTACAAGGCTTGCACAACGAACTAGTTACCAGCTACAATGGCAAAGAAAGACAAGATGCGAAAGCAAAAGAGACAATCACATACCGCGGAAGGTGGTGGTTCTACAGCCCTCGGTGGTGGAATGTTTTCCAGCCCGAGCTTGGCCCAATTTGGAGTTTCCTTCTCTAATTCAGCCAAGACTTTCCTCTCGAGATCAAAATCGAACTGGAAATTGCTCCGCGGTATATCTCCAACGTGCAATGACAACGGAGGCTAAAAAAAGAGCGCAATCAAGGCCAAACCCAATAGTACGAATCAAACATTATCTTACACCAACTTCGTCTAAGTAACTAAATAATCAAAACACAAAACTTGATTCTCAATAAGCATTTCGCCGATTGAAATTTACCCAGTTCTTCCATTTTTTTACTTTCTAACGCAGATCAAAAATCTAGTTCTACCCAATAATCACGAACATAAAGCAAGCAAAAACGGAAACTTTACAGATTACTCGACAGTAATTTTGAGATCAAAGCTTACCGGAGGAGTGATCCGATACTCCGGTTTTATAGTAACTCGAATACCCAATCCCGCTGCAATTTTCGCAAAACAAAAATCGATCAATTAAGAAAACCCTTAACCAAATTCGATTAAATTGGGGAAACATTAGAGGATGGTTTGGATTCAGCTTACAGGAGGAAGACGAAGGAGGATTTGTGGTTTGGTGGTGGGGCTGGTGCTGCGGATGGCCTGCGTTACCGCCGTACGGGGGCGGGGCCGCCGTGTGGCTCTGCTGACCCACCCGCGGGTACATGGACGACGATGACGACGGAGGTCCGTACATCGGATGGCTAGAAGGCGCTGATGACGTGGCGGGTCGGTGGGTCAGCATTTGACCGGTTCGGGTTCTGTAATCGTACTCCATTTATCTCACCGGATTTTGTTTCCGAGATTCAGAGAGACGAAGAAAACCGAGAAAAGTGTAGTTCTTTGAGATGAAAGCGTGAGAGCGCGTTTTGTTACGCGGGGTTTCTTAAACGACGAGTCGGTTTTCACAAACGAGATGGCGTATGAGGCAATCTCCAATTAAAAGACCTATGTTTAGCCTCCGTCATTATAATCTTACAAAAAATTATTTTTTAATATGTCATATTTATATATAATTTCTAATTAAATGGATTATTTTTTAGTACTCTAAATAATTTATTATTTTAAATTTGTTCTTTAATTTTATCAGTTAATTAAATTAAATTACTATATTAAAATAAAGTTTCTTGACATATTTTAAGGATCACTTGTCACTAAATGTTGTTTTAAATTTCATGTCATAAATATTTTATTTTACTTGCACGTTAACAACTTAGACATTAAAATGAGGTTGGATAGTATGGAAGAGTGATAAAGATGTGAGAAATTGTGTATAAATGACTTAGGTATTTATAGGAAAAAAATTAGAATTTCTGATTTTTTTTTTAAAATTTCGTCGTATGATAAAAAAAAAAAACTAATGAAAAGAGTTTGAAAACTTTGAGTTTTAATGATAAGGACAAAATAAAGGGTAAAGTGAATAGTACCAGGTTTGACTTTTTAGTGTAAAAATGTGGTTTTTCATTAAAGTAAACAGTACCGTGTGCTTTTCGTTAAAACTCCCATAAAAAAAAACTACATGACATCAGCTAGCAGCAGAGCTGGGCCCAACTTTTAAGGTTGACTAGTTGGCTATGTTTGCCCAGCCCTTTGGCCATTAGGCTATATTTTGGCACGGTGAATCTCAATTTTTTTTGGCCTAAACCCTCAATTTTGTTTTAAAACGGGTTATATTATGACTTATAATCCTTTGGCCAACTCGATTGGAGATGACCTGATAAATGACATAACTCCATGAGTAGACGACATCTAAGTAGGAGGACGTTTGCTCACTATTTTTTATATTTTAGTCACAAAATGAATCAAATTATTGTGGGGAAGGTCAAGTTTTATAGCTCCTTCCTCGTTCGAAAGTTCGTTTCTGGAGACTAGCTTCTAACGTTAGCACTTGGCCTAGGAGTGCTCCGAAATTTTATGTATCGGCTCTTAAAAGACAGAGAATGCTGCTATTTAGACTATATTATTGACTAACTTTTTATAACAGTTATTCTTCCGTCCAAGTGAGGCTCGCCTCTACAAATAACATTGTTCGGATGAGTACAAATAGCACTTACAGGAGGAAGTACCTTTCAAGGAATACAAAAGGCAGTCACAATCATAAACCAAAGATGTGGTCGTTTGAACCAAACATGGCAGCACTAAACTGTCTTGTGTTCAAGTCACTCCCATCCAGAGCAGACCCAAACCGATCAAGCCATTGAGTAGGGCTTGGACTATCACTCTCCTCCACCCACTCCGATGTCATGTCAATGTCGTCGAATTGAATCGGATCTGCTTCCAAAGCTTTCGTTCTCGTCTGCCTTGCTAACTTGAGGTTGTAGTTTATGTAGACGAGGTCGTTGAGTGTTTCTCTATCGATCTTATTGCGCTTCTCCGAGTGAATCTGCTGGAATGCGCTCCAGTTCCTCTCGAATGTGAATGTGCTGCAAACTTGGCTGAGTATTCTGATGGCAACACGTTGCAACACGGGTGCAGAATCGCCATATTGTTCCCACCAAAGGCCTAAGGTGCATTACAAGTTAGTTTCCAGATGTAAGAAATAAATACCAAAGTGTGTGTAATTTTGAATTGCATACTTACCAGGTGAAACTACATCTCTTGCTTCCATTGCGAGGCTGCAACCGAACATCCCAGTTGCCTTCGTAAATGTAAATATTTGACTCGTGATGTCGCGTCTCATCTCAGGCACAGGCAGAAGCTTCTCCAGAACTTTAAAGAAGTCCTCCTTAATAGATGTAAGAAATTTGATTTCCGGATTGTATTGGATGCCGGGGTTTAAAAACGCTGCTGCTGCATGTAGAGGCGAATGAAGTTGATCCCGCCACTTTCTGTCTACGATATCTAAGAAGGTCTTGCACTTATTCTCGTCCATTATATAGTATGTCCTTATCGATTCCTTGGCCCTGGTCATTAGCTCATATATATAACCCACAGCAGGTTTTCCTCCAGACACTTCCCTCAACACTTTGAGAAATGGCTCGGAGATGGCCACACTCTCTTCCACTGCCCTCCAGAAATCATTGTCCTCGACAATGGAAATACACGAAATGCTCTGTGTTTTATTCGCATAAGATGAGTTGGTGCAATACTCAGGGCTGTTGAACATGTGCTTCAACCTTGACCGTTGCTTCAAGATAGATTGCAAGGAGAGGAAGTTGGAAACAGACTTCGTGATGCCGGTTCTAATGAGTTCCTGTCCCCCAGTAAACTTTTTCATCAGATCAAGCATCGGGGCATTGTTATAGATGAACTTCGAAATGGTTTGTGCTTGTGAGATGCATCTATTCACCCAATCTACCTTCGAGAATTCCTCCAAAACAAGATTTAAGCATTGAGAGGCACAAGGAGACACGAAAATGGTCGAATAATTCTGCAAGATATGGTTTGCAACCCCAGTATAGTTGAAACTACTATCCATGATGATCTGCACAACATTTTCCGGGCCAAAATCTTGTATAACAGAATCAAATAAATCCGCCAAGCATTTTGTGTTCTTGAAATACGCAGATGCATCCACCGACTTGTGAAAAAAGGTCCGTGAGGGTGATGAAACCAAAAAGTTGATTAAGGCTCTTGACTTATTGTCAGTCCATGTGTCAGCGATGATGGTGCAACCCGTGGTAGTCCACTCTTTTTCAATATCTTTTGACTGTAGGCTCATTTCAGACTTGATACTTTCCAGCCATTTAGTCTTCAAAGTTTCTGCAGATGGACCTACAAATCCAGGACCACACTTTGTTATGGCATCAATCATTTGCTGATAGGACGAAGAACGGGCTATACTGAAGTCAAGCTTGTTCTCGAAAAAGAACAGCGCAATACTTCTCTCTGCATTCTCATGGCTATTCAAGGGGGGAGGCCCGGAAAGGACCACTGGAGTGACGGTGACGTTAGGAAAAACTTTCTGAATTGGAGTTTGTGGTGTGTCCAAAGACACGAGAGATTTACTAGCAGAGACATTTCCAGTTCCAGGAGATTTCACTTCTACTAACTTTTGCTTCTTACTACTAGGAGTTTCTTTGATCTCGTCCCTTGCTGCTATTATGGTCCTCACCTTATCAGTAACATCGTCTCTTACTTTGCTACACGGATTTACACCCTTACTTGGAAGTCGAGATAGATGATGCTTCAATCTACTAATGCCACCATTCAGAATTCTCTGGCAAAACTTGCATCTCACCTTGTTTCCATCCAATTTATCAGCATATTCCCAACAGGAGTCCTTCTCTCGAACCACTGCTACAACATAACCAGAAAACCAATTCACGTCATCAAAAAATGCAGCAACAAAAACTATTCTGACGAGAAGAACTGAACACAATAATGCAATGACGCGAAGTAAATTTAACAAACAGACATGCTAGTGGCTAACATTGTACTTGATGATGGAATTGTCAATGATGCATAGAGGTTGTGAAGAAAAAAATGAAATCACAATGCTGCAGAGGCTACATTCTGAACAAGACAACATCACTGTAGTGCGATGAACTTACTTCTTTCGGGCGCTGTATGTCAACCTACGACGGTGCAAAGCAAAACTCAGCAGAAAGTAGCTGATTATCGGGTCTCTGGTATGCGCATGCCTGCGCCTGTTCCGTTCCATACATTTCAAAAAGGTAAAAAATTAAGAAGCAAAAAGATTGTGGATGAAATTAACATATCAGAAGAATCCTAATGGGCAGAAGCAGATTTGCAGCGCAAGACAAAGTACACAACTTTCACTTTAAAGTGTTTTTCTTTATACGATAAAGCGATATTCTAAACTACTTTAATCTAATCGGAAGGGGGTTCAAACTCAGGTAAAGTAGATGGGCACTCGGCCCAAGCCAACTAGCCTAACCGACGCCTAGATGCTACAACTCACTACAACTTCATGTTCAATTGTTCTTCCTTCCTTCCAACACATAAATTTGTAACCTTTAACACTCTAAATCCACAAATCTCCAAAATTGCTTTAGGAAATTCAATTTTTAAAGCAGAATTTGG
The DNA here is from genome assembly GCF_042453785.1 of Malus domestica. NCBI lineage: Eukaryota > Viridiplantae > Streptophyta > Magnoliopsida > Rosales > Rosaceae > Malus > Malus domestica. The sequence continues at coordinate 30,642,573 of NC_091661.1, forward strand.
CACCCAATGAGTTCAAATTCATATCTTTAGCTCCGCCTTCATTTTCCAGGAAAGCAACAAAATGTCCCCGGCGAACAGATAACCCTGCAAACTACCAGCGTTTCTCTCTTCACCTCCATTTTCTCAGTAACCAAACAAACGAATCAAAATCCCAAATTCCAAATCAAAGATTCAACTTCTCAGAGAGATGCAAATGTTTGAAATTGTTGGAGAAATTAAAGAAGCAAATTGACAAGAGAAATAGCGAGAAATTTAAGCCAAACTTACAGAGATGGAGAGAGGAGACTGGTTATTGGTTCTCGACGGAGAGAAAAACGGAGGAGGGCTGATTTTTCAGGGTTTTTCTTTAATTATCGCGATAAATCGGAGGTTTGGGGGTTTCCGTTTTGTATCGCCCGGACTGTGTGTGGATTTAGGTTTTTCTTCTTTATCCTCTCTTTTCTCGTTCCTTCTTTTTTCAACTTTTTATTTTTTATTTCCTATTTTTTGTTAACTTTTTGGGTTTCTTTGACGATATATCGCGGTCAGGTTGTGGGCTGTGGGCTTCTACTTCCGAAAATTCATTGCTTTAGGCCTGCCTTGCATATTCACGACAACCATTCGTATCAACAATATTTCTCTTTGCTGGTAGGTGATAAGTTGTGAGTTCGGATTTCACGAAACATAATTTTCACCCCTTCTTATCCAATGTTGATCCTAGTTTTTTTAGTGCACTTAATTCATTTTAACTGACCAATCCTAGGTTTTGATTTCTGGAATAATTCGAATCTTATCAAAGCAAGGCTCCACCAAGCCACGCCTAAGTCTGATCCCTTAGTAATCCCACTTTTATTAGGGCTCGGTCTAATCATCCTTTTATGGTTTGAGAATCCACTTGGTAAGGATCGCTATTGGGTTGAGGCTCGAGAGTCACGGCCTTCCTTCTTTACTCATCCCTTCTTGCGCCAAATCTAGTACTTCAGGCTCAATTACATTGTATAAAAAATAGATCGGGAATAGCGATTGGCAAGTATGATGTAAAATGTCGTCTTGTCGAGAAAAAAAATCCCCATTTAAAAATAAGGAACAATGTAGCAATGTTTTCTGAATTTATGACCTTTTTCTGATTTACTTTTTCGAATGTTAATTTAGTTTCGAGCTCCACTATTCTTTCTAAATTCATCTATTAATAGTTTTACTAAAAAGTTGACAAATTTATCAATTACGATAAATTGACACGTTTTAAAAGCTTACAAAGATTAGAACCAAATTGATATTTGAAGAGGCAAATTTAAATCGTCCTAAGTTTTGGGGGACATTGCTAAAGTAGGGGACCCATTTGATTGTAACCTTTGGATGCCAAATTGCTAATCATTGACCAGTACAGTAGGACTGGGAAAAATAAATGAATGGCTCTGATTGGTTCCAGTGCACTCGTCAGCGCTACATCAGAAGGCCCACGATCGTTGTTCTTTTCCCCACGTGGCAACATCTCATGGACCGCTGTGACATCGCCTACAAAGCCGTCACCCGTTGATTGATGCCTGGGTAGGCCTAACCTAACAGCAATCTTCGCGCCATTTTCGGTAGGCGTGTGAAATTTCCAATGGGACTAATTGAATGAAGTACACTTCGAATCTTTGTGTTCGGATCGAAGAATTCAAAAATCTGAATCAGTCATTTTAATTTTACGATTCTTATTAGTTTATTTGTTGATTCATTTTACACAAATTAAAATTGTGAATCTTTTCTTCTTTTTTGAACGACCTGAATTTTTAAGTTCGCTAGCTCTGTAATTCTAGATCCATAGAGGATCTTGATTGGTATTATGGAGGTTAGGTGAGCAGTGCAAAAGATAGTTGCTAATTTGTCATTACCATTGATTGGTGGCCTTAACAATTTCAATAATTGATGACCTATGCATTCAATTTAAAGAAAACTAACGAAAAAAGTTTCAAAATTTTTTAGTTTTAAATATAAGGACAAAATAAAGAGTAAAATGAATAATATCATAATTGACATTTTAGTGTAAAAATATGATTTTTCGTTAAAATGAACAGTACCATAAGCTTTTCGTTAAAATTCTCTTAAATTTAACACTAAAATAGGTGATTACTCCCTATGATTAACAATTAAAAATGGAACTGAGTACCAACTCCAGATCCTATGAAATTATGAAAAATTACTCACATAAAAAAGTACCTAATCCATCGGACCATTGCATTTTTTATTGTCATTTGCAAGTCTCTCATTGAAAAGCTAACAACTGTTAGTATTGCGGTGTTTTGAGGTACATAAACGTATTAAATTCGGACATCAATAACTCATCTATTAGGCCTTTTACAATGATTTAGATGAGTACAATATTTATATATATGGATCAGACATTCTTAGTTTGATTTCTACAATGCTACTGCTATCCTAGTGTGATTTCAATGTATGTACCAGACTTATGAGTTTGATATATTAAACTCATGAGTCTAATATATTGAACTCATGAGTTGAATAAATTGGTACCACACAACTGTAAAAGTGTGATTCTTATATGAGTTCAATGTATTGATATCATACTCACTTTTCTCGGCCTACTGTAGAAGTGTGATTCTTATATGACGAACAAAACCATTGAAATGGTGCTACACCACTCAAACAACCAAATGTAAGGACTATGATGGATTCTGTTGAAGCGGTGTTACATTACTTAATCAGCCAAATAGCTCAATGGATCATCCCAATATAAGTTAATGTACTTTAGAAAACTTCAAACATTAATGACATATTGAGTTGTTGTAATTAGTTTTGCACTCGAGATTCAGTATTTGATTTGCTCGTCACATATAAAAATACTAATGTCCACGCGCTAATTGAGAGTGGGGATTAGCAATTTGACTATCTATTATAAAATTGGTTTACTTGAGTTCTTGTCCATCGACACGTCATCGTCTCGCAGGAGTAGTGACAAAAATATGGCCCCAAAACTTTCAACATTTAAAAAAAAGGAAAAATACAAATTTCTTTTTGGTGCGTAATTACAACAAAACGATAAGATATTAAACAAGAACCCAGCTGGCTAGAAGAAAAAAAATAATCCAATGCTTGCGTCTTCTACAATTATATAAAATGAACTTTAACGAAAAATTCTTAGTATTGTTCATTTTAACGAAAAATTATATTTTTACACAAAAAGTCAATCCTGGTACTATTCATTTTACTCTTTATTTTGTCATTATCGTTAAAACTCAAAATTTTCAAGTCATTTTCATTAGTTTTTCTTTATATAAAGGCTTATTAATTAAATTGTGTCTGAAGCTGTCATTTTAGTCTCAATTAGTTTATGAAATTGTTTTTGTTTTAAAAAAAAAGTCCTTTTTAACTCATTCGCTCTTATTTTATCCTCACTTTGTAAAAAAAAAAGTTAAATTCATACCTAATAAATCATTTATTTCTTTCACAATTTGCTTTGCCGAGGATATCAATCGATTGAACTAAAGAGCTGAATGGAGGCACGACAAGAGAGGTGTATAAAAAGTGAAATGTCTAAAACCCCTTGAACTTAATGTTTCTTTAATAGAATGGGGTAGAGTGAAGTGAGACTAAAAAAGATGAAAATGACAAGTTTTAGAGAGTAATTCAATTAACAAGCCTTATATAAACGTTATAATATTAACTATTTATTTTTTTCTTTATTATTTAAAATTTATTTATGCATTGAAAACAATAGTTGTTTTTGCAAAAAAAAATCAAATTAGAGATCGTTTAAACGGTCACCTCTATCATACCAATCAACATTTATCCATAGGGAATTATTACTCGTACTTCAAGATTCTCATTTTGCACTTCAAACTTTTTATATTTAGCAAGAAAAATACATATACAAAGAGTCTAAAATGAAAATTTTAACGTGCCAATAACATTTTCTTATACATATTATATTTAAATGACGGTCGAGATAAGTTTTTTAAGTGATATATTTATACATCTAAAATACGTCAATCATGAACTGAATGAAACAAAATATGCCTAAAAAATGAATAACAAATTCTCGAGCACACCAACTGCACCGCCAGCGTTAGACAAAATTATTCAACCATTATTTAACTAATAATATTCAGCGTCTTCTTCGTCGCTTGGTCTTCTCCACAGCAATCCACATGCATCTTCCCGTTCGTATGCCATAAAATAAAGCAGCAATCTTTCCACATTGGCTCTTCCTTTTCTTCTCACCAATAAACAATGAATATCTTATCCATGGTTTCCTGACTTCCCTCTGCATGTGGCCATGCTACTCCCCCAAGCAAACCCCACCTCAGTATCTATCTCCACCATAAGCGCTTCGCCGCCACCATCATTGCACCCCACCCGTCCTGCGTTCTCAAACGACCCAATTCTGAAAGTTGGGTTTTGCAGCAGGGAGCAAGGAGGGGGAGATTTCAAGAGTTGGGTTTGTTTTTGCCATGTTTGTGGTGTGATCTGAAGCAAAAAGTATGTTTTTTTGTGTGTTGATTTTATGTGAAAGTGATGGGAATTAATAAAGTCATTGGTGTGGGATTTTCTTGGCAGCCTAACAAAGTAGGTGGGATTAGGAAAGTCTATGCTTTTCACCACTATTCTAATGCAAAGTTTCAAACTTGATAGAACTGCTTTTTTGACTGGGTCTCCAAATTCAAGGATTTGGGATTTAAAGCCGTTAATTAAGTCAACTTTAGGACTCTATACATTGTCTTTTAAGCGGATGACATCCACCCGTTGAATACTCTTAGATTTTTAGCGTGCATCCAGCCGTTAAATTGTCACACAGGTGTATTCTATAATTTTAGCATTGCTTGTATGATCGGAACTCATTTACATTTTTACTAATGTTTCTGATGATTTTCTGATTCTGATATTGTGATTTTCTTCTAATCCAAATTCATGCTGTAGTTGTGATCAAGACTCCAAAAGCAGTTCGTGTTCAGATTGCTCGAGAAGATGGAGAAAAGAGTAGAGCTTTTGGTCGTTTTGGTTACTGGGGCAATTTTCTTGCATGTCACTGCCGACCCAGTTGATGATAAGCAAGCCTTGTTTGATTTCATTCACAACATTTCTCACTCAACCTCTATCAAATGGAATGAGAGTTCTTCTGTTTGCAAAACCTGGACCGGCGTGGTCTGTAGCAAAGATCAGTCCGGAGTTATAGAGCTTCATTTGCCTGGAGCTGCCTTACATGGTCCAATCCCACCGAACACTCTCAGCCGGCTTTCGGCGCTTCAGGTTCTAAATCTCAGTTCGAATACCTTGACAGGTCCATTCCCTTCTGATTTTTCCAAACTCAGAAACTTGTCTTCCCTTTATCTTCAGTACAACAATTTCTCCGGCCCATTGCCTTTAGATTTTTCGGTTTGGAAGAATGTTACTGTCATGAATCTCTCAAACAATGCATTTAGTGGGAATATCTCTTCCTCGATTTCAAGTTTGACTCACCTCACAGTTCTGAATCTCGCTAACAATTCGCTTTCGGGTGAAATTCCTGACCTCAATGTTCCTAGTTTGCAGCAGCTTGATTTGGCTAACAATAACCTCTCAGGGAATGTGCCTCAATCTCTTCAAAGATTTCCAAGTTGGGCCTTTTCTGGTAACAGTCTTGCGTCCCTTCCTCCAGCTCTTCCGGTTCAACCACCTAATTCTAAACCGAGGAAGAAAGTGAAACTCGGCAAGCATGCAATGCTAGGTATTGTGATTGGTGGATGTGTTCTGGGATTTGTTTTAATTGCTGTTCTGATGATCATTTGCCGTTACAACAAAGAAGGCGAAAATGGGATAGTTGAAAAACCAAAGAAAGAACTCTTTTCGAAGGAAGGGCTTTCTCGGAAGCATGATAAGAATAACAGGATTTCGTTCTTCGAGGGTTCTAATCTTGCATTTGATCTGGAGGACTTGTTGAGGGCGTCTGCTGACGTTCTTGGCAAGGGAACATTCGGGACGACATATAAGGCAGCTTTAGAAGATGCAACTACTGTTGTGGTGAAGAGGTTGAAGGAAGTGAGTGTGGGAAAAAAGGAATTTGAGCAGCAAATAGAGATTGTGGGAAGTATCAGGCATGAGAATATAGCCTCGCTGAGGGCGTATTACTATTCAAAAGATGAGAAGCTTGTTGTTTATGATTACTATGAGCAGGGAAGCGCCTCGTCCCTGTTACATGGTATATAAGCTCTCCTCTCTACCTTTTTTTTTATACTTAAGATCAGATTATTACATAAAAGGTTGCTGAATTGGTTCTAATGATGTTTATGCATCTTTAATCTTGCAGCTAAAAGAGGAGAGGGCAGGATTCCATTCGACTGGGAGACTCGACTGAAAATAGCAATCGGTGCAGCAAGAGGCATCGCTCATATCCACACGCAGAATGGTGGGAAACTTGTCCATGGAAACATAAAGGCCTCAAACATCTTCCTCAACTCTCAAGGATACGGTTGTGTGTGCGATGTTGGTTTGCCAACACTGATGGGTCCAACGCCCCCACCAGCAGCGCGTACTGGAGGATACCGAGCCCCAGAAGTGAAAGACACCCGTAAGTCTTCCCCTGCATCTGATGTCTACAGTTTCGGGGTCCTGCTACTTGAGCTTCTCACCGGAAAAAGCCCCATACACACAATAGGTGGCGAAGAAGTTGTTCACTTGGTCCGGTGGGTGAACTCTGTGGTCAGAGAGGAATGGACAGCAGAAGTGTTTGACGTAGAGCTTCTGCGGTATCCAAACATAGAGGAGGAAATGGTAGAGATGTTACAAATAGGAATGTCTTGTGTGGCAAGAATGCCTGAGCAACGACCAAATATGCCGGATTTGGTGAAAAGGGTGGAAGAAATCCGTCAAGTAAACACCGGAACTCGACCATCATCAGGATTATCTACTCCAATCTTAAATACACCGACTCCTCCATCGGAGATAGCAGGACCTTCCTCTCTACCCCAGTGAGATTCTTTCTTAGTTCTTCGTTGCGATATAAATTTTCTTTCAAGTTGAAATTCATTCGGATTTGGATTGTAGTTTCTACGAGAATCTTGTATTTCATCGATGATCATATCGGTTAGAGTATGATGTTCGTAAACTTATTTAATCGACGAATTCAATCATAACCTGCTCTTTTTGTCAAAATTTTCTGGGTAAATGGTTACATTTCATGTCCAACTCTACACGCATTTCAGACTTCAAATTTACCGATCCTCATGGCAATGTTCTGAAAGAAAGTTAACGATCAAATAAAACTGGTTCGATCCGAATCGCTGATTAACGGGAAAGGAACAAGAGACCTGCATTAAAGGCAAATGACTGCAATTGCAAACAGTTTTTGATGGATTCTCGAATCTACATACAATGTCAATTCAATGATTTCATACATCCAGATAAAACTGGTTTAAAGTTTGAAAAATTACATGTATCTTTCGTTCGTATAAGAATCACACTGAAATAAGATCAAAAGACAACGTTGTCCTTACAGGGTTGGACTTGACGGTGAGCAGAACCTTGCCGTGAAATAGCTAAAGAATCATACATCCTTCCGATGGACAGAGCGGGTCTTTTGCAGAGTCTACGAAACACAGCAAATCTAATCTGCAATCACTTCTTCAAAATTTTTGTTCTAACACCCCCTGAAATTCATATAAACAGAACGGTTTAGGGTCACCTAATCCAGCGTAATCATTTACCGGAGCAATAGGGAATAGTTGGGAAAATTGGAAGTGGCAAAAACGTAAAACAAAAGGGTAACCAGACCTTCAACTTCCTCAAACTGAACCTCCTTCACGATTTCTGCAGCTGCATTATACTCAAAACTGCAAAATTGTATATAACACAGCATTCCGTTACAAGATACACAACTGCAATGCTAACACAGTTGGAAAAATAACAAAACATATACAAGTAATGCCGAGTACTAGGTCCTCCACTGAAAAAGTGAACCGTAAAGGAAAACAAAACGCTCCTAAAAACGATGCCTTCGATCATTACGCTAAGGTATTATCTTATATCATGAAGATTCTAAGAACAGAGCAGCCGTCCAAACAAGCAACACTTTCCTTTTTCTTTTTCCAGAATAAAGCAATCTAACATAGACGCCACATCTGCGACATCCTACACGTCTCCCTCTCACAAAGTAAAGCTGATATTCCCATCTCATAGCATCGAACAAGTGGTAAGGACGCGGTTACATGCTGCACTCGGAAATGAATCTATCGACTCTCTACTATTGGTAGTAGGCGTGACAGACACAACGAGGAATTGTCCGATACAAAACATAAAAACGAAAAACTTGTGCTAGTAGAAACTTGTCTAAGATTACTGAATATAGTGCCTGCCTGCATAAGCTACAAAAGAACATGGCCGAAAGAAAACCAATCCACAATGCAATCAATCTCGAGCTTCCTAACTATCCGTCTAACACGAAAGGCAATAAAAACTCACAATGAGAAGCATAAATTTGCATTTACCTGTTAGCGAAGCAAACATCAAGTTCGTAATCAGAAGCACTCTTAGTAGCTTCAACTAAGACAGTAACTATTTCCGTCTTGCGAGTACTGGCCATCAGCACATCATACTCGGTAGGAACGATAATTGCGAAGAAATTATCGCTCAATTCGCTCAAGCACATCTTCTCCACAGCTGCAAGAGCTATCCTCCGCTTGAGCGCATCGGCATCCGGGTCAACAATGTAGATGGCGAAGTCAGTGATCATCAAAATGCGCCGCTTCATCTTCCCGGAGGCAGTAAATTTCAACACTTTATCGGCAAACAGAACCTCCTTATCACCTGCAATATCCAATGCCAACGGAATTCAAACAAATGATTGCAGCGATTGCAATTTCTAAGCCCTAAACCAAACAGAGGAATTGGATTTCCCAAATCTTCATCCCATTCAATACCAAAAAAAAAAACAAACGAGAACAAATTCAAAACAATTGAAGTTCGATTCACCAAAATTGAAAACAAAAATCGAAAATTTAATGGAAAAATTCAAGACCTTGTTTCTGCAAGACTTTCATCAGGTACGGATTCGAACGGACGTCGATGTAGTCGCCTCTGTATTCTCTGCGAAACGAAGCTTTTCTTCGGACCTTGACGCCCATGAACGGTTCCTGATCTTCAGTCACGTTGCCTTCGGACGACCTTGTCCGCATACCGCCACTGCCATCTCCGTCGTCGTTGTCCAGGGCTTCCGAGTGGTCCTCTTCTTCTCCGCCCGCCACGTCGTACTTGGGAATCTCGGGTTTGGATTCGGCCACTTGGACCCGCCTCGGAACCCTAAATCGCTCCATTTTCAGTTGTCGATGGACAATCAGACGGTGAGAAAAGCGGAACGAGGTGGCGTGCCCGGGTGGTGGTGGAGGCTAACTTGCGCCGGGTGTTTGCTGCGCACCATGTGCAGCAGGTGGGGGTGAGTTGGATTCTCGAATCTCCAATTAATCATCCAATCTACGCCAACGGCGCACGTTAGACACGTCGATGATTGGGTGCTTGGTAATCGTGAGATCTTCTGCGACCAGCTCAGGAACTGTATGCGATCTGGGACGTCGGCACTGGGGACCCACGAGTAAATCCACCGTCTATCAGACAAGAGCAAGAGGGCCAAGTGGTTTCCCTCGTAATCGCCGTCCATTCGCGCTTGGTGGGTCGCAGTAACGTGCAGGACAACTGGCATCAAGTAGATAAAATTGGGATAATTAAGTTTAACTCCAAAATGTGGTGTCAAGTTGAAGGTAATGACAATATGTAGTAATTTTGTACAACTTTCAATTCTAATTGATAATTTACAGTCACTCAGTACTACGGTTTAGTGATATTCATTTTCATTTGGAAATATGAGATTTTAGGTTTGAATCTCATGGATGACGAATTCGATATCAAATTAGGTTGCCCATTATGTGGTTTAGTCGAACTCTCATTCCCCTTAATGTAAAAATATTAATGTTTTAAAAAAAAAAAAAGTGATAATTTACATAGCACATATTTTTAAGGCTTTTTACTCAAAATAATGCTGATATTGGTATAACTTCACACTTTGATCACTATAAAATTGATAAAGCTGATTTTTGTGTTTGTTCACTTATAAGAAAGATGTTTTAAGATCGATTATCGTCCAAAGCAAAGTTGAACCACATTACTATGATAACCCAATATAAGCCACTGCCTCACCCCCTTTAGTATAGATACTAAGTGTTCAAAACAAAAACAAAAAAATATTAATTTACTAGGGACTAGCAATTGCAAACATAATTTATTTAAAATTAGGGATGTGCTATTCACATATTCCTTTTTACTTATCTCACACCCCTTGTTAATTTATGTCATTTGATTTTTTTTAATTCATCTGATCCGACGACCGAAAATTAAAAAAATGTGAAATAAGTAAAAAGAGTTGTATGGATATCATATCCTTAAAATTAATCGCACATAATAAACGGTCCGCCCATGGATCCAATCATCGGTCTCCGTCCCGTACGGTTGACCACTTCGTCAAAAACTTCTAACCAACGGTGCAAATGGCGGCCCACAGAAAGACCAAGTCGTTTCCAGCCGTTCAACCAACGCGCCTGTGGACTTTTTACCGGGAGCGGCAAAATGTCATCTCATTTAAAAGTTTTAGAGTTTGTATAGACGTGATTTTAAAATAATAGAAAGTTTTTTAGGGAAAATATTTTTAAAATCAATAGTTAGTAAAAATGAAAATAAATATTAGAAAAACACTTAAGTACTTTATGTAAGAAGGGCATAATTGATGCTTCTTGCAGAAAACATTTCATGTACTTTTGAAACTTAAAAATATTTTTTATAAAAACGCTTTCAGTCATTTTAAAAACATATCTAAACGAGTTTTTATTCCACAATGACTTTCGGTGCCAAAAAAACAAAAACAAGAACCAAAAGAAGAAAAAGAAAAAAAAAAAAAAGGAGGAGAGCCGAGAGAGCGATTATCGTAAAGAAAACGCCAAGTGGGACCCAGACAGAGGGAACAGAATTTTTAGCCAATCAACGACAACAGGTCGATTCCAGGAGGCGGACCGCTGAAGCACTTTTATAAAAAGTCGTTTCCCCCATCGGCAGAAATCAATCGCGTTTCCCTTCCTCTTCCGTTTCCGCTTCCGCTTCAATCGAATTCGATTCGTCGCCGTCGTCACCTCCGTCTCTTTCGCTCTCTGTAACTGGTCCTATCAGGTACGAATACGATCTCTTCTTCTTCTGTGAGAGAGAGAAGTGAGCTCTGTTTGTAGGTGTGTAAGCTGTTGGTTGTGTCGCTTGGCTTTTGGTTATGGATTTTGATCTGTGTGTGTTGATTTATCCAGGGTTTCGCGGATGGCGTCCAAGCGGATCTTGAAGGAACTGAAAGATCTGCAGAAGGATCCACCTACGTCCTGCAGCGCCGGTAATCTCATCTTCCCGTTTTGAATTTTTGAATCCGTGTAGATTCTCGCACGAAATTTCTTCTTTAATTTATCAATTTCCTCTAATGATACCGCTGATTGTGATCCGTTGGTGCTTCGTAGATGATTGGTTGTCACTTTGCAATGAATAATCTGAAAATTTGAATTCTGTAGTTTATATATGTTGTAAATGTGTATGGAAAGCGAAACTTGTGTGAATTAGATCAGAATTAATGTAAGCACGCATGTCATAATTCGTGGTGCCGCCCATGCTGAGATTATAATTGTGGGTATATTTCTAGATAAATAAAGAAGAATGTTTGTCATAAAAGTAGGTGCTTTTCATCGGAAAAGGATCCTCCCCGAGGATCCCGTGATCGTGGCCATTCATCGTACATTTTTCGGTCAGAAATCATTTGAAATTTGATATTTAAAATTAAATATAAATAGTACCTAACGAAAACTAACTGCACGGTGTACGATAAATAATCACGATCGGATCCTTTTCCCTTTTCATCATATAACTGCCCTCGTGTACTGATTTGTTTTCGTGTGGTGTTAATGGGTTTAATTATAAGCATGTGTTGGTGTCGTGGCATAAAAAGTGACACAAACACCGTCATCATCTGCAAACTTGGTGGTACAGGAAATGTAATTGACCATGTCACGAATATGCGTGCTTAATGCTTTGTTCTGCATATGTAATACACGTATTAATGTCTTCTTCAACTCTGTAACTTTCTGTATTTGACTAATGTTCTCACTTCTCACGATGGATCTTGTACCATTCAAGCACTATGGTTTGCCATACCATTCGTGGGCGATCTTGTGAGAGAGCTTGCTTAGCTAGCTAAAAGTGATACCGGGTTGAAGTGATTTTGTACGCATCATTTTCTGGATATTTTTACCCTTTCCAGATTGTAATGGATTCTATTGATCCAGCTCGGCTACCTGGTCAGATGTTCAGATTATGACGTCGTCTGCAGCTGGATTATCCAGTCTTGTCAGGGGCTTTACATACGACCGGCTGGTTTAAATTTTGAAGTTTGCTCTTCATGACCAGACACATTCAAAATGGTTATTACTCTTCCTGCACTGCATATGGAAGTGAATACAATATATAATCTCATTTGCATATGCTTCTTTCGTCGCTTTATGATTATGCATGGTTGCCTCAGAAGATACACATATGTATAGGAAAACAGTTGTTTTGAGGAGAGATAATGTCCTTTTATAAGATCTTTCTTGTGTTATTCCAACTAAGGCCTTGTTTAAGCAATCTGTACAAACCTGCTCCATTTCCTTCAGTATTTTTATTGTTTCATTAATTTCATGCCTTGTTTTCTTTGGGGATATTGCAGGTCCCGTCGCCGAAGACATGTTCCACTGGCAGGCAACAATAATGGGTCCTCCAGACAGTCCATATGCTGGGGGTGTTTTCCTAGTTACTATTCATTTTCCTCCAGATTATCCGTTTAAACCACCAAAGGTACTACTAACTATCCAATTCTAGCAATGAAGTGTGTCATTATCTTTGAACGTATGTGGTCGACATGATTCGTTTTCTCTCCATTATTCCCGGAAACTTTGAAAATTTTAACCAATGATGTGATGGATTTTAGATGTGGTTCGAACTTTAATTAATCCTGTAATATTAACTTACCACCCTCGGCACAAAGTCTACCTTGAATACCCATATTTTGAACTGTTTTTCGTAGTTACACAGTAAGTTTTCTTCGTCTACCACTACCATTTCAACCACCACCAGCACTTCTACTTGGTGCATCCATTACCCCTCACGTTTTCAGTAATTTCATTCTTCGTTTTCGTCATTCAACAATCTGTGTAGTTTTTCTGATCATGGAGTTCTGATTATCTCTTTTTGTCTCCGTCACTGATGCCTTGATGGTTCTGTAGGTGGCATTTAGAACGAAAGTATTCCACCCAAACATAAACAGCAACGGAAGTATTTGCCTTGACATCTTGAAGGAGCAGTGGAGTCCCGCTCTAACTATTTCCAAGGTATTGTCTTGTATCCCTCGAAAGTGAAAGCTCCAACGTAGAAAATATGAAAACCATTCATTCTCGAAATCAGGTTATTCATCGGAAACAATTCCTATCCGCACCAATCTGTTCACATTATTTAAGTTACCGCTGTTACATTTTGTCATCAGGTGTTGCTTTCCATCTGTTCTCTGTTGACGGACCCAAACCCGGATGATCCATTGGTGCCGGAGATTGCTCACATGTACAAGACAGACAGGAATAAATACGAGACGACGGCGAGGAGCTGGACCCAGAAATACGCCATGGGCTAAAAGAGCGTGTGGTATGTGTGCCATAGGAAGGCTCCTTCTATCGTTCTCGTTGTTTTAGTCTGTGTAATGTCTTGAATCCTAAGAAAAATGGACCAAAATGAAAAGAGTTCCATAACTTGTCCTCTCGATTGAAAAAAAAAAAAAAAATCCAAAAAAAGAAAAGCCAACCTACGTTGCTTTGATTAATTGTTTGTATGGATATTGTGATCTTTCGTTATTTGTATTTTTAGATAAAATTGGGCCTTTGGAAATTGATAAGATATTAAAAGAAGCCCGAGTAATTCGTATTGGGCTTGGGCTTAAGCAAAATTGAATTTCCTAATTAAAGCAAGGGACACAAGTCCCACATCAGGAATTAGTGCTATTCATGAGACTTTGCTTGCAACGCTCGGACATCGCTCAACCAAGTACCACCCAAGAGGGGGTTAGGAAACATGCCAAAGGAACAAGAGAAGGAAAAGAGGCTAGGCTGTTTTTTATTTTTGGAAGGGGATCATCTTCGGATTCTTTTCACCTAATCTTTCTCATCAGATAATCTAGGCTCTTGAAATTTGATTAAATGGTTAAAATTATTATAACTTTTAAAGTGGGTCTGTGTTATTAGCCGTTGGATCGAATTTTAAAGGTCCGGATTGTTTAATAAGGAGGATTAGGTGGAAGAGATCCTGAGAGAATCCCTTTCCTTTTTTTTTTTTTCGTGGGCTATGTTATTTTGCTTTAAACGGCCAACTAAGGTAGGCCAACTTTTGAGTAAAGGATTTGAACTCGGCCATGAAGGGGATGCATGTTGTCTTGCTTAACTGACTTAACCTACGCCTACAATAACCACGTGACATTGATGTACTACTTATGAGTGAGGCCTCAATATCGGGCCTCTCCTACTCTCTTGAGGCTAGCTGAGTTCTAAGAGGCCGTTAGACTCGATCAGAGATCTAAAATCTCTAGATTTGGGTCAGGCTGGACCAAATTTTTTAAATCCTTGGGACCTAATATGGTTTGTCGGACTGTATCCACAAAGGCAGTGGATTCATAACGCCCCGTCCATTGTGTAAATTGGAGTTTGCAAAGATAATAAAAACTTCTTACAGTCAATTGTCAAATATAACAACATAAAAAAATACGTCCTCTCCACCAAAGATTGAAGAGTAACCACGCTGATTTGATTATGTTAGTCAAGAGTGTATGTCATGAATCGAGATCCACTCCAGATATGTGTTTCCGGATCTTTGTGTTTAGAAACGACATGAATCACTCATATTAAATTTTGCAGTCACTAGCACATTCTCCTAGCTCACCTCACATAAATCAAGGTTCTAGATCTCTCTTTAACAACCCGGATCACTTCATCCTTAAGCTCCAAACAGAGATTCGAAGAGGATCTCAGTTCGTTTCTTTATAGCTTGTTGTTGATTGGTCCTCTCGAGTTTGAGACCTACATTTAGAATTAATTGGGGTGGAGTAATTCATTGGAACAAAACATTCACTTTGGACCCAAGAAAAAATCATTGAAAAAATAGTTTTGAATCTCTCAATAGGGTTTAACTATGAAGAACCGCGGAAATTAGTAATGTGTCAAGACAATTGGTAATGAAGTGGATACACTTCTTGGTAACGAAATTTGCGGACAACCAATGAGGAACACTCATAATAGGGTTTACAAGAAGAGAGGTTTCACGAGACTGTGTATCATAAACGAGTCAATTCTTCAGCTCGTCCTTTCATTGTAATTGGCCCCTCACTTTCATTCCATCGATATAGATTGTCTCGCAAAATAATTGTTAGGCTAATTAGCTCGAATCCATCTCCTATAAATTCGAGTAATTTTATGTTAGAAAAAAGGATTAAAGTAGCAATGCATGCTGATAAAGAGAAACAAATCTTCTTCTGTAAGATTATATTTCATTGACTGCATAAACAATTACATGGATGTACATTTATATAGCCTTTTGGCTCTTTACATTTATACCCTTAGCTTCCTTAACTAAACTTGTACAATCCTAACTAACCACAACTAATAACAAAACTAACTACATTTAGTTTTTCCAAACTATTTATCATTAACAGAAATGGATGATGTATCATTTGTCCTAATACACCCCCTCAAGCGAGAGGAGGAATCAGAAGTGATGCCAAGAGGAAGCTTGGAACACAAGTAGCGAAATCTGGTTTTGGACAAGGACTTGGTGTGTAGATCAGCCAATTGATCAGCACTGCACACAAACTGCACTTTAAGCAGATGAGCTAAAACCAGTTCTCTAATGTAGTGGTAGTCAATCTCGACATGCTTAGTGCGAGCATGGAATACAGGATTTGAAGCTAAGGAAATGGCGGAGATGTTATCACACCACAGAGTAGGCAGTGTAGGAATAGAACAGTGAAGGTCACGAAGAATTTTGCAGACCCAAGTGAGTTCTGCAGCTGTGTGAGCCAGAGACCGATATTCGGCTTCTGTAGAAGAACGAGCAACAGTGCTTTGTTTCTTTGCACTCCAGCTGATGAGATTAGAGCCAAGAAAAACACAATAACCAGTAGTCGACCGCCGATCAAATGTGCAGCCAGCCCAATCAGCATCTGAGTAGGCAGAGAGAGCAACAGAACCTTTGGTAAACCACAGTCCTTGGGAAAAAGAACCTTTGAGAAAACGAAGGACTCTTTTAGCGGCCTGAAAGTGTTGATCACGCGGAGCATGCATGAATTGACATAACTGATTAACAGCAAAAGCAATGTCCGGTCTAGTCCAGGTGAGGTATTGAAGACCTCCAACAAGAGACCGATATTCAGTCGGATTGGAGAGAAGTGACCCACTGTGATCCAGTTTTTGAGAGCCAAGAGGTGTGCAGCAAGGCTTTGCACCCTCCATATTTGTCCGCTGTAGAAGATCAAGTAAATATTTTGTTTGATGAAGAAAGATCCCGTGGGAAGACCTCTGAACTTCCAACCCCAAAAAATAGTGTAAAGGACCAAGATCCTTCACTGGAAATCTGTCACTTAGCTGCTGAATAAACTGATGACAGAGAGTGGAGTTAGGCCCAGTGACAAGAATGTCATCCACATACACAAGAACTATAACCAACTGAGGACCATGCAATACAAATAAAGATGCATCAGAGGAGGATTGGGTGAAACCAAGAGCATGTAATGCTTGAAACAGTTTATCAAACCAAGCGCGAGGCGCTTGTTTGAGTCCATACAACGATTTTCTGAGCTTGCATACATGATCTGGAAGGAGAGGATCAATGAAACCAGGGGGTTGTTGCATGTAAACAACCTCTTTTAAGTCACCATGAAGAAATGCGTTGCTAATATCTAATTGATTTAAGAACCAATTGTGTTGAACAGCAAGAGTAAGCAGAATTCGAATGGTAACCGGTTTAGCAACCGGACTAAAGGTTTCTTGGAAATCAATTCCCTCTTGTTGATGAAAGCCCTTGGCCACTAGCCGGGCTTTGTATCGATCAACAGTACCATCAGCTTTTGTCTTGACACGAAACACCCACTTGCAGCCGACGACATTTTGAGTGGAATGAGAAGGAACTAGAGACCAAGTCCCTGTAGATAGTAATGCATTATATTCATCCTCCATAGCAGCCCTCCAGTGAGCATACTTAGACGCTTGTAAATAGGTGCTTGGAACAAAATCAAGAGGAACTGGGAGTGGATGTTTAGTTGCTGCATAAGCATTAAGTTTGTAAATTCCTGCCTTAGATCTAGTAATCATAGGATGAACATTAACAGAAATGGGAAGAGGGCGTGGCAAAGGTGGTGATACATCAGGACTTGCAGGCAGAGATGCAGCTGGTGAGACATCAGGATTTGCAGTTGGTGATACAGCAGGACTGGCAGGTATAGAGGCAAGAGGAGAAGCACCCGGTGAAGAAAGAGACCTCGGGCTAGAGGAAGATGAAGTAGCAGCACCTGGATTAGCAGGTTGAGTGAACTTGCTAAAGTAAAGGTCCATGGAAGAAGAAGAAACTGGAGAAGCAGTGGCTGACCGAGAGTAATGAAGAGGCAATGACTGAAAAGGATATGCGTCTTCATGAAAAATTACATGTCGAGAGATGTAAACTCGGTTGTCAAGAGGATCAAAACAGCGATAGCCTTTGTGTTGAAGACTGTAGCCCAAAAATATACAGCTCTTGCTCTTAGCATCCAGTTTACTATGCACATAAGGTTTGAGCCATGGGAAGCATTGACAGCCAAATACTCTGAGTTTGGAATAATCCGGCGGTTGAGTAAATAAAATTTCCCAAGGAGAGATTGTAAGACCAGAGATGGGCAGGCGATTGATGAGGTATATGGCAGTCGAGAAGGCTTCTACCCAAAACACATGAGGTACATAAGAAGTAACAAGTAAAGTACGAGCTGTTTCAACAAGATGACGGTGCTTCCTCTCGGCACATCCATTTTGTTCATGAGTATGCGGACAGCTAAATTGATGAAGAATACCATGTGTGCGAAGAAAGGAAGCAAAAGAGTTACCAGTGAACTCACCCCCTGAATCTGAACGCAAAGTTTGTATTTTATTTCCAAGTAAATTTTCTACATAGTTTTTGAAGATAACAAATGTAGAAAATACATCATACTTTGCTTTCAAAGGGAAAAACCAGCTATATTTACTAAAATCATCAACCAGAAGTAAGTAGTACTGGAAACCACTACTAGATTTAACTGAAGCAGGTCCCCACAAAACACAGTGCAACAGTTGAAGGCTACGAGTTGAAGTTGAAGAAGCCACTCCAAAAGGAAGCTTGTGGTTCTTAGCTAGAGCACAGTCTGAACAGAAGAAGTCAACCGAAGATTTACCATGCACTGCAAGCTTATTAGTAGAGACGACCCTGCGAAATATTGAAGAAGATGGATGACCTAAGCGTTGATGCCACACTTTGACAGGAGCTTTAACACTGAGAAAGGCAGAGTGTAATGAAGGAGAAGAGGTACTGGAACTTTGCAGTGGATAGAAACCATTTCTAACCAGTCCCCGCAAAAGCATCCTCCCCGAAGTACGATCCTTGACAGTGGATCCATAAGGGTCAAGAGTTAATTCACAATCATTATCCTTAAGAAATTGATAAGCAGATAAAAGATTATGTGCCATGGAAGGAACATGAAGAACATTCTGCAGCTTAAAAGAATGATGAGGAGTATACAGAGAAGAGGAACCAACATTATGAATGGATAAACCTTTACCATTTCCAATATACACTTTGTCCTCTCCAGTGTAGGGAGTAGGAGAAGAGATGTTAGCAATATCATTGGTGATGTGAGATGTAGCTCCAGAATCAATTAACCAAGGCTGAGATAGTTTAGCAGAATGATGTACACACATGGCAGCAAGTTTAGCTGGAGGAATACGACCACAGATCTCGGGGTTCATGCAATCAAAGCAGTCAAGGGCCTCATGACTGGTAGATCCACAAATTTGACATTGGACTTTGAAGGTAGAAGAACCGGGATGATTGTGCGAGCCTTGATAAATCCGATTACCACGATTAGGATTGAAATTACCACGAGAATTGCGATTTCCTCGATTGGAAATGAATTGACTCCTGGGAGGCTTGCCACGATTGGAGTTGTACCGAGAGGCAGAGTGAAGTGGTAAAGACTGAGCAGCAAATGCCGACGAAGTAGGAAGCAGAGGAGGCTGAGACTGCACAGAAAAAGCCTGAAATGGTTCAACCACAGATGCTGAAGCGACTGTCTTCCGTCGAGCCATAGAAAGCTCTTTGGTAAGTAAGAGACCGTGAAGTTCATCCAGAGATGTCGAAGACAAACGAAGCATTATAGAATCAATGAAGGACTCAAACTCATCAGGCAAACCATGTAAAGTAGCAGCAATTAGATCACGATCAGAGACGGAAACACCTGCAGCATGTAATGAATCTGCAATTTCCTTGATTTGCTGGAGATATCCCGAGATAGAATTTGAGCCTTTCTGTACCGATTGAAGGCGTGAGCGCAATTGATGAATATTAGCCTCCGAAACACCACCAAAACGCTGTTCAAGCTTCACCCAAAGCTCGCGAGAGGACGAAACGCCAACCGTGAACGGAATAATCTCTTCAGAAAGTGTGGAATTCAACCAGATCAGCAGATTTTGATCTTTTTCATACCATTCTTCAAAAGCGGGATTCAGTGAGCGATCAGCCAAGAGAGGCGGTGGACAGATCTCAGTGCCTTCAATCACACCGAGAAGTTTATAACGCCGGAAAATAGGAGCAAACAACGCTCGCCATGGAAGATAGTTGGAGCTTTTCAGTTTAATCGGCACCATACTACCAATGTTGTGAATCGTCAGAGAAGTGTACGAATTCAGAGAAGGAGGATTAGAAGAGAAATTAGGGTTTGGAGTCGGAGAAGATCCAATTGGGGACGAATCTGACGGAGAAGCCATGATCTCGAACAAGAATCGATCGACGAACAGAAGAGAAATCAGAGAAGAAAGAGTGAAGAATCAGAGTTGAAACACCAAGAATCGATCAAGAGAAGATCGATCGATGCGGAAGATGGATACGATGCTGTGAAGCAAAAAGGCGAGATACCATAAAGAGAAACAAATCTTCTTCTGTAAGATTATATTTCATTGACTGCATAAACAATTACATGGATGTACATTTATATAGCCTTTTGGCTCTTTACATTTATACCCTTAGCTTCCTTAACTAAACTTGTACAATCCTAACTAACCACAACTAATAACAAAACTAACTACATTTAGTTTTTCCAAACTATTTATCATTAACAGAAATGGATGATGTATCATCTGTCCTAATAGCTGAATGCTGAAAGTCAGACTTATCGGCATAGGCATTAATCACACAGAAAATTGTCCACACAAATCCTCAAGGGTCTCAATCATCTCACAACCTCGCAGGGAAACTAAGATCAATCTTGATCAACGCGGCCACTAATTATAAGATTAATCATATATTATAGGGGTAACTGAACATGGATTAATGTAGTATGAGAAATGCTAAGGGGATTCTCTCTTAGTGACTTTTCATGGAATCTCTGTCACCTTACAGTTTAACGTTAATTCTCGTGCTACAATATAAAACATTGTGCAAAAAACATAAGGTGATAAATAATCTACGAAGAGTCGCACTTTTAAGAAAATCTCCTTAGTGTTTCTAATGTAGTGATCTTGGTTTTAGTCATACGTCGAGCGTTACCCTGTCGTGGGATCTTAATCTTTCTAATTAAAAGGATTTGTTATCGAATATATTTTTTTAATTTACAAATATTGTATCGAAATTAGACAATACAGAAGAAGTTCCAGAAAGTCACAAATAAAGAACAATGCCTAGGAATGCAAAGACCAATTTAATACGTTCAACTTCCCATAAATATATTATATATACATATAGATATATAAATGTATGCATATGTGCCCCCTTGAACTTTAGGTGCCATAATATTAATAAACTTAACAAATAAAGTGGAGATGGTGACCCATGTTGCAAATTTGAATATGATTTTGGCATGAACTCACAAGTGTCAGATCTTCCTCCATGCAAGAATCTGAGTCCAAACCCTAACTCAAAGAATAAAATAAAATCCGGCAAAAGGGTCGTGCCCACGAGTGGAGGTGAGCATGGTCCCTGGAAATCTGGTTCATTACCATTAGACGGATTTAATCCTGATTAGCTTAGTTTTATGTACTTGGGGTCTCTTGTCTCCAACGCGCGAGATGCCATTTCTACTTTTATTGACGAATCGATATCCTAAATTTAAAATATACAAAGAAAGAGATTCAAACTTGAATACAGTATGAGAGAGCGGGCAAAATATTCGAGCAAAGTTACCAAATTTGCATCTACAAGTACTCTGATTTCATATTTGAAATATCACAAGGTGATTTTATATCTTATAAGTATTGACTATCTTATAAAAATGACTGAAAATGTAAAGAGATGGAGTTTTTTTAGCGTAGTTTGCTTCTAAGGAAGACAAGACGTCATGTACAAAACCCGACTCATCTCCGTTGGGTTGAAGACTGGAACAAAAGGCCGAGAAAACTATGACTTCCAGTTCCACTAGAGACTTTTTGGAGGAAGTTAGCCGCAGCAAAGCAAAGCAGTTATCGAGCAGAACATGTCGATCAATAATCCAAATTCCAATCACTTCTTAAACTACTAATGATGGGCCAGATGATTATTGAGCACTA
This sequence comes from Malus domestica, assembly GCF_042453785.1. Taxonomy (NCBI): domain Eukaryota; kingdom Viridiplantae; phylum Streptophyta; class Magnoliopsida; order Rosales; family Rosaceae; genus Malus; species Malus domestica. The sequence goes on from NC_091661.1 coordinate 30,664,424, forward strand.
ATCATTGTCTGATTTCGCACTAATAATATTCACTGGAAAAGGCTCTCTCTCATGCACGCCACCGAGTTTTCACATAGAACACATTGCATGTTAGCTAAAAACTACAATCATGGAAAGAAAATGGGAGTAACTGACTTGGACAAAGATACACTCTTCAATTTCTGTCGTCTTCTAGTTGATTTACGTTAGAAAACTATAACTTGCAACTTTGCTTATTTTGTTTTAGAAAGGATATGATATTTACACTGATTTGCAACGAGTCGTTAATTTAGTTACAGCAAATCATAACGAGTGACAATTTAGTATTGAATTCACTATAAAGACATTGTTCTAGCATATGTGTTAGTCGAACCTCAAGTGATAGCAGGTGCTACTGCTACTAAATCAACTGATCATATGCCAATTTTATATTTTTTTTTATCAGTTATCGACAACTCAACAAAAGAAAAAAAATTCATTGGTCTTTATGTTTGTGCAATTAGAAGTATTTATATAGTCTTGGTCTCTTATGTTTTGGGACAATAAAATTTGTTCTCTACCAAATCCTTTTATACAATTATATTCCCAATTTTTGGGCTTTTGGAAATGAAAATTTGTTATTCTAATTTCTAACCAAACCCATTTGTTAGTAAAGGTTAATAGGAAAAAAATTGAGGTTTCGTCATAAAACTATTGATAATGTGTGGAATAGTTCGGTTTATTTATAAGCTAATGCGATGTTATTATTCCATTAATGTGAGATTCATTCTCAACATGTATTTTCATCTGTGACGAATTTTCAAGCCACACATAAACAACATAAACGGAATGACGTAGAGCACATGTGGCTTGAGCTTCCCTTCGCACGTAAGACAACTTGGAGACTAAAAGCAATTTGGAGTTCTTACCCCACCAATATGAGATTTATTCTCAAAAAATTGGAGACTAAAAGATTAAAACATGTTCTACCAACTCCCTTGCTTTGAGGCACAAAACAATTGCATTATTCATTTTACAAAGCCCTCATTTCCCTCAATGTCAGACACCCAATTAGCAAAAAGTTTCCAAGTGTTCAAATTAACTTCATCGTGCAAAATATCCTGTTCTTCTATATCTTAATTAATTAAGTCATTGTGTGCAAATTAAAGTTTAAGTTGCTAATCCGAAGTGAGGCCACATCACCCCACATGGGGAAGCACACGCGGCAGTTCCGTTATCACCGTCAAGGCGCAAACGCCGCCGGGAACTGGTGATTGAACAGTGATCAGTGTCAGCAGGGTCCCCACTGGCTAGCTGAGCCGGTCACCCACTGTCGTCGAGTCTCGAGACAAGTCAGCATTCCATGGGGCCATGGCCAATGTATCTCTGAATGGAGGAGTTTCCCAAAACCTTTTCCACCATGCAGAAGATATTGTATTTGATATTCAACTAAACGGTAGTAATTAATAATAATATAGAAAATTAGATTATCAGAGATAATGGGAATTGTTGGACTTGGAGTGGAATGAGACTGAATACAAAATGCAACGTACGTACAATCATAAAGCATATTTTAGGGTTGAGTTACTGTTTGCATTTTCTGTAGTGCACTCTCTGTGTTAATGGTTCACATAACACATTTTATATTATAAGCGATATTATTTTTTAAGTTACACTAAAGTGAAGAGAAGAATTTTAGTTTCGATGTACATATTTGAAGTAAAGTAAGAGTAACCGCAATTGAAGATAAGATAAGAGAAAATCGGTTAAGGTGGTTTGGACATGTGAACTGAAGGCCTACAGATGCTCCGATTAGAAAGTGCGATTATAAGACAGAGACTCAGTGCAAAAAAGTTACAAGTTGACCTAGGAAAACTTGAAAAGAAATCTCGAAAAAGACATGGACTACTTAGAGCTAACGGAAGACTTTGTATAAAACCGAACTAAATGATCTTGTAAAATTCATATTGCTATCACCACTTAATGAGATAAGACTTTGTTATTCTTTTTGTTGAAGAAGAAAATTGTATACACCGGAGCAATGTAACACTTACAAATAATGGTTTTTATGCATCATGTTTGTTTAGAAAATATTAAGTTTCTATCTTGAAACTTTTAGAAAGTATAATGGTTTCTTTTAATGTACGCATCAGATGCTAAAGTAAAGACTAAAGAAAGTAAGATACTAGGTGAAACTCGGTTGGACAAATATATGGAGTCCAGGTGTAGTTCTCGGAGAAGAAAGAAACAGGTGTTCTTCTCTGAACATCTTTCGACACGATGCCTCCACGTCTCTTGATTGATCATAAATTTGTACGATCATTTTCAAGTGTATTTCTCCCTTTGTTGAGTAACCCTAAAACCCAAAAACGCATGTGACAACAACTTTGTGAGGAAAGCTAGCTAGGATTCGGATAGCTTTCATTATCTTCATTTATATTTCTATGTATAAATTTACAACGTTGATCTTCATATACCTCTCAAACACGAATAGAATATGGGTGTAAAGGGGATTACCTCGATTGTAACACAAAATTACATGAAGAAAGTCTTATGCATGATTTTATAATAATTATCGAAACGTCAAAATAACAGTCATCCGGTTCCATGAAAGTCTCTCTTGCTAACCACAGTCATTGCAAAGCTGAAAATAATTAAGTAAATTATCACGGGATTGTTTTTTCCGTTAATAATGCTTTGGTTGTCTGGTTACATGTGTGTTTAGAGAGAAAGAGAGAGAGAGAGAGAGACCAACATCTCTTGCTTCAAAGAGAAGCTCGTGGTGGTTTTCTATACGACATTATTATACTAATTCTAATTTTAACTAGTTTAATACTCTGCTTCAACGGATAGTACCTTTAAAATTAAGCCACACGGCCATGAAAGTCCGAGCAAAGTTGTTTGATGCAGTAGAAGAAACACACACGCACATTACGACCGACACGATAATAAAGCAAAGCAAACCCTGGCTGGTTCGAAGTCGTGTGGAGTACTGTGGTGGACTGCGAACTCTGCGGAGTGGCCCTTCTTTTCACGATAGATCTTGTTCCATTGTTTTATACATTTTGATGGGATTAAATACCCAAACAAATGATATGCGTACATGGTTTTCTTCCACTTAATTTAATTTTTCTCAACTTTTATGGCCATACTTGCAATAAATTCGGAGCTTCAATTCATTCTTGCCACAATGAAATTTTGTTTGTTCCCTTTTATTTTATGGTTTCTCTCTCTCAAAAACAGATGTTTGTGTTTATTTTCATTTGTTATGGTCTTTGAAAAATTACTGTATGGTACTAAAACAAAATGAGATAATAATATTGGGTGACATATAACGAAACTGCGGTGGATTGTCCCAACTCTTGCTCTCATGGATTGCAGTTTTATTTTTCGAATGAGTAACTAATTCTAATCCTTTGTCTGGTAATAGTCGGAAAAATGCTATTATTATTCCAGTTTTTATTACTTATTTAGATCATTTTTATAATAAAGATAAGATGTATATGTGTCGAATGCCTTACTTTTAATAGAAAAGTAAGACAAATATAACAAAATTGTGGTAGGTGTAACATTCCTTTTCCCGGCAAGTGCAAATAATTAAGAATGGTACACTAGTGATGTTTTCCAATGCTAAGATAATTTCCATGAGTGTGGTTTTCTACTATTTTTTTTAATTGGTACAAAACGGGTCCTGACTTCAAGGGCCCAAAGATATGACCCAACCGTAACGCTGTTGAACAAAAAACAAAACAAAGTAAAACAAATGGCGCACACATTAAATCACACAAATCACCAAATAACAGCTCCGGTTCTTGAAAGAAGTGGTAATTAAATCAACAATGCATAAGCTACGTAAAAAATCTTGTCGACTATTATTACTCACGTACTGCAATGCAAACCATGCATGCTCTTTTTTCATTTGAATTTTAGTAAAAAGTATAAGCGATGCGCAGAGCAAATGGTGGGGCTAGAATTTTAGCTTAAAAGGAGTTTAAAATTTTTAATCTGAAACGCTTCCTGTATCTCAACCGACACTGACATTTGGGTCTGCTATCCTCTTCTTTAAATCTAAACTCCAAACCTCTCTGACTTTCTTCCTCTCTCCCTCCTCAAAGCTTACAAGCAATGGATTTCTTGAACTTCATAAAAGCAACCAAACTCAAATCAAACCCGATGAAGGAAATTAAACTAAAAATGTTAGATTGGGGCCCTGAACTTGCGGAAAAACCTTGAAAATCATAAGTATAAGCTTAAATTTTCTACGTGAAAAAATTTTCAGGATGAAATTAAGACCATTATGGTCCCTTCATGGTTCTACCTCCTTCACCGCATTATGAATTCGAAACATCTTTTTTTTTTTTTTTTTTAATATTCTAACTTGAAGTAAAATATCACTGGTTACTAAAAAGACTGATTAAAATAAAACTTTTAAAATGAAAAAAAAGTTAGACATAGGGAGTATGATCAGCCGGTAACACTTGCATCAAGGGCGTCAAGGGCATTACCCCGGATTAACATAATATTCATGATTAGGGAGATTACTGAAAGGATCAAACAAGAATCTTGGACTTTATGCAAAAGTAATGAGCTCTTGCTCTTTCTCTCCATCTCATATATGAGAGAGTTTCAGTAGTTTGGAAACATTGCCTGGTGTACAAAGTGTATAGTATAATTGGTTGGAAATTTTTTTTTTTATGTTTTCTATTAATGTATTGATACACTTGATGTATCGGACCATGTTCTAGGCACACGAAAATTTCACCTTATATATGTTAAGTTCACTCGACATTGACTTATCCCAAACAAGTATATTTTCATTTTAGGCTTTTAGGAAACTAGTAATATATATAGTTCCAAATATATATAAACAAAATGCAAGTATATGAGTTCCACATAAGAAAACAAACACCAACGTTACAAATAAAAGTATATACAAGTGGGAAGCAAGCCACCCGGTGATTTGTCGAATTTGATGTTCTTGTTTACCTGTCTTTAGGATAATGGTTCACTTGGCTCAATGGCGGCCAGACTTCAAGAACCAACACGACTCTCATCAATGGCGGCCAGACTCCAAGAACCAACACGACTCTCATTTTGTCCACTTTCCCACTCCGTATAATCCCCATGTTAATGTTATTATCATCTCTCCCAAGTAAACATGATGATGATGATGGGATCTTCAAATTAACCCTCTTGTTTCTCTCTAAATCTCTCTGATGCGAAGATGAAGTTAAAAACGTCCCAGGTCGGAGAGTATCAAGGAAGATCTTACAAGAACTTGAATTACTTTTTATGTTAATAACTAATTTATGAGTGAGAGAAACAAACATATAGAAGTAACATAGCCAGCACCTTGCAAATCAACACACAACAGGAATATGAATACATTAATCAAATTCAGGACCACTTACGAGAAAACTCTAATACCATGTTGGACAACTGATGAATTCCAATACCTTAAATTGTCAGAGACTATATATTGGAACAATACATAAGACACGTACAAATTACAATTACAGCTCAAGTAAACTTGGAAAATTGCCCTTAAACATTAGCTCGTGATCTGACCAGACTGACTTGTTAAATTACTTTCACATACTCTTCAACTTTGTATTTCTTCTATGATTAAGACAAACAAACAGTCTATGAGTTAATTCTATAAGTCCCAATAGAAGAGTTGTAATTTGCTTTGTATTTAATCCCCTAACTTCTATCATTTCCCAAATGTCACAGCCCGTCCCGAGATTCTATTTATCGAGGTTGTGAAATGACGAAAGTACCCTTGACGGTTACTAAGGTATGTGTGTGGCATGTTTTGTATAATGTATATTTTCCTAAGTTTTGGAAAATTTAAGTTGGATTAAAGGATGTGTGCATATTTGTGTGGCTAGGGTGTAATGTGGACACACACACACTCAACTTGTCTTCTCTTTCTCCCGTGGACCTTTCTTCTCTTCTCTCTCTCTCGATTTTCTGCACCTTGTCATTGTGCATGTACGTACAAGGAAGAGCTTGCCCATTTCTTCACCGATCGAGACTAAAAAGGTAAGTTTTAGAATTCTTACAAGCTTGTGAGTTTATCGATACCAATTTTAGGACTTAGAACCTTCGGGATCTAGTGAAATTCAAACCCCTAGTTTTGAGTACTGTTCATGTGGACATAAACATGGTTGTTTCAGGGAGTTTGAAGCCCATAGGAGGCTTAGTGAGGTTCTAAGGAAGCTTGGAGAAGAAGAATCGAAGAAATTGGACGTAAGGATCCTGAGTTTTTCAAATTCCCGAATTAGTCACTATTCACGAACTTTTAAACCCTTAAGTTTTTGTGAATTTTAGGACTATAACAAGCTCTAGGAGGTCCTCACGAGCTTCAGGGTGTTTCATTGGTAGAAATTGGACGTCGGAGGACCGAGAACGAAGCTTCTCAAATTTGGCCAAACTATCGAACTTCCGCAGGTGAGATCTAGTGCATTTTAGACCTTGAAACTTGTGTAATGTGATTCTACATGCCTAGGGCTTCATTTTGGTGTAAAATACGTAAAAAATGGTTGAGATTTGACGGAGAATAACAGGTTTGAAAAATTACCCAGTTTCCGACGGAGCTGGAGGTAAGGGATGAGAGCATATTCCGTTAAGTATAACGGAATATGCTAACAGTGTTAGGTCACGCCGTTAATTATTATTCAGGACAAACGGAATATTCTCGGAATATTCCTGACGGCGTTAACTGACGCCGTCAACGTGCCTGGCGTGTGCTTGCGCGTGGGCCTCGCGTAGGTTCGTGCCATCTCTGGCACGTGAGGGCGCATGGCAAGTCCAAAATTTTTCTAAAAATTTGGTGATGATCCTGAGGTTATGTAGATCATTGTGGTATATTCATATACCCAAATTAAGCAGTGTATGAGAAGTTATTTCGAATTGTCGGTTATGTGCCTTAATTAACGTTTTTATAGTTGTTTCGCATATAGGTGATACCTATCCCGAGGACGAGCACATCCAGGGATGCCACGGGGGTTAAGACCCTTCGACTTACTAGTGAGTGGGCAGTATTTTCTGTATTTACCTATATACTATTGATTTTTCCCATAAACTGAACTTAAATGAAAGTATGTTTTTAAAATGCCATGCATGCATATTATGAATTATATGAATTAGTAATTGATGCATATATATGTGAAATGGTGTTGTGGACGCACATGTGAGTTATATTGTTCATATGATTTATTGATGATTTGAATTGTGTTGAGAGCTCATAACATTCACCCCTGGTGTTAGTGCTTATAATATTCACCGCACCGCACCCTCACCTTGGATCCAAGTAGGTGCATGTCGTACAGACCATGAGAGGGTTCCGACATGCTAGTCATACAAATCACTATAGGTGGTTCCGGCTGGTAGGTGACCTTAGATTATGTGCACAGATGATTGATGAGAGAAACACTAGAGCGTATTATTACACCATTCTTGTCATACAGACTACTTCAGGTAGTTCCGACTTATGTGCAGAGTAGTGCCGTACAGGTCACCATGGTGACTTCGGTTGGTTTGGATATTGAGCTATGGAATTAACCGTACATGACCAATTGCAGGGTCTCCGATTGATTCATTATGTTACCTTTTATATTGATGCATTCTTAATCTGTTATTGACATTTATGGCATGACATATTTTCTGGGTTTTGATAAAGAATTGTGATTTGAGATATATGAAGATTATATGCATATTATGTTATTTTCTGGGAAAGTATACAGGTTTTACAGCGAGGGGTTAGAAATGTTTTAAATGAAATGATTTTCGAAAAGCTTTGTTTTACTGACCCATTCAACTTTGTTTTGCGCCCCTCCAGGTTCTAGTTAGCATCGTTGGTGGCCCACGAGGATTCCCACGGCATTCTGACAAAGTACTCATGTAGGACTCACCTTCAGGTGTTGTAATTTAGTAATGTTCCTACTTGACTGCACCTAGTACTTATGCTTTGAATATGTGTGTTTCACACTTTAAGTTACTCTAGCACGTTACTTGGTTATTATTGCTAGTATTTGGTTTTTGTTTATTCGTATTTCTCTTATCTATTGCTTCCGCATCGCACTTTTGATTACGTCACGCCCACGTATCGGCCAGCACGCCTTGATTCTAGGATCAGAGTGTGTCACCAAACTAGTGTTATTATGTCTTATCCAAAAGGAGGAAATAAAAAATGGAAAGCTTCAGACTCTATTTGGAGGACCATGGTCAAACTTCTACTTCTCTTCATGTATTTTTCTTTTCCTTCGAAAACAATTTCGGAGTTGGTTCATTCATATGTATGTAAAACACTAATGCACTTAGTTTTATACATTTGAACGACTAAATGATCTTCAAATCAAATAATATTTTGAAGATGATGTTCAATAAAAATTTAGAAATCGAACAATATCTCAATTATGAATTTGTACTATAAATATACATTATTCGCAGAGAAATGAGCTAATCCTAAAAAAAAAAAAAAAAAAAAAAAAAAAAGAGAATACAAGTATTATATATCCACATACATATGATAATATCACTTATGAGACCACTTACCAAATGAAATAGTAACGAATATATATAGGATGAAATAGTCGGTTCAACTGTAGTATAATATTCATGACGAATTTTCCGTCTTAGATGTATTCATTCATATTAAAACAAGTGTATTTATTTATTAATGTTATATCCTATAGGTTTTTAAAATATTTATTATAGTTTATTTTGTGTTGTTAAATAATGTAAAAAGTGTCAAAATATAATGTATAATCAAGTAGTTTTGCTTCCAACTTCCGACCACTGAAATCATTAAGAGTGAACTTTGATGAACGTACTTTTAAAATCTTAAAATGATATTATCACATCCCGGCCCGGGACGGATCACTTCTCGGGCCCGCTCCACCACCGTAGCATGATATTGTCCATTTTGGGCTCCGACCACGCCCTCACGGTTTTGTTTTTGGGAACTCACGAGCAACTTCCCAGTAGGTCACCCATCATGGGAGTGCTCTGGCCACCTTCTCGCTTAACTTCGGAGTTCCGACGGAACCCGATGCCAGTGAGCTCCCAAAAGACCTCGTGCTAGGTAAGGATGGGAATATACATTTAAGAATCACTCCCCTGGACGATGTGAGATGTCACAATCCACCCCCCTTAGGGGCCCGACGTCCTCGTCGGCACACCACGGTCAGGGTTAGGCTCTGATACCAATTGTCACATCCCGGCCCAGGCCGGATCACTTCTCGGGCCCGCTCCACCATCGTAGCATGATATTGTCCGTTTTGAGCCCCGACCACGCCCTCACTGTTTTGTTTTTGGGAACTCACGAGCAACTTCCCAATGGGTCACCCATCATGGGAGTGACCTGGCCACCTTCTCGCTTAACTTCGGAGTTCCGACGGAACCCGAAGCCAGTGAGCTCCCAAAAGGCCTCGTGCTAGGTAGGGATGAAAATATACATTTAAGGATCACTCCCCTGGGCGATGTGAGATGTTACAGATATCACTTAGTGTATTGAGATGTGTTCCCACTATATTGAAAAATTTCTTGTCATATATATTGAGTCGACTCCACATTGACTTATCCCAACCAAGTATATCTTCAGTTGTTTTAGGCTTTTAGGAAACTAGTAATGTATATGGTTCCAAATATATAAAAACAAAAAACAAGTATATGAGTTCCACAAATGAAAACAAACACCAACGTTATTATTATAACAAAATAAAGTATATACAAGTAGGAAGCAAGCCACCCGTTGATTTGTCGAATTTGATGTTCTTGTTTAGTGGCTCAATGGCATGGGGCCAAACTCCAAGAACCAGCGCACAACTCTCATTTTGTATACTTTCCCAATCCGTATAATCCCCATGTTAATGTTATTTTCATCTCTCCCCATTAAACATGATGATGATGGGATCTTCAAATTAACCATCTTGTTTCTCTCTAATTCGCTCTTATGTGAAGATGGGAAGTTAATAACGTCCCACGTCGGAAAGTATCGTGGAAGATTGTAGAAGGAGTTGAGCTACTTCTTATGTTGCCAACTAATTTAAGAGTGAGAGAGACAAATATATAGGCGTAACGTAGCTCACACCTTGAAATCACCACATAAGTGAGGAATATATATGATTACATTAATCAAATTCAGGACCAATTAAGAAGAAAACTCTAATACCACCGAGGACGGAGGCAGCTGCCCCCACTGAAGTTTTGTGTAGAGAAAAAAAAATCATGATGTTGAGAAAACTTGAATTTATGGTATTTAAGTATTCAACGGATTAGTTGAAATTTTCAAATAGTATATATGTATAATAAATTATGATTGTGAAAAATTGTATGCAAGTTGGCCTACTGAAATGTGAGAAGGGAAAAAAGCAATGACATTATAGAATTTACTATCATGAATTTTATTTTATTTTCCGTCAAATATAACTGGAGGTTAAGGTTGCCTCTGCTAAAAAAATTTATAGCTCCGTCCTAACCAAGTTAGACAACTAATGACTTCCAAGACCTTAAATTGTCGTATAATATATAGGAACAATACATATCACACTTACAATTACAGCTTTAGTAAACTTGGAAAATTTAGTCCCTTAAACATAAGCTCGTGATCTGACTTGTTAATTACTTTCACATGTTCTCTTCACCTTGTATTTTTCCTATGATTAAGACAAACAAACAGTCTATGAGTTAATTCTATAAATCCCAATAGAAGAGTTAGAATTTGCTTTGTATTTAATCCCTAAAACACTGTCATTTCCCAAAGTAGCTGTAGTGTTATCATGTCTTCTCCAAAAAGAAGAAATAAAAAATGGAGAGCTTCAGACTCTAGTTGAATGAGCATGGTCAAAATTCTACTAAGTTTCTCTTCTTTTCCTTCAGAAACAAATTTGGAGTTGGATCATTTATATGTATGTAAAATATTAATGCAATTAATTATAAAGAACTTTAACGAAAAGCTCTTGATACTGTTTAATTTAACGAAAAATCACATTTTTATATTAAAAAATCAATCATAGTACTATTCAATTTACCCTTTATTCTATCATTATCTTTAACACTCGAAATTTTCAAACTCTTTTCATTAGTTTTCCTTTTATTCTATGCATTTGAATGACAATATGATTTGTTCAATTGTAATATATTTTCAGGAGGGAATTTTCCGTCTCAGATATATTTATTTGTGATAAAATAAGTGTATTAATCTGTTAAAATTGTTATAGGTTTTTAAAATATTTATTTTTTGCTTCCACCTTTGAAGGACTCGAGTCAGCTGTAGTGGACTACGATGAACATACTTTTTAAAATCTTGACATGATATCGGAACTGAATTCAATCCAACCCAACCCAACCGTTGTAGTTGTGAATATGTTTAGACTGTTGGTTATAGTGATTGACACGTGTCATCTTCTTATTGGTTGAGTATGCCACATAGGATTATTAATTAGAAAAACTAATGAAAATAGTTTAAAAACTTTGAGTTTTAACGTTAAGGACAAAATAAATGATAAAGTGAATAGTATCATGATTGACTTTGTAGTGTAAAAATGTGGTTTTTCGTCAGTACCAGGAGCTTTTCTTTAAAGTTCCTTTATTAATTAGAATAGGTCGTTCTGTCTTAACTTAATGTACATAAACAATGTACTTAGTTATATTATTTTTTTTACAAACGATAATGTTAATAAGTTAAGAGAGCTGCTAGACCCACCCCGTTGTCTTATTTCTCCACCCACGTTATATTTACACCCACTATAAAATGTTAAAAAATTAAAATGTTATTTCCCCACCCACTATTATTCCTAAAATAACCCTTTATATATATATATATATATATATATATATATATATTTTTTTTTTTTCAACTCTGCTTTCTATGTTGCACTTTCACCGTTTCTCAAGTCACGTTGTTTTATTCTTCTAATTGATTCATGTTTTCGTTGTTTTATCAAACTGAGTTTAGTCAAGTTAATTACAACACCATGCTTCATGTTTCTAGTTCGATTGATCACAATACACTATCCATTATTGCCAAATTGTACGGCAACGTAATGCAAAATCGTAGATACAACACATTCAAATAGGAATCAATTTAATGAATGATTCAAGTTCAAGTTGCCATGCTATTGAATTGTCTAATCAGATGGACATAAAGGTTAATCAGAATTTTGACAACTCCTAACAAATTGCACGCAAAAACTTATTCTTTTACCTCTTCGATGGAAACATAATCCTCTACTTCTTCCATAAAAACGTCATATTCTAAGTTCATTCTTTTGCTTTCTCTAAATGATTTTGCTTTCTCTGAATGAAAAGAGATGAGAAGGATGAGAGATGAGAAGTATGAGCTAGGGTTTAAGGAAGATAAATAGTCTAAAGAGTTATCAAACCCAAACTTTTCTTTTTTATTTATATATATATATATATATATATATATATATATATATATAAAGAAATAATGCAAAAGAAGGTAACTAAGGTCCTTATTAGTCATTTTACAAATTGACAAATTTGTAATTAAAAAAATCATTAAAAGGTGGATGGGAAGATAAGACATTAAGGTGAGAATAACAGCTTTCTAATGAAAATCTTGCACTCTCTGATTCTGTTTTCTCTCTCTCTCATCTTCTTTCTTCTTCGATTTGTCTTCTATCTCTCTAAAACTCCGTAAATGGAGCACTGTGATTAGGTGAGCCGTCTAGTAAAGGCAAAAGTGGAAAATGACTTTTCATGTAATCACAATAAACAGAGAGTGAGACTGAGGGATCTGTGAGAGTGAGGGATAGAGAAGTTCCACACACTCCAGAAAAGTCTAGAAATGTGTTCCAATTCATATTTATTCATCATCTCATGCATGCATGTGACATTGTGGCTACTACAACTACAAGGCGATGGTCGATGTTAATATATCATCAGATTTTACGTGTAGGCATGCTACGCTTGACAAGTCGATCCTCATGCTTTTGCTTGCCTACAAATGGGGCTCTATTGGACCGCCACCACCTCCCAATTTTCTGAGAAATTTTAATGTGTATTAGGAGCAATTACCACGATATTTAAAAAATATTAATAAAAACATATGAGTTATCACTTCAATGAAATAAAAACAGTATATTGAACTTAAAGTACAAAAAATTTAAATAGTAATATCGCTTGTAATAATAAACATTACATTACGGTATTTGGGTTTAGACAAAACCGTTTCCAATTTTTGCTTATAATGCTTCAAAAATAAAAACCACGTATTTTCAAACGCAAGCTGATGCTATGTAAACCAAAACTCCATAAAAAATCTGCTAACTTCAAATATTTTTTTATTTTCTTCTTCTTGTTCATATATATTCAGGTAAGCTATAAAAACAATGCCTAACAATGCCCAACTCTGTGATTGTGAGGGCCTAACAAACCAATCATTTTCTGCCACATAAAAACATTTGCACCGCTGGAGCTGTGAATCTAGCCAGGTCACCAGTATCATAAGTTTACATTATTTTTGTATGATTTGAGTTTCAAGTTAAACGGAAACAAACGAAGTCGGCCGATTTGTTTGATTCACCATTTTGGAGTCAATGTCCGATATTCATGATTAACGTTCAAGCCATGCAACCCATGATACACCCCTTATTCTTTTCAAAACCCTAAAACTATTTATGCCATATATTTTCAATCGCATTACTTATCATATTTCTCAAAACTCAACATTTGCATGACCTAGTTCTGAGGTATGCGGACATTTTCTTCTCAATTCTCAAAATATATGTGGCATTACAAGTTAGGTTTGTAGTTGTAGTGGCAGAGCACTTACTACAACGAAGATTGAAGTTCCATCCTTGTCATCTCCATTCTTAAACTGCCGTTGTACAGCAACTAAACAAGGTCAAATTATTCACACAAGGCCGTCGTCCATGTCTTCGTTATTGCAGGCAAGAAATATCGTGGAAATGATGTGTTTTTAGCTAGTAATCAATTAAAATCGAGTTCCTTAGTCCTTGGAGTTTTTGTTACTTGCATGGGAATTGACGGTAAGGATAATGAGGGTAGTACAACGACAACTACATGTACTATATACCCACATATTCCTTAAGCATATATGAAAAAGACAACATAGTCAACCTAATTAGCAAATGTTGAACTATGATTATATATGATTGATATAAACGAGGGGCTTATGAGTTCCGGTCCTATCCCATTATAATTTAGGGAACTTTAACGAAAAGCTCCCGGTACTGTTCACTTTAACGAAAACCCACATTTTTACACTAAAAAGTAAATCATGGTACTATTCACTTTACCCTTTATTTTGTCCTTATTGTTAAAACTCAAAGTTTTCAAGCCATTTTCATTAGTTTTCCTTATAATTTATTGCATCTAATACAAACACATATCACATAATTAAAGTTGGAATTGAGATCCTCTCTATATCTCAAAATCCGGAGCTAGCGAACTTAGAGATTCAGGGCATTCAGCAGAGAGAGAACGATCTGAATTCTTGGCTTTTGTGAGGTGGGCTAGTGAAATGGGCTACTGGTGGCCATAAAATTTAAAATGAGTGGTTCAGATCTATGGTCTGCCATCCATGTAAACTATCCAGTGTTGCTCCATTTGTATGATGACATGTGGCAGACCACCATGTGTTTCGGGCACACTAAAAAATTTCTCTTACAAATGTAAGAAACTCATGGGTAACTCTCGATGTAAATGATAATTATAGGACCAATTTATTTAAAAGAAATCAATTAAAATAATTTTTTTATCAAAATTAATAATTAGTGCATCAATGTAACCCACATAATAAAATAATTAAAGAATTAATTGGCAACATTTTCTTCATATGTCAAATCTGACAGTAAAAGACTCTTATGTCAATCCATGTAGAATTGACATATCGGTTATAGCTTCTTTCTATCATCATATTTGATTGCATGACATTCCACTTAAGATTTAACAGTTCTTCACGTTTTTGATTTTCAGGTTGATGTTTAATGGGCTAACAACGGAGTTTCAAGCAACCTTATGATTGGGTGGAACATTTTATATTGATAAAGATAGAGACCTTCCTCTAGCTAGGCTCTATCCGATGATCATAAATGCTTTTGTGAGTATTCCCAACTTCTGAAATTAGTGGATAACCGTGGCTTGCCACCTTTTAAAAAACAAAAACATTGATTAATTACTTTGTGGACATGTAAAATAAAAAATGAAACAACAAAATCTCGTAGACCATGGTAAATTAAATTAAGAATTTGTGGCAAAATCAATTTTACTTTACCATTTTGGGGCCCTAAACAACTGAAGGGTATAAGAGATATTTGGGGCCCTAAACTCGTTTTTTAAATACGGTAACTCATCGTCACCAAAAAAAAAAAAAAAGGAAATTTGCTTAGCTGGAATAAAAGTTAACGTAAACTGGTAACCAAAATATCTCGAATTAAACTTAATAATGCACTCCTTTTTTGGACTTGTATCTAATTATCTCTATAAACGATGGGCAATCTGCAATTACAAAAATACAATTAAGCAAATCAGGCCGGGTCAATGAACAAACCGTTTGACATTTGACAATAAACCCTAAACCCTAAATCCTAAACTCTAGTTTGAAGGGTCGGGTCAACTATTTCCTTTACTTAAGTTTCAAAATCCAAACAAATTCGATATGATCAAGCAAATCTTAATCCCCCGTTTTCAGATTCCTATGTTGTCCTCCAAAACTTTGGGAACTTGAGTGTGATTTTGAGTAATTATTAATTTATTAGCAAATGTTGTACTATAATTAAATATGATCAAACAAATTTGGATTTTGGCTTAAAATGTCAAATAAATTTTGACTTTTTTTTTTTGGTTGAAAAAATGGGGCACACAAAAAAACCCAAACAATACTAATCAATAATAAATATATACCAATCACCACGGGTGACACAATGGTTGTAGATAAATTTTAGACCTGTATTCCACATGGCACGTACCATGGTGGCCAAGGGAGGCTAAAATGCTTTTGTGAGTCTTCTCGTCCCCCAAAATGGTGGATCTGTGGTGAAGCCACCAATTGATCCCCCTTTATTTCTTTTCTTTTTGGTTTTATGTGATAATTCAAGTCTACTAATTAATTGTGTGATTGCAAAGATGATTCATAAAATTGACACTTGAGATTAGTGTTGGCGTCAATCACACGACATGTTTCTGGTTTGATTTTTAACCCTGGTGAATCATATGATAGTGACTAGAAGAGACTAAAATGCATTTGTAAATCTATCTGATTTCAAAAATATAAATTGGCATGACAAAGCCAACAGCTCGTTGCCTTTAAAAAAAAGTTAGTAGGCTGGATTATTGCTATAATTATACAACTGCATTTTTTTTCTTGAATGCAAAGAAATCTACAATATGGAAAATGATTTAATCCCAATAAATCAGAATTAATAATTGCCAAGTAAATCACAAGTGGACTTCGTCGTCAATGACGTGTACGGTGACACCTCAAACTTGGCTCCCAAGAAATTATTTATTTTTGGTAGATTTTTTTTATATATTTATTTTCCAAAAGACTTGGTTGCCAAGAAATTACCGCGGACGAAACTGAAGCGATGAGATTTGGAAGGTGAGCATATCTCGGTAAAACCGAAAAAATAGAGCAGAAAAACACCCAGAGAAGTACTAATAAACACTAATTATTTATGGCGGCGAATTCAAAGTTGCCCGCCACGTTACTCCAGCTGTTAAAAAAGTAATTTTCTTTTTTTTTTAAAATACGCAGGTTAAATAAAATTTAAAAATTTACCCACTGGCATTTCCCAAATGTCGATTCCACCCTCGTCTTCTCACCTTATTTACCCACTTGCAGAAAAGAGTGAGAGAGTAAATTAACCAGTTGGCCCTTTTGAGCGGTCAAACTGTTTGACCGGGAAACGGAGCAGGGCCGGGTATCTTGGGCCTCACGTGACAGGCCGCACGGGGTTCGAGATAAAAACAAACGA
Source organism: Malus domestica (assembly GCF_042453785.1). Lineage (NCBI taxonomy): Eukaryota > Viridiplantae > Streptophyta > Magnoliopsida > Rosales > Rosaceae > Malus > Malus domestica. The sequence continues at coordinate 30,681,352 of NC_091661.1, forward strand.
AACGAAATGATATTTTGCCGAGTCAGCACCGTGCGGTGTGCGCTCATTGGGGCCGAACTTTCGCGGGGCCCACGGTGTTTACGTGTGAGAATCTCGATGCGGTCTCGGGATGTCGCGGACCGTATTTGGTATCTCTCCTGTATTGTATCCTCCCACGGCCGTCACCGGAAGCGAAATTACCCCGATATTTTTCTTTATTTAAAAATAAATAATTAAAAAGTGGAATATTTTAGAATATAAAAAAAATTAGGGAGGTAAATTAATGAATTAATAAATTATTTCGGGAGGCTTTCCCAATTTCGGCTGGTGGATCCTATATAACAGCGGTTTCAGTGTTTTGGTTTTCCACGCTTACTCTTTCGCTTCGTCTTCACTCAAAATTTTCACTCTCTCTCCACCACTCTCTCTCTCTCTCTCTCTCAAAAGCTCGAGCTTTCCGTACGTACAGAGTTCCAGCTTTCTCCAACTCTCCCTCCCTTTCGCTTGATTTCTCAGAATTTTCTGGTTTCCGATCATAATTTTCTGAAAAATTACACTCAAAGCGGTCGATTTCTCAGAGTTTGAAAGGGTCGATTTATTTGCATACCATTTTTGCTGTTTTTTCTTTACTTCTGACAAGAACGGTCCTTTTTCTGCTCCGGGTGTTTTGATCTGGCTCTGTTCTTTGTTTGGTATCTGATTTTTTTCGCATTCGATGCAAATTTAGAGAAAATCCGAGCAGCCCGGAAGAAAGAATGAAGTCTTTGGATGCGGAGTCGTGTATTTTGTGTCCAATCAAATACACGGAGCACAGAAGCAGGACAAGGAAAGTGACCAAACCGCGAAAGAAGTCGACAGCCGAGTTCAACTCGTCAGTCATCCCGAGAATCGTACGAATATCGGTGACCGATCCCGACGCCACGGATTCCTCCAGCGACGAAGGGGAGGAGTTTTTCGGGCGGCAGAGAGTGAAGCACTATATTAACGAAGTCAACATCGAGAAGGACTTCAGGAACAGCCTTGTCATCAAGAACAACGCCCGGAAGCGGCCGGCTGCTGAGGTTCCGGCCAACCGGCGGCCAATGAAGAACGCAGCTTCGCCGACCAACGGCGGCAAGAAGTACCGCGGCGTAAGGCAACGGCCTTGGGGGAAGTGGGCGGCTGAGATTAGAGATCCTGCCAGACGTCAACGCCTGTGGCTGGGGACCTTCGACACGGCGGAGGAAGCCGCCATGGTGTACGATAATGCCGCTATTAAGCTCCGCGGTCCCGACGCTTTGACTAATTTCGTGGCTCCGCCGCCGAAAGAGGAGGAAAAGCCAGAGCCGCTGGTTAACGAGCCTGTCGAGGTGGAGACTAACGGAACATCGTCGGTTTCCGGTTACGATTCCGGGTCCGAGTCTCACAATCTGGCCTCTCCGACCTCCGTCCTCCATTTCAGAAGCCAACCCATCATTGAAGAAGTTGACGAGGCTCAAAGATTCCAGATGTTCGACCGAGTCGATGAGTATGAAGACGAAACCGGTACGAACATTTTGTCCGACGATTTGTCCGATTTCGCTAACTATTTGCCGCTGGACTTGCCTTACTTCGACGACGCATTCAGTTTCTCAGCTTCGGAGTCGCCGCTGTTCGACTCGCCTCTGTTTTTCGACGACGACTCCGCCGCAGCAGCCGATACTCTTCCGGATTGCTCTGTGAAGGACGATTTCAGCGAGTTGTTCCGGGACACGTTCGACGCGTCGCTGTCGCATACGGCGTCGTCTATGTGCCAAGGGGATGACTACTTTCAAGACATTTTGTTTGGTTCCGACCCGCTGGTGGTCCTCTGAGAGAACTGAGCCACCGCTGACAAAGTTTTGCCACCGTTGGCTGGCCGAGATATCGGCCAGATTTTTGTTTCGGACGAAATATCGGCTTTATTTATTTTGCTGCGTTAGTATTGGTAATTAGTAATTACTTTAATTATTCGTTTGAACGTCTCCGTTTAAAAGTTGACGGAGAGTTTAGTTGAGGTGAGGATTTTAGCCCAGGAGTGTATAATTATTATTTATTAATTTTGGCCGAATAATGATAATTTATATAATGTTTTTAATTAATTGAGTTTTGCGGTGTTAATTAATTAATTAATTACTGAGCTCACCCACCGTGGCATTCTTTTTGCTCAACCGAGTTGACTCGGAGAGTGACCGTGGTACCGCGATTTGCGGTTGTGGCCGGTTGGATTGGGTTCAAAAGTTGGCAAATTTGTACCATTTTTCCATCTCTCTTTAATTAGAGCTACGGCGTTACATGTGAATTGCACTTCTATTAGAGAATTGACATAAAATAGTCTACGTAAAATTTTGGCGTTACACCGAAAGCAATGATAAATAAAGAAATTCAAACCAGAGATGAATTATTACGAGACATGACAAAAAAATAGTTTTCGTAACATTTTTCAACAAAACAATGGCATTTTATTCTAATCCAATGATAGATGATGGGATTCGAATCAACGCTGGGTTGTAATTAGAGAAGTGACAAAATAGTCTCTGTAACATTTTTCATAAACAATTGTTGACGTCTTATTGTCAATGCAATGACAGATAAAGGACTCAAATTATGGTTGTTATTAGAGAACTTACAGAAAATACTAACGTTTTCCAGAAAATGTTGGCGTTTTACAGTCGATGGGAAGTGATAGAAAATAGTCTCGGTAATCTTCTAAAAATAAACGTTGGCGTTTACGGTCAATGCAATGACAAATAATAGGGATTCAAATCGTAATTGTACGTTTTATCTTATATCAATAAATATTGTACTTCTCTCAAAAAAAAAAAAAAACCATAATTGTTACCACATAACTGACAGAAAATATAGTCCTCGTAACGTTTTCCAAAAATAAATGTTGGCGTTGTACAGTGAATTTAGTGACAGCTGAAGAGATTCAAACCAGAGCTGAGCTGCTATTAGAGTAGTGATAGAATACAATCTTTGTAACATTTTTCAAAAAAAAAAAAAAAAAAAAAAAGGAGGAATGCAATGACAAATAAAATGATATAGATCAGAGCCGAGTTATCAGGAATACGATGCAGAAATTATAGGGATTCAAAAGGTTAAAATTGTATGATAATAACAGTCGGTTTGCTTCTGTTTTTGGTGGATTCCAAGAGGGCAATGGAAAAAGAAAGGGTAAGTAGCCACATGATTACGTTGGGAATGAATCATATATTGATTAAAAAAAAAAGACTATGCATAAGCTTATAAGTAAATCCGACTACTTTTCAAATTGTTAATTGGTTTATTGATGAAACTTCAACTTTCTTTAGGATATCAGAATCAGTTTGTCTTACGTATAGAGTCCAACAAACACATACTCCACGTCAAATATAATGAATCTTGCATAAGTTTATAAATATATTAAACTACTCCTTATATTACTAACAATCCACTACTTGGTTTTTACGTAATAATGTACAATAAATATGATAATAAAAAAGAAAAATAGATATAATAATCAAATTGTAATTTCGTTTTACACATGGTAATTAATTTGTACTGCAGATTGGCATCGTTAATTACTGTCACATCAGTTTAGAGTTCGATTCGAATGGAAGGAAAGCAAAGATTTTACTTCTACCTTTCCTTTTCCTAACAAAAAGGTGAACATACATATATATAATTCGATTTGAGTTGACCATTGCTCCAGTCCACCATTATTCCAAGGGCTCCAGCTCCATGATCGATATTACAAGATGAAAGCGTAACATCGCTGTAAAGATCGAAAAGGCAATGGAGATCGAGGGGTCCTTTTTAGCCCGTTGCCGGTTGGTAACAAAAATGAATGAATTGGGTCTTTGTTTAGTAAGAGAACTGTTATTAGTACTTTAAAATTTTTATTCTACAGTACTCCTCATAAGTGTATTTTTCTTTCTAATTATAAAAAGTTTAGAGTGCTAAATGAGATTTTTGAAATGCTAATAACAATTCCTAGTTATAAAACTATATAAATATTGCATGCAGTTTAAAAGGAAAAATGAATGTTAGTTTTCAGCTTCCTCTCTGGAGAGTTTTACAGAAAAGTGAGCTAAATTGTCACCTGGAACCTTTAAGATCTCAATAAACGCATTTGGATCCTTCGAGGACCAATTTCTGGACAAAATCTAGAGCTATAGGTGGTGTCTCCTGTGTTGAGAATAAATCTCATATTGATAGGAAGAGACATTTTCACATTGACGGAAGGAGAGACCTTAAATGGGCTTATAAGAAGGTAGACTACTTCTCATATTGCCAATTGGTTTTACTGCATAACCTCAAATTTCTACATTTTTGTTCCTATTTCCTACAAAATATAAGGCTGTAACAGTAACAGTATATATAGCTAATCAAATTAAAGCTATTTATGCCCTTGAACGACGGGGTTCAGTTTTTTTGGTAAGGTCGTTGATTGCTTATTTATTGTACCCTCCTCTCTCAATATTTTGCTGCACAATTTAGTTAAAAACACTCAATATAATAGACTGTGAAAGCACACAACATTTAAAGAAAAAGCACGGCTTTTATTTGCCGCTGCATTTTGGACCTGGATTGTTTGCCTTCCCTATCCTCTTCTATTTATGTGGTTACGATTAAGCCACATTAACATTTTATATTGATTTTTTATAGAAATAATAAGACAAAAAGTAATGGAATATCAAATGTTGACGTGACTTAACCGTGACCATAAAAATAGGAGTAGATAGGAAGGAGATGGGAAGGGAGAGGGCATACAATCCAGTCCCTGCATTTTGACATATAATATCGATTGAAGATGATGATACTATGCAAGACACGACGTGATGAACAGTTTTAAAGGTGATCGTGTTATATGGTTGAAGAGATTCTACTTTACACCATGTAAAATATGGTGTTTAGTTATCTTACATTTTCCCCAACCATAAGTTGGAGAAATTTTTTGTTTATGTATAAAAAACACGATCAAGTAGATTAACATTTCACACATTAAAATATGGTACATAACATGATTGATATGTCTCAATTTTATTATATACTAACAAAAAATAAAAAGATCATTATACTTTAAGTGAAATAATAATACTAATGTTCAGGTATATCATTCCGTAAGTTGATGTTAATTATTGCATCAAGTACTAATAACACCCCAAATTCATGGATTATTTTTAAATTGGTACATCATGACTTGTAAGACACCCAGACTTGTACATTAACCTTAAGCTAACTTTCCATTACCCGGACCATTAGTAAGTCTGTTAAATTCTCACGACATGATATTTTCCAATGATACAACATGAATAAATTAGATTATCTTACAAAGATAATTTTGTAACGGGTGACACGCATAGAATAATATATATGTCACCGTAATGAAACTAGCTTCTAACCACATTATTAGGTATCAAACTCATCCAACTAACTGCAAAAAAACTACCAAGCTTAAAGCTAAATGGTTAGATTAATTAAGTTCTTTGACAATTCCGCATAGGAGAAAGTATCACAAACTAATTGTATTCCCAATATAGCTCATAATGCACAGAGGTGGTGATGCAAGTCACGGGGTGTACACAAGAAAATCTCGTTATTCCCAAAATGGCATATTATATAAGGTGGGTTGGAGGGGTTACACTAAATCAAACCACGCACTGTACTCCCTCAAATTCTCAATCATCACAGAATGATTGCACACAGTTGGGGTTTGAAAATTTGAAAGCATTATCCTTCTGATTAAGTGTGTAAACTTTGATTAATTAGTTTCTGTCCTTGTTTCATGATATTTCTTTTTCACGTGAGGAGCTGCTGCATCTGGTTTCTTAAATCAATTACTTTATTACTGTATATAATGTTTGAACAAAGTTAGCTAGGGTTACAAATTATGGTCAGGTCAAACTGGCAAACTGGTATCCTGCAAGCTGGTGAAGATTGTGCGATGGTAATAATCTCTTACTGCTGGCTGCTGGCAACCTTCACCAAAACAAATACTGACACTTTTAGGTTACAAATTGATTTTGTTCAACAACTTTTTTCACTACTCACTTAATTCCCAATTGTACGCTCGCAACGGCCATTAACAGTTTTGATAATTATGGGTACGTAGTTGCCAAAACAATAAAGTAAAACTGAGCTCTTTCTATATATACAGATGGAATTAGGTAAAAATATTTAATGTGGGCATGCAGTCCATGGTAAAAATATTTAATGTGGGCATGCAGTCCATGCAGAGTATTATGCATGTCACTACTCGCTAGGACGACTGTTGAGAATATATGGCAATCTAGCAAGAAACCAAATAACAAATCCAAGGGATAAAACAAAAGTGGAAAACCAAACACTCGAAATGGATTCAGAAGATTAAGATTGTTTATCATGCATTTGGACATAAAAACTGCAATAAGATTTCCTGCACACTTTGGCAGATGGACGAATAACCCAGTAAATAATTAGGATAAAAGGCAGAAACATCGTCCACGTTTTACATGTATAGCTTCTGTTTGTTGTAATCTGGACGCACTCGTCGTACTGTTCTCCGTGGAAGTATTTTTAAAACCCCATCCCATCAGCTAAAATATCATATAACTACTTCACTGTAAGGTATCCCAGGATCGGGTTAATATTTCACCATTAACAATTAATAACCGAAATATGTTAGAATCAGTTGCTCGCACATGTAGATAACTGATTTTGGTTTGCCGATCATCATACAGAACTTATCGATCTAATTTCATAGCGATAAACAGTTTACAATCGTTCACAATTTTGTACATTACAAAAACAAGATGATTGAAAAGTTGTCTCAGTTAATATACAAAATGATATTCTCCTAAAACTTGGAGGGGCAATGGGGTGAGGCAAAGGACGGAGAGGGGAAAAGTAGCAGGCTTTATGGCTGAGAGAGGAGGCTCTAATGTCAGAGACACCAGTTGCAAGTTGCACATATGCATGTTGATGTGCCTGGTATATTTGCTGTGTGTTGCGAGTGGCGAGTTCTCTCACTCACACCGTGTTGAGTGCCTTTTTTTTTTTAAGTTTTGGTGTCTATCAAATTAATGAACAATGACAACACACATCTGAGGAGCCCATTGTCTTTGTATTTCAAATCTACATTTTGATTTATTTGCTTTCGTTTCATCAGCTGGATAGCTATCATGCCTGGTCCCCCCACTCACTCAGCTAGCCTTCATGTGCTGCAGCAGCTGCAGGAAACAGCCACCACTTAGCATGGTTCAACCACCCTAGATATCAATATTTGAATAGTTTCGGGCTACATTTATATGCTACATGCTCAGGATATGTTTTACATATTTGGTTGTAAATTTAATTTATCTATTTGTTATCAAAGTTTCAATGCAAACTGTTGAAGCTCCGATCTATCCGAATTAATTCCGACCTGATAGTTAGGTTTGTTTTTAACAAACGATAAGATATTTACAAAAATGCTATTACTAACTGATTAATGCACTTATAGTAAAGCTACATTATCACAATAAACAATACAAATTTAGTTATAATTACATGTCAAATTCATCGTAAAAAATATATCATGTATCCGTAAGATCTTCAAATAAATAGAAATAACTAGCCCTAGAACAAAGCCGGTATTCTATTACTAGGTTGAGTTGGACTAGGACCTAACTACTTGATCTTTTGAAAGTGATTAGGATGATTAACATATGCTCCACCCAATCATGCTAAATTAATGGAAATCTTGACTTTCTTAGTTGAAAATTGACGAATGATGGTCGACCCTCCGATCCTTTGTCTTTTCAAATAATTTTTCTCCAAAATTCTTCAGGAGGGGGCCCTGAACCAAGAAGACAAACGGGTGGGTACGTAACACGTGGAAATATATATCGGGTCTCTGTCTGCTACCCAAATTGCCACTATCTCCAATTTGTGTGTATACGTGGCAGGCTTCAAGAAGAGTCAGCACTGCTTATCACTTGACACGTGTCACCGGCAAGCACTGTGGCCCCACTAGGGCAAAGCACTCAAATTTCACCTACCGACAACGATGGTTAATCGACTTATGGCCATATGGGAAGGAGTCCCGGAGATATTGTGTGAAATTATTCTGCATATTTATGGGATTATAAAATTTTATAATTTTTACGTTAATTAAATAAAAAGAATTGCAAAATTCCACACCCTTCGACCTTCTCTTTCCTCCTTTTTGGCAATGGTGGCATGGGCATATGGTGCAGGTAAGAAGATTTGATTTGGACAGAATCTACTCATTAAACTTGTGACCAAAGCAATGCCTTTTTCTATTCAAATTCTGTTAATATTAATGTAACATGTCAAATTCCAAATCTAATGCATGTCACACAGCAATTAGGTAGACTATGATTTCTTTTTTTTTTTTTTTTTTTGAAGATCAAGGAAAGTGCATTCCAGGGCACAGAGACCATAGATGAAACAAGAGAGCCTACGAAGAGGCAAACAACAGACAAGATAAAGTAAGGAATATTTGTCCAACCCATCTATTCTCGAAATCAATTGCAGTTTTGTGTTCCGATTCGTTACAAAAATGATGTTGAGATTTGGTCACCTGAGAAGGTTTTGAACATTGGAGGGTCTCAACGTTAAAGGTTTTAAATTTTTTAATAAAACCAAAACGTGAAGCGTGCAAAAAAAATTTAGTTTATTCACTAAGGCATTTCGTCGAACACTTGGTTGGTTTGTTGTCATCAGCCGAATCATTTTGTGCACATATTAACAGATTTCAACATATGCAATCTGATGAGTGCTATTAAGAGAATTCATCGAGTGCTACCAATGCAACCTGTCGAGTGTTGCTAAAATATGTCTAGCATGCATTACATCAAACACTTGGTGGACACAAAAAGGATCCATACTAAATATTTGAAGGATCTTCGGAAGACCTTCACATATATATTTTACAAACTCCAAACAATCTGAGAGCACCTTAGTCCCAATATACATTTACCACTGATAATACTACATGTTTTCTTATGTTGTTTTATTTGAACATTATAGTCGTTTTTAGATGAAATAGTACATCAAAACTTTTCAAAAGTAAAGAATGCACTTGTATAAACATTTGCTGCAATATCATATATACCACATGCACGTAAAAAACTGGGATGTTTTTGTGTCGACGACTGAAACTTAGCAGTTCGTATGCCTTCATAATTTGTATGTATATATATTTGCATAATATACAACAACAACAAAGCTTTTTCCCACTAAGTGGGGTCGGCTATGTAAATCCTAGAACGTCATTGCGCTCGGTTTTGTGTCATGTCCTCCGTTAGATCCATGTCTATGGCCCCCTTGCTCATTTAACACTGCATCCAGGTGCCGATGGAGATATTGTGACCCTTGCTCACTTATCACTGTGCTCGGGTCACACAGCGCGCCACTTACGAGTGACGCTCTAGCTTTAGCGCGATTTCGTTCTGGATTCATTTTCATAAGGATTCGACGTAAAAGAGGAGTGTCAGCTGTTGACTACCTGACGCCCTCCCCCTCCTTCTTTATCCGGGCTTGGGACCGGCAATGTAAGATAAACTTACACAGGCGGAGTTATATATTTGCATAATATAATTTTAATTATTTCTGTAATAAACATGTGCGAGCCTGCATTCACGTGTTTATCTCAGTATCTTTATGAAAAAACACTTCTACATTTGAGAACAAGAAGAAAGACAAAGAAAATAAACTTTATAAATAAGAAAGATACAAAACTCAAACCATTATATAGTGCATAAAAGAGATTGTGTTTGAATCGTTCCAAAAAGAAAAGATAAACACATCTTTTTTATTTTTTATTTTGTAATTTAATTACTTGGTATTTCAACCTACCATTTTAATTCGGTCTTTCTTTAAAGTAGGGTTATTGTTCTCTCTTTTAGGATCTCCTCCCGAAATATCTGCTACTGTTTTGAATGATTTAGGTGGTGTGCTTTGGTCAAGAACTATTTGTTCTAGCTTTACGGGTTAAGTTTATCTTTTGAGTTCCAGTAATACTAGTGAAATTATCTATTTAAATTATATTTTGTAAACTATATGACGTAGTTGTTGATGATTGAATTACTAACATGCTTATTTTTTATTAATGATGTATCACATGGTGTGCAAATATGATCTAAATGTTAGTCTATCTAGCACTACTTTTATGTCTATTTACGTTGCGGTGGGTTGGGTTTCGTGCCCCGCTTATTAACTCAAAAGAAAAAGAAAGATAGTTTCGATTTTACGTTACCCACTTTTTTACAAAATTCTCATGCAATTTCCTTTTTCTTTTTCGAGTTGACCTAGCTAGTACCTCGTTTGGTTGACATTCTCTACAAGAAACACAAAATCTTTGTTGTCAATTTAAGATCACAAAAGGGCCCGCCAAACAAAGAAAAGTTGAACAAAAGGAAATAATGCTTTCACCTTGTCGATCTTCTCTATTTTTTTTTTCTTTTAACATTTAACTTTTGAGTCATGCATCCAATAGGAGGCACGAGGAAGTGTTTACACGCACCACTTGAAAATTATGACGTTTATTTTGTGTTCAAACCCTTTCATCAACTTTCCCCTTTTTGCCTCATAAAACAAGTTAAAAGCAACCCCCAACCCAAAAAAATAGCTTAAAGAATTTATAGTTTTCCGACTTTATTCCTTTTGTAATTTGGCACTCTTTTCCCATAATTATATATTTATTGAGTTTAAACATTCGTTAGCATTCATAATTCTCATCTTAAGAAATGTCAAGGGAACTATCTCAAAAGTGAGGTTCTTGATTGATTATCTGCCACTTCACAGTTAACATCAATTCATATACCGATATTGTAAAACACTATGCCAAAATTATGTGGTAACAGAGTCTATAAAGAATCCGATTTTCAGAGAGTCCCCTCAGCATCTCTCATCTTGATATCAGTCGGAATGGAGATTTAAAATCCGCTAGGGTTCGTCAACAAATGGGTTCTGGTTTTCATAGTTGCGTGTGATAATGCTGTGGCAACGGTCGGACTAGCTAGAAAAATACCACCTAAATAGTCCGTGTTCAAATTAGGGTTGACCAAATTGCGCTTCAAAGACGCTATTGACTTCAGACGACGACATTCCAAAGTCTCTCAGGGCGGGCCCGTATAAACAGCCACCCAGGCCCAAGTTTTCAGGAGCGAGGCCAGTGCTTTGAGCCTTTAACAATTTATAAGTTCATAGCTTATAGTAATTTATTTTTATAATCTTTTTAACCAAATTTTGGTTCATGAGATTAATATAAATTTTCACTTTAGTCCATGAAACTTAAAATCGATACAAGTAATATTTGAGATTCTCCACCGTCAATTACTTTGGCATTTCCGTGAAAAATCTCCGTTAAAGTAAAGGTACTTTAAATCAACCCCTCCACTTGAACTGATAATTTCTTCAATTTAACAGATAATCGGATATTGCTAAAGCTAGTACCGATCTCACACAAAAATATACGCTTTCGTAATTCATGTAAGTCGAGACCTCACTAACAGTTTCTTACAGTGATCGATCATAGGGATTATGTTGATTTCGACAACAAAGAGGACATGTTTGATGAGCAAGATCTAATAAATTCATGGTAAATTCAATCTAGGAAGAACTGGAAAAATGCGGCAAACTTGAAGATCAAAGATAAACTACTGATTTAAGAAAACTAATCGCTTTCAATTCCCTCCAAACGAGAGATCGCCATAACTGGGATATACACTGAATTTCCAATAGACGAAGAAAAAGAAAAGAAAGAAAAAGGCGCGATATCTTGAGATATCGGAATTCATCATCATCTAAACAAATGAAACAAGCCAAACGACCTATGAATGGGCTCGTTTGGATGTGCTTTTAAAATGATTGAAGGCGTTTTTAGTGAAAATGTTTTTAGAATCAATTCTTAGTAAAAATACAAATAAATTCTAAAAAAACTCTTTGCCAAAATCTCCGAAACTTTCCGTGGTAAGAAGAAATACGACTATAACAACAGCATGGCCACCTACCATTGAATTCCCTGCAACAGAATTAAGATTTCAGAGCTAACCTCTAGCCAATAGAACATCCAAGTTGCTGGAATGACCAATAGACGGGGAAGTTTTTCTAACGTTTCTGTTGATGTAGATTTTATCTTCCAGCTTCTGTTGATGCTCCTTAATACCTACCTGATTCAGATGCACAAACGCAATCATACTAAGCGCCACCAACGCAGCATTTCCAAGTATTCCACCCGTATTATCCAACTTAAGGGTTTTCTTAACAAATGTGATACTTGAAATGAGAAATCTGATCAAAATATTTCGCTTCTTCCCTTTGGAGGTCACCAACTTCTCACCAGAAGGACTGACCAGAGGGCCACAAAGACTTTCAGGAGATACTAAACGACTTGCATCACAGACATCTCCAACGAAGGCAAGGGCTTCCTCAATAAATCGGTACTTCTTACCATGGTGTTCAGACAATCTCATTGCTAGAACAATACGGCTCTGCTCCAAGCGTGCAATTGCAGCATCTCTCTCAGCCCGCTGCTGCACCTGCACAGTCTTTAAAAGAAAACAACTGACATAAATATCCGGCTTGGAAATATGCCACAATAGGAAATTTGAAATCCATACAGAGTCTAACAAGCAAAGCCACACGGCATGAACAAAAACACGGAGAATTTGACCCTTTAAGAGCAATGCTATTGTCATCAATACGCAACAAATCCCCACTGTAACTTCTAAGCATGTGTTCAAAACGGGACATGAAATGCATTCAGCACAATCGAACTCAAGAATTTACCTTTAACAGGTGTCGAGGTGCGTGATGTGCATCCCGCCCAATTACCAGCAGTTTCACAACCATTTGTGTTTCTTATATCTTACTCATCACAATTTCCTTATACTCTATGGAAACTAGTCCCCGTTCTACGTGTCTCTAACACCATCTAATCACATCTACGAAATCACTAGTGTTCTGGTAAAAAGAAGGAACGCAAGCAGAGCAGTTTTCCAAATTTCACAAACTGCAAGCATTTACCTAATTACTGCAGCATTTATAAAATTGCAATAGCACAAACCATATATCATACGTTGATTTTCCCTTTAATTCCGACCCTGTTTTCCCATTTTTCTCAGCAACCAAACAGAAATTAACTAAATTACACGTAACGGCAGCAAACCTCGCAGACATCTTATAATTTGGAATCCGAATGAGCCCTTATGTACATTATCCAAGCATTCACATATCTACACGTCTAATTTCGAAAGAATACATCTCAAACCACAAGACCTAATCAAGCATTTCGTCACTCGTATTTCAATTTTCCTCCAATTTTCTCAGCAACCAAACACAACATAACCAAACAACCCCTTAAAAAAAAGCCATGAACTTACATGAAAAAACTCAAGCTGGTCCTCGAGGTTCTCGAGAGCGGTCCGAATGGCATTTAGGCTCTTGGCCTCCCGAACCGCCGAGTCATCGTCGTGCCCGACTCGGAAGGCCTTCAAATACACGTATCCGGCCCGGTTCTCATCGGCAGCGGCGTCGTTGGTCCGCCGCCGCTTCTTCTTGTCGGAATTTCTGCGAGACTTGACGGAGTTGAGGAAGTGAGCTCTGGAAACGGAGTGGATGGCGTCGCTGAGCTTATCGTGGAGGTCCCAAATCCTCTCGAGGACTGCCTCGATTTCTTCGATTTCCATGTCCCATTTCATGGAGGGAAATTTGGGGGAAGAAGAAAACCAAACTGTTTTATTTTCTAGGGTTTTTAATTCAATTTTTCAGGGGTGGTCCGGCTTAAGCGATTCGGGTTCGTTACGTGGCGTTTGCAAAGCGCGACACGTGGGATTTAATGTGGTCAAAGTCAGCTACACGTGTAAAGTTGGAAATCACAGCAGTAAACATTTAAGCACATCTTCATTTTCATTTCATGTATTGTTACAACGAGGAATTCAAATGAAAGAAAGAAAGTAAATAAATATAAACCTCACCCAAACTCGAGAGATTTTTCAGTCTGTCAGAAATACGACTTATTACATCAAATGTAATAATATACCGGTTGGAAACTTAAAAAAAAATTTCCACCAATTATATCATGATATTTGATGCACCAGATCATATTTCAGCACATTGAAACATTTCTCCCTAAACTATTAACTATTTCTTGTTCTTTCTTTTCACTACAACATCAACTTTTGTTTTTTCTTCGACCTCAAGGTTCGGAACACTTAGAGCAGCTCTTATTTGGTATGCTAAGGCATGTGTACATCGAGCTAATTTATTTGATGTTTTTTCTAATTAACTAAATAGTAAAGCTTTGTAGCTAATCAAACTCCTTAATTAACTACCTAGTACGGCGTGGCTGTTGTTGCCGATGTATTGATACCAGTCATCTGTGTTCCAGCTTCGTGATCGCCGCCACCATCTTCACCCGAGATCTCCTCCAAGGACCGGCCTTTGGTCTCAGTGACCAAGAATGTGAAGAAAAACCCTAGCATGTTAGTAAACGCCAAGAAAAACATAGCTTTCTGAATAACTCCCGGTTTACCACTCAAAGTATAGTACTGCACCCCAAATGCACCCACCATGGCCCCGGCTTTCCCCGCCGCCGCACTCAACGCGTGACACGTGGATCTAACCCTAGTCGGAAACAGCTCGGCCGGAAGCACAAACGTGGTGCTGTTGGGGCCAAAGTTTGCAAAGAAAAAAGTGAGGCCGTACAAGGTTCCAAACATGAACTTGTTTTGCTTGAGGTCATGATATTTGGCGCCTATGATGGCCATGAACAAGGACATCATGAAGAATCCCATAAGTTGGATCTTGAACCTGCCGAGCTTCTCGATGAAGAAGACGGTGAACCAGTAACCAGGGAAGGTGCCGAAAAACGCAATTACAAACATGGCTCGAGAGGTCTCGAACACTTCGCGAAGCGCGTTAACGTCCTCGGGCTTTTGAGTGAGGCCCATCACTGGGAAAATGTCCTTTTGTGTTAAGTTTTGGCTGTAAAAGGCGATATCCAACAAGAACCAAGTAGTTGTTGTACCTGAGGCATATAGCAAACAGCGATCGATAAGATATATATCTAGAGAAACATTCTATGTAAACTCTCAATCGTAAAATATGCGGATCCAATGTTTTATCTAATTAATATATATATCTTGTTTGAGCTAAGTTTATAATATATATATATATATATATACACACACGTACCGATTAGGTGTTTTCCGTGGCGCCTAAAGAACTCCTTGGATAATAATGGGTACTCATTTGCAGCCTTGAACTGTGCCAACTTATCTTGTTCAGCTTGGATTTCGATCTCCAAAACCTTACCCATGTCAGCAGCTGCTTGTTTGGCGTTACCTTCAATCAAGGCTGTGTACCGACCTGTTTCAGGCATTTTCATCCTCCAGTAGAAAGTGACAAGTGCAGGCAAAGCTCCAAGCATAAGCACAATCCGCCACAGATAGTCCGCCTGTGGCTGCGTGGACAACACGTGCGAAGAATCTGCAGGGCTGTGGCTGAATGCCGGTGCAGGATACATGTTGAGGAAAATTTTCGACAAGATCATAGACACCAAACCGGCAAAAATGATCCCAACACCCTGCATCGCAAACACCGCCGCTATAAACATCCCACGAGTCATTTTGTTGGCGTATTCGGACATGATCGTGGCGGAGAGAGGGTAATCGCCACCGATACCAAACCCTAACCAAAACCTGAAGAAGCATAAAGTTGTCATGACAGAGCCTGCTGAGGAGCCAAATGATAGGCCGGAGCAAATGGCACAAACAACCATCATGATTAGGGTTATCCCGTAGACCTTCTTTCGGCCTAGCTTGTCACCGAGATACCCGAATACGAGCTGGCCCGATAGGGTTCCGATTAGGGCAACACCTATCACGAAGTTGTTGACGTTCACTGGGAGCTTCCCCGGCTTTCCGGTACTAGGGTTGTAGTAGTAAAGGCGGCCGAGGAGTTTGGAGACGGTGGAGATGCAAAAGAGGTCGTAAGCGTCGGTAAAGAAACCCATTCCGGCGATGACAATGGCCGTTATGTGGTACCATTGTGTCCTGGCTGAGTCCAGAGCATGCAGCACGGCTATGGCCATTTTGGTAATTCAAAACTGGGACCTTGTACTTTACTCTTAGTCTTAGTTGTGTGTTTGCTGCTGGTGTAGTTGGTGATGATGATTTCATATATAGGCTCTCATTTTTAGGAATTATTGACGGCTAAGTATTACAAGGACGGACGTTTATACCTAGGTTTTGGGAGGATTACAAGAAATCACAGAGGGTACGTATCAAGGATATTCTACATATATGCTTTATGCTTAGATTGTGAAATTTGTAATAAAATGGTTTATTCTAATTAAGATTATATATCCACTTAGTACTACGATCTAGTGATATTTCTCTTCACTTGTAAGTGAGTGGTCTTAGGTTCGATTCTCGCCAAAGGTTAATTTGAACCACATTATTACTAACTCATTGTGAGGCTAAGTCCACCCCTCCCTTTAGTGTAGATAATATCGTTTGTTAAAAAAAAAAAGGAAAATTAGGTTCACATCCTTCTTTTTGTTACTCCATTGATTAAAATCCTATTTATTTTCAATTTTTTATCAAGGTCCTTGGGTATTAATAACATCATTAATTATTTGAATAATAAAATATTATTATTTTTAAATATATTCCTTTAATGTTAAAAATGTTACAATTAGTATATTTATATTTATGGCTAAATTTTTTTATCATATAATTTTATTTTTAGTTTGTACCTATTTTTAATTTGCAAATATTTTTTAATTTGTACCAATTTTCTTTTCATTTTTAATTTGTACCCATATATTAGTTTCTTTTTGTGCCCATATTTTTTAAAGTTTTATTTGTGTTTGTACCCATGTGTATACCGTCACGTGACATTGTATATTTAATCAATAATAGAAAAATTACATATGGTATATTTATGTTTTATGCCTAAACTTTGTATCAAATATTTATATTTTTAGTTTGTACCCACTTTTAATTTGCAACATTTTTTTTTTTTAAATTTGTAGTATTTTCTTTTTACCCATGTACTAATTTCTTTTAGCGCCTATATTTTTAAAAATTCATTTGTATTCATAAATTTTAATCTTTTATTTGTACCTTAATTTATTTCTAATGTACCCATTCTTCTTTATTAATGTACCACTTTGTTATATGTGAAATGTACCAATTTTTTTGTAAAATGTACCAATTTTTTTAACACTATGGATACATTCTTTTGCCATTTATTATTTCTTATTTTTACATATTTTTTATCCATTTATTCAATCAAAATGTTTGAATTTTTTTTTATTGTAACCGTTTCTAATAGTATTATAATGCAGGATTTTAAATTTAGAGGATTATAAATCTCATAAAATATCAAATAATTAATGTCAAAACTATAAAAATATAAATATTAATAGTAATATAATGAGGTGTACAAAGTCAAGGGACCTTGATCAAACTTTGAATAATATTAAGGTTTTAATCAAAGAATGTTAAGGATTAGGGACCGCATCCAAAATATCCCAAAAAAAAATTAAGATTATATAGGAGTTTGGCTTTCCATGCACCATAGTCAGTGTTCCCATCTAGAAACGGAGGGTGTGACACAGAGTCAGCAAAACGATCTATTTTAGAGCCTCCCTGTAGATGTAGCAGTATATCTAGTGACATGTTCTTGAAGCCAATTGAGAGTACTAACACAGAATAAGACTAAATCCATGGTTTCGGGACCACCCCACGTGTTATAATAAGAATAGATGACATGATTGATGTTGATGCACAAAACCGGAGGGGTTTTGGAACAATGTAAATCCGACCACGAATCTGCAAGAAAGTAAATAACGCAAGATGTATCGTGGTTCACCCTAATGTTCGGGCTACGTCCACATTGATATAGTATTTCTCTGAGAGGATTGTGAGGGAGAGAGTCTCTGTAATGTGAGAGCGAGGCTTTGAGAGGGTGAGAGTCAGGCCTAAGAATTGGTCTCTCTTAATAAGGAGAGTGATGGGTCCTTTTATAGAATAAGGGTTCCTCACTTATTACATATTTGCCCCTTCATTTATTACATAATTACATTTGAGTCCCCCGAGTATTTATACGAGGTCTAAATATGGAGGCTCTAAGTATGGTATAAACAGTAGTCCCCCAAGTTTTCAGTCAAAAAAGTCTTTTGGTTGGTGACTTGAAATTCAGTCCATGTGTGGGCTGAAGTGACTAGATGTCGTCTAGAACTGATACTCGATATGAGACGGTGCCCAATCTGAAATGATGTTCAACCAGAAGTAGCACATGTTGCGAGGCTGCTCTGCTTGTGGCTTATGTTGCCTTGGTTGGCTCGGCTTGTGGCGTTGAATGTGAGGGAATCCCTTTTATAGAATAAGGGTTTGCTCCTCAATACATGAGTAATGGGCTAAAGTTGATGCTCGCGGCGAGGCGGTTGCTTGGCAGGCGGCGATGCTCTCTAATGATGGTGAGGGAGTCCTTTTTATAAAATAAGTGCTCGTTCCTCAATACATAAATAATGGGTTAGGAGTGATGCTCACGGCGATGCGGTTGCTCAGCTGGTGGCGATGCTCTCTAATGAAGGTGAGAGAGTCCCTTTTATAAAATAAAGGCTCACTCCTCAGTACATGAATAATGGGTGTTCTCTAATGAAAGTGAGGGAGTCCCTTTTATAGAATAAGAGATCGCTCCCTAATACATAAATAATGGGCTAAGTCCCCCAAGTATTTTTCATGAGGCCCAGTTGAGGCCCAATATATGGTACATAATGTAGTCCCCCAAGTTTTCGGTCAATAGAGTCTGTTGGCTGAAAACTTCAAATTGAATCCATGTATGGGCCGAAGTGACGGTTGTTCGGAGGTGGTATTTGTATACCTTGCACTGAAGCTTTGTAGGTGAAGTTTTACAAGTGAAGCTTTTGAAGTTGGAGCTTTGTAAATGAAGCTTTTGAAGCTGGAGCTCTGTAAATAAAGCTTTCGGAGCTGATTGACATGAGTGATGCTCATGAATGTTTATGTTGATTGACATGAGTGATGCTCATGGATGTTGACATGAGTGATGCTCATGAATGTTGACATGAATGATGGTCATGAATGTTTATGTATGATTGACATGAGTGATGCTCATGAATGTTTATATATGATTGATATGAGTGATACTCATGTATAATTTTGGAGTACTGGACGTACTTTTGATCACCTAGTGGGTGATAATAGCGGCAGACTGCCGAATAATTTTTTGTAGTACTGGACATACTTTTGATCACCTGGTTGGTGATAATAGAGGGCCTGACTCTTTTGGGCATATGGGTCTTTGCCCTCCACATAACATTTCAGCCCATTATTTTGGGCTTGCCGTTATTTATTTATTTATTATTATTATTACCCTCTGATGAGGTTATACAGATATCTCCGAAAGATAAGAAAAATAAATTACATCATTCAAAAATAAATCCGACCCTCTGCTCAATGGGTCACGCCTATAATTTCCTTTTCTGCATGCCATCACCACCGCAATTATGTTTGTTTCTTTTTATCTTCTTTTGCTTTCTGCTTTTGTTTTCTGCTTTTGTTTTCTCCTTTTTCTTTTTCTTTTTCTTTTCCCTTTTGCAGATGGCAGACAAGGAATGATTAATAGAATTAATAATAAGAAAAGAAAAAAAATCTTATCTCTGCTTTTGCTTTTCCTGTGGTATTCGCAGGAGATGGGATCTAAGGTGCGTAGGACCAGTGGTGGAGTCAAATTGCGTTAGTGGCTTTGAATCAGAGGTACCTATCCTTTACCCATGTGCTTTTGTGGTGGAATCTGAGGTGCCTTCGACTGAGAAGTCGACAACGTTGCTCGCCACGTTCTGCAAGGGTCGGGCGTGCCTGACTCGATGGCGGGCTAGGAGCTAGTCGACTGGAAAGGCACGTTCTAAAGAAAGAAAGGTGGCCAGGAAGTCACAGTAGATGACGGAGAGAGAGAGCAGTGCGGCGAGAGAGGCCAAGATCGAAACTTTGGAGACCCGCATTTCGAAGAAGCAGTGCGTTTTTTGAGTTCGCTGAGATGGAAATTCAGTCAGTCAATGGCTCGGCTCCGGCGACTTTCAACTCCTTCTCGTCGAGCACTGCTTGTCTCTCTGTCTGCCTCGAAAAGCCACCGGAGAAGGACTGAGTTTGGCCGGACTCATGTATGCCTAGTGCTGTCTTGAGCATATGTAACGACTGCTTCCTCACCAAACTCTCCTTATGAACTAAGCCTCTTTTAATTCCGTCCCAGTATTCATTTTCTGTTCTGGTATCAAATCCTTCGAGTTTATCAGTCATGGAGTTAGCTCTTCCACTTGGGTTTGGTCTGGTCTGACTGCAAAGAGTGAGAAGGTGACGACTGCCGCAAAGGGGAGGCTGAGAGAATTAGAGTGAAAGCTGTGGAGTTACAGTGAGGCAACTTAACTTGAGAGGTGACTGAGAGGAAGAGAGACGGCGGCGGCTTGAGAGATAGTGAGATAGACAGAGTCAAATTGAGGTTTGAGGTTTGTGGGGGTCGTAGGGTAACTGCTGCTGGTGGTGGTATTGGGATTGATCTTCTTGGCGGGTCTGTGGGTAGGAGTAATCCATGGCGATGGTGTTTCTGTATTTCCTTATGTTGAGACAGATCTTTGTGCTTCGGCGATAATGAGGCTTGAGGAGTTGCTGGTCATCTGAGGTGGCTATTGGATCGGCGGTGCTGGCTCTGAGAATCTGCGGTGGTTGGTTTCGGTTTCTCTTGTGAGCTTCTGCCTTCTCTCTCTCTAGTTTCTCTTTCTTCCCCACTGACTTTCTTCGCAGTATGGTGTCGGACTTGAAAATGGTTTTGTTTAATTGAGATTGACTTAAGAGAGAGAGAGAGAGAGAGTTGAGCATCTCTTGGTTTTGCAGATCCACGGTGGACAGTGGTGAGGTTTCACGGTGGTGAGATGAAAAAATGAAAGAAAACATACATAACTTTTTGTGTCTTTTCTCATAGACGGCGCTAAATGTTGATGCACAAAACCGGAAGGGTCTTGGAGCAACGCAAATTCGACCGTGAATCTACAAGAAAGTAAATAACGCAAGATGTATTGTGGTTCACCCTAATGTTCGGGCTATGTCCACACTGATATAATATTTCTCTTAGAGGATTGTGAGGGAGAGAGCCTCTGTAATGTGAGAGTGAGGCTTTGAGAGGGTAAGAGTCAGGCCTAAGAATTGGCCTCTCTTAATGAAGAGAGTGAGGGGTCCTTTTATAGAATAAGGGCTCCTCACTTATTACATATTTACCCCTTCATTTATTACATAATTACATTTGAGTCCCCCGAGTATTTATACGAGGTCTAAATACGGACGCCCTAAGTTTGGTATAAACAATTGATATATCATAATTAGCAGGCCTTTTATTTGGTAGGTAACATCGATGAAGCTACTGCGAAAGCTACAACCTTAGGAACTTAGAAATGGAGAGTAAATTGAAGAAATGACCTTAAATCTTTGTGTACTAACATCGAATCGAATTGTTTGGGATTCTAGCGTATATTAATAAAAATAAATTTACGATATGATTGATATGTCACACTTCTAGAGTATATTGATAAAAATGAATATCTATGTATTACAGTTTGAGTAAAACGTCACATGACCGTATTTTGTGTATGGATACTGAAAAATTGCTTGAGATATTTGAATGGATTGCTAGCTGTATCAGCTTGTTGCAGACTAACATTACTTCAAATTTTATAGTATATGTTCCTTTCAATTGCAATGGTAACAAGAAATTGGGAGATCGAAGTTTTTGGATGGTTGTGGCATCCAAGAAGCTCAAACTTATCTTCAACGTCGTAGACAAATTAACCCATCAATTTCCTGGGTTTTGTAAGCAACCTGAAGCTAGCTAGCTGTTAATTTTGTAGGTCTAATCTATTCCCATGGTAACTATCTTGAAATTACGCTAGTGATTAATTCGATCAAAGCTTGTCGCCGTCTAATTAATATGGATAAATATTGGCGTTCTTGTATTTGATGAGCCTCATAGACAATGTTGTTGTTGGAGTCCCTCGGGCTTGTTTTGTGGCCGTTGTTGTTTTGTAGTTTCCTCTTTGGGTTGTAATCCCCGTTCTTAGAGGGAAAAAGAAGCTTGTAGCTCTCAGTCAGAGTGATTAACAGTTTTGTATTGTATGAACATTGTCCTTTGTTAATTTGGTCGGATATGCTTCACATCTTTCAGTAAAAAACAAGGTCGTAATCCTAAGAAAACAAAAGGTCGTAATTGATGCCCTTGGGTTTTAGAACCACCCTTTTAAATAAGGGATGAAATTAAAACTTAGGGTGGCTATACGTATATGTTCAGGGTGGGCTTATCAGCATAGGTATTTTTACTTCTCATACACTCTCTTTCAATTTCTAACTATCTGATCGAAATTGAACATAAATTAACAAGAGTGTGTATGAGGTAAAAAAATGTGTGGGAATGATACTACCTTATGTTCATACAAAGTCATAACCTGTGACACTTGGCTTTTGTTTTGTTGTAAAATCATTACATAAGTTCAAATCTTACGAATGAATGATATGTTATTGCATGAAAAGTTTCAGATTTGGAACGAATTTTTTCATTGCAAAATTGGTAAACTTTCCAATTTACCCTTGAGGAGGGATTGTGTTAATAGTGGAAATCAAGTATCTCTGTGGCCTTACTCATCTGAATTCCAGCCCCCCCCTCCTCTTTTTTTCTCTACATTAACTATTGACACACACAAATAAAATTCATATTTTACCTTTTTTGTACAGATAAACAATATTAATTTACCCGAAAAATAGGAGAAAATTTTGAATCGAAATGCAGTAGGCTAAAAAGATACGGAAAATGATCCTCGTCGGATTCTTTTTCTAGGGATCCTAGAGATTCTGTGATCATGACCGTTCATCATACATCATGCGGTCAGAAATGATTTCAAAATTTAAAATAAATAATACCTAATAAAAACTGATAATATGATATACAATAAACGATTATAATCACGAAATAAAAAACATCTAGTAAGAATCCTTTTCCAAAAGATACCAAGACAATATGGGAGGACAAGTGTAGCTTTGCTTGGTGTCACACCTAGAGTTGCGTCACGTCTTACGCACATTATAACTCTTCTAGAAGCAATTGTTCAACGCTCCAATTTCTCGAACAAACTATAAGGCCTTGTTTGTTTCCAACAAATCAAGACTGCGTTGTTTGTTTCCAACAAATCAAGACTGCGTATGAAATACTAACTACACATTTGCTGTATGGAATTGTGATCAATTAGGACTTATTTTGAAGTACTTTTAAAATGAAGTAGTTTTTCAAATATGCATCAGTTATGTGTTTTTTGTACGAAGAACTATCGGTGACAGTACTTTTTTGGTTTAAAAAACAATTGAAGTGCTGTTGAAAATACGCATCCGTTTGTGCTTCTTAGACGAATTACAAGCACTTCAAAAATTTTGGATCTAAATACACTTTCATCGAATGCATTTCAGTCATTTTAAAAGCCCTTTCCAAACACACTCTTAGTTTATTTTTTTGGAACAAACGATATTATCTACTCTAAGGGGTGGAGGAGTGAACTAAACCTCACAATAGACTATGGACTAGCAATAATGTGGTTCAAAATACGCCTTTAGCAAGAATATAAACTCAGTTTGTATAAGATTTTAATTGTTAACGACTTAACATAATCATTTATTTTGTACGTAAGGATGATCAAATAATTTAAAATTTGATTAATTGTTTCAAATATAAATCTATATTTATAAGAGAGTTAATTAGGTTAATTATCCAATATTCAGAGGTGATCCTTTTAAAATATTTCAAACAACTACTTAATGTTTTGAAAATTGAACATATGTTAGGTAATTAGTGTTTAGTGATAATGTAAACTAATATTGAAGCGGGTTTTCACTTTCCCATATAAAAATCTAAATTGCATTATCGATCCCCTTTAGCAGTGGCGAAGCCACGTGGGAGCGAGGAGTGGCGGCCGCCACTCCCCTCGCAGGGAAACACCACTGAACCCCAGGTCTTCGCCACTCCCCTCGCGCGCCTCGCCGGAAAATAATGGTTCACGAACTTCACGGCGCCCTCTGTTTTTCTGGATTTTCTGTTCACGAACTTCACAGCTGTCCATTTTCTACTTCCTCGCACAGAGACCAGTCACCAACCTCGTCGTCCTTCTAGGTGGTGGCCCTGGTGGGAGAGGATAATGGCTTGGGATAATGGGATGAAGGCTAGTAGTATTTCAGTGAGGGAGAAGACCTGTTTGGATAGCATGATAGCATATGTTTGGAAAACAGGATAATGGCTGGTCGATATGTTTGGTTCTTAACATAGCGAAAGTGTAACAAAGAATTAAAGGGACAGCTGTGCTGACTTTATTGGCCCATATCATTTGGTCAGTAAATTGAGGGATAAAGATTGTCTGCCCTCAACTTCCGGTACCCTCCTCGTGCCATTCTATTTGTGTGGTCACGGTTAAATCACGTCAATATTTTATATTACAATTCATTTTTGTCTTATTATATCTATAAAAAAATATATAAAATGTTAACGTGGCTTAACCGTGACCACACAAAATAGGAGGGCACGGGAAGGGCACCGGAAGTGGAGGGCAGACAATCCTTGTCCTAAATTGAGTACTTCCCAGTGACTACTCAAGTATTATATTTTCCCCACTATTTTTTTTTCTCTTCTGACCCATCTTTTTTTGTGGTTTGTTAACCCATTTCTCTCTTTTATTTATTTATTATTCTTGTATGTATTTTTTTCCCCTCTTTTTAAGACTCCTAGCTTATTTATTATAAACTTTCACATTATTATAAATATTGTATTAATTTTTTTAAAATAATGTAAATATTGTTCAATGCTTATTTTACGATAAAAGAAATTCATTTAAATCCATCTAGACTTCTGCCTAAATCTTGCCTAGGCGCCTAGCTGCTAGGCTCCAATCCGCTGCCTAACTAGCGCCTAACGTCTTTAAGAATCTAATCCTAACCAATTTAAGCTTGTTACATGGCTTTGATATTACCGCTTACAACCGCATTGGTAAAGAGACTATTTTCTGTTATGAATATTGATTTAAAACTTTGCACTCTTCAATGTGAAAGCAACCGCTTCGATTGAACATTACACTCTTTTGAATTTCGCCCCTCCCCTCGGCAAATCCTGGCTTCGCCACTGCCCTTTAGCCAAGTAAATTTTCGGGTTTCATAAATAGCGGTTAATATTTGATATTTATCCATATTATAATTTAACGTTAGTCTATTATGAGGCTGTTTGGACCCGATTTTACACATCGGACTAAGCAATCGAAGTCGTTGAGTAAGCATGGTTCTCAACCGTTGGATAAGAAAGTTTAGATATTATTGTTAAGAGATAATATTATGATTTTTAATCGTAATAATTATTTTTTTAATAAGCTATCTCGGTTTTTATGCAAAATAAATGGGATGGAGGCAAGTAGAGTTGTGATGGGGAAGTGAGCTTTGAATCAGGTTGGTTTGTTTTGCTGGACATGCATGCATGGGATGTAAAGATAATGAAGTGATAAGGGATAAATCCAAACATGCCAAAACGTGTAATTTGCAAAAGAATTGTGCAATATGGAGATTCTATCCTAATGCATGGTTTTTTGGGATTGGTTTTGTGCACGTGGCATGTGACAATGGAGATGATGGTTTTGCATGGTGATGGCAATATGGGTTTAAAGGTTTCTCATGTTTTTTAATAAGAAGCCTAGGTGGTTTAGATCTCTAGTGAGATGTGATAAAGCCTAGGTAGGCTTTATTTATCTGAACGATATGTGCGGCGTATTTGATACGGGATCAGGGTTTATCTGAAGGATATGCGCGTCATATTTGATACGGGATCAAGGTCAATTCCACAAAATAGAGTTACACTTGGACTCTACAAAATTATTTGGCCGCGTCACACAACATTTGCTCCTATAAATACAGAGGTAGTGGCATCGGAAAGGGCCCCACAAAATCAACACAAAATTGCCCTGCGCAAACTCTCACAACTTGAGATTTTTTTCTTTTCCTTTTTCGCTGACACATCTTCCGTTGGCATCAACAGCACTGTGGAAGCAACCGGTGGTATCTTAAGTCGGCATAGATAGCTCTGTCACCGTAGAGTCGGTCGGTCTCGCAGTATCTTCCGTTGGCATCAACAGCACTGCGGCGAGAACGGTCGATTGCCTATCCAAGTCTCGGTCGAGAAGGGTTTTCGAATCCTTGTTGGTCGAGGTCATCTCATTAGCCTTCTCGGCGAGGTGAGGTGTCACAGTTATTACATTCGGCACATTGCAAGCCGAATTCGGTTCGTGAACTTTGTAAGAAATAGCAGCCTTGTCTTCAGGCTCGAGAACCCAAGAGGCCGAGACGTGTTCCTTTCTCGGCCGCAATCGCAAGACGCAGAAGTCAGTAGCGCGACCCAACGCAGCATCATCAAATTTACTCCTCGGCCGAGCCTCGGCCGACGAGTTGGCACGCCCCGCAATCACCGAAGGACGTAGTTAGCTTAGAATATACTCGGCCTGCGCGCCACGTAGGCTTTGTAATTTCTAGGGTCAACATTTGTTTGGGCCCAAAATAACAGTTTGGGCCGAGGGAAGAATCACTTTCGGCCCGGGAAGACGTACGGCGAGAGGGTCATGGGGCGTTCAGCTCATGGGCTTCTAGGCCTAGGTCGGTTAAATCAGAGCGCAAGTCGAGTCCTAATACAATAGGGACCCTCGACGAGATCAGTAAAACTAGAAGGCGAATCCGGCTCAGTTAAGGACTAGATTCGTAGTCCTAGCAGAGATAGGACTGATCGAGGTAATGTTAATCCGGAGAGGGAAACCTAGTTCGAATAGGATTGGAACTCGGGCTCGGTGTTCTGCTACTATAAATACAAGACATTCAGCAATGGAAAAAGCCCCCACAAAACCAACACAAAATTGCCCTGCTCAAACTCTCACAACTTGAGATTTTTTTTCTTTTCCTTTTTCGCTGACACATTTTCCGTTGGCATCAACAGCATTGTGGAAGCAACCGGTGGTATCTTAAGTCGGCATAGATAGCTCTGTCACCGTAGAGTCGGTCGGTCTCGCAGTATCTTCCGTTGGCATCAACAGCACTGCGGCGAGAACGGTCGATTGCCTATCCAAGTCTCGGTCGAGAAGGGTTTTCGAATCCTTGTTGGTCGAGGTCATCTCATTAGCCTTCTCGGCGAGGTGAGGTGTCACAGTTATTACATTCGGCACATTGCAAGCCGAATTCGGTTCGTGAACTTTGTAAGAAATAACAGCCTTGTCTTCAGGCTCGAGAACCCAAGAGGCCGAGACGTGTTCCTTTCTCGGCCGCAATCGCAAGACGCAGAAGTCAGTAGCACGACCCAACGCAGCATCATCAAATTTACTCCTCGGCCGAGCCTCGGCCGACGAGTTGGCACGCCCCGCAATCACCGAATGACGTAGTTAGCTTAGAATATACTCGGCCTGCGCGCCACGTAGGCTTTGTAATTTCTAGGGTCAACATTTGTTTGGGCCCAAAATAACAGTTTGGGCCGAGGGAGGAATCACTTTCGGCCCGGGAAGACGTACGGCGAGAGGGTCATGGGGCGTTCAGCTCATGGGCTTATAGGCCTAGGTCGGTTAAATCAGAGCGCAAGTCGAGTCCTAATACAATAGGGACCCTCGACGAGATCAGTAAAACTAGAAGGCAAATCCGGCTCAGTTAAGGACTAGATTCGTAGTCCTAGCAGAGATAGGACTGATCGAGGTAATGTTAATCCGGAGAGGGAAACCTAGTTCGAATAGGATTGGAACTCGGGCTCGGTGTTCTACTACTATAAATACAAGACATTCAGCAATGGAAAAAGCCCCCACAAAATCAACACAAAATTGCCCTGCGCAAACTCTCACAACTTGAGATTTTTTTTCTTTTCCTTTTTCGCTGACACATCTTCCGTTGGCATCAACAGCATTGTGGAAGCAACCGGTGGTATCTTAAGTCGGCATAGATAGCTCTGTCACCGTAGAGTCGGTCGGTCTCGCAGTATCTTCCGTTGGCATCAACAGCACTGCGGCGAGAACGGTCGATTGCCTATCCAAGTCTCGGTCGAGAAGGGTTTTCGAATCCTTGTTGGTCGAGGTCATCTCATTAGCCTTCTCGGCGAGGTGAGGTGTCACAGTTATTACATTCGGCACATTGCAAGCCGAATTCGGTTCGTGAACTTTGTAAGAAATAGCAGCCTTGTCTTCAGGCTCGAGAACCCAAGAGGCCGAGACGTGTTCCTTTCTCGGCCGCAATCGCAAGACGCAGAAGTCAGTAGCGCGACCCAACGCAGCATCATCAAATTTACTCCTCGGCCGAGCCTCGGCCGACGAGTTGGCACGCCCCGCAATCACCGAAGGACGTAGTTAGCTTAGAATATACTCGGCCTGCGCGCCACGTAGGCTTTGTAATTTCTAGGGTCAACATTTGTTTGGGCCCAAAATAACAGTTTGGGCCGAGGGAGGAATCACTTTCGGCCCGGGAAGACGTACGGCGAGAGGGTCATGGGGCGTTCAGCTCATGGGCTTCTAGGCCTAGGTCGGTTAAATCAGAGCGCAAGTCGAGTCCTAATACAATAGGGACCCTCGACGAGATCAGTAAAACTAGAAGGCGAATCCGGCTCAGTTAAGGACTAGATTCGTAGTCCTAGCAGAGATAGGACTGATCGAGGTAATGTTAATCCGGAGAGGGAAACCTAGTTCGAATAGGATTGGAACTCGGGCTCGGTGTTCTGCTACTATAAATACAAGACATTCAGCAATGGAAAAAGCCCCCACAAAATCAACACAAAATTGCCCTGCGCAAACTCTCACAACTTGAGATTTTTTTTCTTTTCCTTTTTCGCTGACACATCTTCCGTTGGCATCAACAGCACTGTGGAAGCAACCGGTGGTATCTTAAGTCGGCATAGATAGCTCTGTCACCGTAGAGTCGGTCGGTCTCGCAGTATCTTCCGTTGGCATCAACAGCACTGCGGCGAGAACTGTCGATTGCCTATCCAAGTCTCGGTCGAGAAGGGTTTTCGAATCCTTGTTGGTCGAGGTCATCTCATTAGCCTTCTCGGCGAGGTGAGGTGTCACAGTTATTACATTCGGCACATTGCAAGCCGAATTCGGTTCGTGAACTTTGTAAGAAATAGCAGCCTTGTCTTCAAGCTCGAGAACCCAAGAGGCCGAGACGTGTTCCTTTCTCGGCCGCAATCGCAAGACGCAGAAGTCAGTAGCGCGACCCAACGCAGCATCATCAAATTTACTCCTCGGCCGAGCCTCGGCCGACGAGTTGGCACGCCCCGCAATCACCGAAGGACGTAGTTAGCTTAGAATATACTCGGCATGCGCGCCACGTAGGCTTTGTAATTTCTAGGGTCAACATTTGTTTGGGCCCAAAATAACAGTTTGGGCCGAGGGAGGAATCACTTTCGGCCCGGGAAGACGTACGGCGAGAGGGTCATGGGGCGTTCAGCTCATGGGCTTCTAGGCCTAGGTCGGTTAAATCAGAGCGCAAGTCGAGTCCTAATACAATAGGGACCCTCGACGAGATCAGTAAAACTAGAAGGTGAATCCGGCTCAGTTAAGGACTAGATTCGTAGTCCTAGCAGAGATAGGACTGATCGAGGTAATGTTAATCCGGAGAGGGAAACCTAGTTCGAATAGGATTGGAACTCGGGCTCGGTGTTCTGCTACTATAAATACAAGACATTCAGCAATGGAAAAAGCCCCCACAAAATCAACACAAAATTGCCCTGCGCAAACTCTCACAACTTGAGATTTTTTTTCTTTTCCTTTTTCGCTGACACATCTTCCGTTGGCATCAACAGCATTGTGGAAGCAACCGGTGGTATCTTAAGTCGGCATAGATAGCTCTGTCACCGTAGAGTCGGTCGGTCTCGCAGTATCTTCCGTTGGCATCAACAGCACTGCGGCGAGAACGGTCGATTGCCTATCCAAGTCTCGGTCGAGAAGGGTTTTCGAATCCTTGTTGGTCGAGGTCATCTCATTAGCCTTCTCGGCGAGGTGAGGTGTCACAGTTATTACATTCGGCACATTGCAAGCCGAATTCGGTTCGTGAACTTTGTAAGAAATAGCAGCCTTGTCTTCAGGCTCGAGAACCCAAGAGGCCGAGACGTGTTCCTTTCTCGGCCGCAATCGCAAGACGCAGAAGTCAGTAGCGCGACCCAACGCAGCATCATCAAATTTACTCCTCGGCCGAGCCTCGGCCGACGAGTTGGCACGCCCCGCAATCACCGAAGGACGTAGTTAGCTTAGAATATACTCGGCCTGCGCGCCACGTAGGCTTTATAATTTCTAGGGTCAACATTTTGGCACGCCCGGTGGGACCCAGTGCTATACTACGAAGTTCATATGATATATCAAGATTCCAATCTAGCTCAACGTAGCCGATTGTACGAGCTCCTGGAGGAATTGAAAAAACATAATGAGGAATGTAAAAAATCTTTGGAAGCAGAAAAAGTTCTTCGTGGCCGTAGAGAGATGCAAAAGTCATTCGCTTGCATGTTGAAAATGAAAGCTCCTGTTATACTACAAGGGCAATGGGTAAATGAAGACAAGGCTCGATTTAATGCCTGGCTAGATGAAGAAAATTTTCCTTATGTTTCTGATTACAGATCAATTCCATTTGAAAAATGGTTAGGCCCAAAGTCCGGGGGGCAATTTTTCGCTCCGGCCGTAATCAGACATCGGCCTAAGAAAATTGTTAATTTGGCCGAAGAACAAAGGCCACTTATTTTTTCGGTCGAGGCTGAAAATATGGTCGGCCAAGAAGAAAAACCTAGGCCACCTATTTTTTCGGTCGAGACTGAAAGTGTGGTAGGCCTAGAAGAAAAAGTTAAAGTTTCTGAGCCACAAATCGACTCAAAAAATGATTCGCCAGAAAAGTGCTCCAATGACGAACAAGGCCGAGACATAGGCCTAGCCAAAAAAACCACGCCAATCGATATGATTATTAGTGATGAGGCCGATATAGAGAAATTCCATTCGGCCAAGTTATTTGGGTTAAAAGCCGAAATTGGCGAAATTATTATGCCTGGGGGGCATAATAATTGTTCAACATATTCGGCAGCCGAAAGTGGGAAATATTTCGCCAAGTAAAAAATATTTGGAGAAAATTCTTTATTTGACTCAAGGCGAACTCAATTTCAAAATTTCGTTATTACCAGATCTCAGCTTGGAATAAAGCATCGTTGGCCTCCTCCACTTTATGGTTCGGCCACTTTTGTTTTCTTTTGCTAAAAAAAAAAAATAGAATAAAAAATAAGAATTTATTTTCTTCACCATTCGGCTATTCAGCCGATGCTTAAGAAGATGGTATAATTGGCGTTGCTGAGCTGCCAGTTTTCTTAATAGGCCGAGCTATCATGAATAAGAATATATTTCTTAACCATTCGGCTGATCAGCCGATGCTCAAGGAAATAAAGGGGGTAACAAGATGGTGCGGCAATTCAAAATATGGTGTGTTCGGCTTAAAAGGTTGTTTCTTTAGTCAAGCCGAGAAAAGACGGACGTTTGCAGTTAGGCCTTCGCGTAGCCCGATCTTCACTCGACGAGATTGGCTTTGGAGTCGGCCGAATAAAAGAACTACAAAAAAGTTGAGGAGATTTGGATGAACACAAGTTTGTTTAAAGTTTTCAGAGGTCGTGCCGTACCCATATTTGAAATAAAGGTCTCGCAACGCCATGCGTGGATGGAGTTGACTGTTCAAAGGTTGGCTTTTCAAAGATTGGTAATGGTAAACGGTGGAATAATGCATAGTTAATATATATATATATATTAGGAGACATCAGCATATTGATGAATTATGGGCAGGCCGAGCTCCCTTTTTCTCGGCCCCATGTTTCTCGAGCTCGTTCTAATTTTTCTCAACCTGCCTTTTCTCGACCTCGGCCTAGTATGCTAGTTTCTGAAATGTTTATTTGCTGCGTTGCTGACATTGGGTTTAATATATATATATATATATATATATATATATATATATATAGCAGCGCCATCATGCTTCTTTTCATGATTGTTGACACTCGGGTCGTCGAAGATGGAGATGATAAGCTGCTCGTGCTCGACTTTAAAGTATTTTTGACATCCCTTTGAATGATGGAAGACAAGACCCTTCTGGATGTGGCTTTGGGTATCATGGACGACAGAGCATGCATGCCTCAATGGATGTATGGGTGCAGATCAATTCATGCCATGCGGTGGAGAGTATATATATATATATATATAAGCAGGCCGAGCTCGGCCAAAGGTGGATTATCATGCCATAAAACCTTCTCGGCCACACTTGCTCAACTATGAGTTCTTAATAGCATGATGTGCTTTTCGTTTGCCGAGAAATTTTTCTCTTGTTCGACGATACCACGAGATTTTGATCAAGACCACGTGGTTTCATCGTGTTGTTGCACTGTCAGGAATGATTTGTATATGGCCGAGTAAAACGGGTTTATATATATAGGCAGGCCGACGTCTTATTCTGTTTCGGTCCTGACCTCGGCCACTTTACAAAGGCCTCGGCCTCGACCACCTCATGTATAAGCCTCGGCATATATGTGTAAAGGAAATGAGGGAGGTTATGACATTGGCAGAACATAGGTGATTTTAATGCCGATAGACAAAATTTGTTTCGGCAATACAACGAAGTGTTGTTGGCTACGAGCAATTAATTTCCTTAACCATTCGGCTTACGAGCCGAAGCTCACGGAAACTGGGGGGCAATGTTTGGACCCGATTTTACACATCGGACTAAGCAATCGAAGCCGTTGAATAAGCATGGTTCTCAACCGTTGGATAAGAAAGTTTAGATATTATTGTTAAGAGATAATATTATGATTTTTAATCGTAATAATTATTTTTTTAATAAGCTATGTCGGTTTTTATGCAAAATAAATGGGATGGAGGCAAGTAGAGTTGTGATGGGGAAGTGAGCTTTGAATCAGGTTGGTTTGTTTTGCTGGACATGCATGCATGGGATGTAAAGATAATGAAGTGATAAGGGATAAATCCAAACATGCCAAAACGTGTAATTTGCAAAAGAATTGTGCAATATGGAGATTCTATCCTAATGCATGGTTTTTTGGGATTGGTTTTGTGCACGTGGCATGCGACAATGGAGATGATGGTTTTGCATGGTGATGGCAATATGGGTTTAAAGGTTTCTCATGTTTTTTAATAAGAAGCCTAGGTGGTTTAGATCTCTAGTGAGATGTGATAAAGCCTAGGTAGGCTTTATTTATCTGAACGATATGTGCGGCGTATTTGATACGGGATCAGGGTTTATCTGAAGGATATGCGCGTCATATTTGATACGGGATCAAGGTCAATTCCACAAAATAGAGTTACACTTGGACTCTACAAAATTATTTGGCCGCGTCACACAACATTTGCTCCTATAAATACAGAGGTAGTGGCATCGGAAAGGGCCCCACAAAATCAACACAAAATTGCCCTGCGCAAACTCTCACAACTTGAGATTTTTTTTTTTTCCTTTTTCGCTGACACATCTTCCGTTGGCATCAACAGCACTGTGGAAGCAACCGGTGGTATCTTAAGTCGGCATAGATAGCTCTGTCACCGTAGAGTCGGTCGGTCTCGCAGTATCTTCCGTTGGCATCAACAGCACTGCGGCGAGAACGGTCGATTACCTATCCAAGTCTCGGTCGAGAAGGGTTTTCGAATCCTTGTTGGTCGAGGTCATCTCATTAGCCTTCTCGGCGAGGTGAGGTGTCACAGTTATTACATTCGGCACATTGCAAGCCGAATTCGGTTCGTGAACTTTGTAAGAAATAGCAGCCTTGTCTTCAGGCTCGAGAACCCAAGAGGCCGAGACGTGTTCCTTTCTCGGCCGCAATCGCAAGACGCAGAAGTCAGTAGCGCGACCCAACGCAGCATCATCAAATTTACTCCTCGGCCGAGCCTCGGCCGACGAGTTGGCACGCCCCGCAATCACCGAAGGACGTAGTTAGCTTAGAATATACTCGGCCTGCGCGCCACGTAGGCTTTGTAATTTCTAGGGTCAACAGAGGCTAAACTCATTATCATTACTCTTAATATTGTTTGTTAATAAAACAAAAAAAAAACAACGTGGTGACAAAAAGTCCATTATTTTGACTCGCCCTCACAAACGCTGCCAAACGTGGCCTTCTCTCTCTCTCTCTCTCTCTCCCTCCTCTTGCCGCCTTACTTTCTGGTAAGCCTATTGTTTACTGCTCCTCTCTCTACTTTCCTCCTCTCCAAGCAATTCGGAAAAACAAACCAAAAAATAAACCTTTTTTATTTATTTATTTTATTTTATTTGTTTCCAATTTCTCATTTAAAAACAAAATTAATTCAATTATGTCGGGTCACAATGGTCAGAGAGAGCGCGGCGAATAAGATGGTGGAGTTGGAGCGAGCGCAGAATCCATGGATGAGCACGGAGCAAACGCAATCGGTTGGGGCGGATTTCTCTGCCGCGCAGCCCCCCAGCACGTCGCACTGGCAATTGGGGGTCGCCGAGCGAGCTTTCTCGGCGGCGGGGGCCGCATTTTTATCGGCGATTATTGTTAATCCGCTTGATGTTGTAAAGGTATGCCCTTTGATTTTTTGTTTTAGTCTGTTTGGTTTCCCAGAAAGTGAGAAGAAAGTGTAAAACGAACCCATCATTCATTGCCTTTGATTTTAATTTTATTTATTTTAGGATTTAATCCAATTTAGGAGAGGGGAAGAACTGAAATGTTGAATTTGGGTATTTTTGCTATATGGGATTTAAAATTCTACCAAAATTAGGAAAGACTGTTCAAATTCTTGGTTATTTGAGTGATTTGGAAACATGGACTTAGCAAATGTTGCTGTGTTGATTTGTTGTTGCAGACGAGGTTGCAAGCTCAGGCAGCTGGGGTTCCTTACTCGCATCCGCTAAGTAATGTCATTAGTCGGATGTCATATTTCGGGCCAAGCATGGTATGACCGCCTTACTTGTGGACAATGAGATTCTTAACCCTTTTTCGGTTTGCTTCTGTTGTTATGGTGATTTAACTGTAATCTGAAATGAAATGGCGTACAGATTCGTGTATGGTGGTTTGATAGACCATATTACTACTTGATCATGTGATAGGTTGTGTTAGTACTTGCATTGTTGTCTCGGCATGAAACCTTATATTGTCTTGGTTTCTTCAGTTAGCTGATATTTGTAAT
The DNA here is from genome assembly GCF_042453785.1 of Malus domestica. Classification (NCBI taxonomy): domain Eukaryota; kingdom Viridiplantae; phylum Streptophyta; class Magnoliopsida; order Rosales; family Rosaceae; genus Malus; species Malus domestica. Next base: position 30,716,564 of record NC_091661.1, read on the forward strand.
GTTCGTGGTACTGTGAGTACAAGGAGTTACATGTATTTATTTTTCCAAGGTTATTGAAAATTGAAATTTCCTGAGGGCAAGCCTTGGCGCAACGGAAAGGTTGCTCCTTTGTGACCGAAGGGTCAGGGGTGCGAGTCGTGGAAACAACCTCTTTACAAAACAAGGGTAAGTCTGCGTACGATAGACGTTTCCTCCGACCCTCGCAAAACGGGGAGCCTTGTTGCCTTGCGGTTGCCCCACCCTTTTTTTAATTGAAAATTGAAAATTCCCAAGAGGCTGAGATATGTAGACATTTCTGTCCGACTATTTCATTGCAACCGCTTGGATTCTTCTTCATCTCTTTTCCTGCATATATTTTCTGTTGGTTTGGCAGAAATATGTTATTCTCCCTTTTTCACTATTGCTAGTTTATTTTTGTGTGCTCAGATGTTTGCGGATCTAAGGTGTTCGCCATCATGCACACGTGCTGGAATTCAAGGCACTGTTTCAATATGCCCTCCAGATTGCTTTCAGTACAAAGGCACATTGGATGTCTTCTACAAAATCATTAGACAGGTTGGTGGATTTGCGGCTTTGTTTTCGTTATACTAATGATGTCAAATGTTCATGAAAAGAGAACTGTAGTTAAAAGTGTGCACCTGCTTATTCGTGATTATATTGCTATGTTAGTTCGTGTTCGTAAAGCATGATATGTATGCATGGTGCTTATCCATGCCTGTTTAAGTAGTCACCTTCATCTTCACTGTACCTGTCTGTGATTTTGACTTTGGAGAGTGATATTGCAGGAAGGATTTTCAAGGCTATGGCGAGGCACAAATGCAGGGTTAGCCCTTGCTGTTCCAACAGTAAGTTTTTAATGTTATCAGGTCTTATTTGGTTTCCTCTTGGGCATGCCATTGATCTTTCATTTATGTGACTCGCCTTTTTGTTAATCAGGTGGGAATTTACCTACCATGCTATGATGTGTTTCGCAACCAATTAGAGGAATTCACTGCTCGTAATGCACCAAGCACAACAGCTTATGTCCCGCTAGTTGCCGGCTCTTTGGCACGCTCGTTAGCTTGTGCAACTTGCTATCCTATTGAACTTGCTAGAACTCGCATGCAGGTAACTTAGAAGTTTAGAACTTCATATTAAGCTTAATTTCGTTCTACTTTTATATTATAGATGTTTTCTTAGATTTGTTTTCGCAAATTTTGGTCTGGCTTTCAGAGCCGAGTTGTGGAGGCTTCTCGTACCTTTATTTATTTATTTATTTTAATTTATCAAAATTTGTTAATAGGCATTCAAAGTGATACAAAATGGCGGGAAGCCTCCTGGTGTTTTGAAGACTTTATTTGGTGTCATCTCTCATGTCAAGACCACAAGTAATGTGCAGAGCAACTGTAAGTCCATTTTTCCTGCATTTCTCAGATATTATTTTTTTGATGGCAGGTTGCGGCTTTGGCTTCAGGTATTGTTCTTCTGAAGTTAATGATTCTGATAGTCTCTCCTTTAACAGTGCAAGGTTATTGTGTCCTGTGGACGGGTATGGGAGCACAACTTGCTCGTGATGTTCCCTTCTCAGGAATCTGTTGGGCAACCCTTGAGCCAGTAAGGATTCATTCTTCTGATTGCTTATTCTTTTGTATCTTTACTTGCTTTAACAAAATCTTTTTTCTGTCTGAACAGCTCAGGAGAAAACTTCTTGGTCTGGTGGGTGATGAAGCCAGCGCACTCAATATCCTTGGGGCAAATTTTTCCGCTGCTTTTGTTGCAGGAAGCCTTGCTGCTGCAGCTACATGTCCGTTGGATGTTGCAAAAACCCGAAGGCAGATAGAGGTAATTTGCTTCTCTGTGTTCTGTTCTGAATGGATCTCTCAGGAACTTCTTTTGATGAAAATGTGATGCTTATGAAAGTTTTGAAAACCACACAAAGGAAACCGAAAAAGTGAAAGTGGTTGATCCTTTTACCAAACTTTTCAAAAACTGATTAGATGAATGAAATCTAAGAAAAAAAAATAGCATAGCGACGGTGCTGTTTGATGGTTCTTCTTATGATAATAGCATTAGCAATTCCAAACGCATTGTTGGGCAAAATTATTGCACTTTTTTGTATATCTTCACTCTGCTCTTAACTATTTATTTTTCAAATTTAAATATCAGAACGATCCAATCAGGGCAATGAAAATGACGACGCGGCAAACACTTCTGGAGATTTGGAGGTATCCCTCTAATCTATAAATTTTCCGACGATTTATTTAGTTCTTTCCTGGAAATGACACTTACATAATGTTTTATTTTGGTACAGGGGTGGAGGTCTGAAGGGATTGTTCACAGGAGTTGGCCCTCGTGTTGCCCGCGCAGGCCCTTCTGTTGGGATTGTGGTTTCCTTCTATGAAGTTGTGAAGTACGTTCTCCATCAGCGGTACGCAGCTTCATGATAGTGAGGCAGATTCATTTTTTCTCCTCTTATGATCCTTCGAATGTGTCCTTTGATGCGGCGTCCCGTGACTTTGCAAAGGATGAGGAAACGATTTTGGTACAGAAGATCAGCTACAAGTTTTGCAGATACAAGAGATTTTTCCTCTAGTTTTGGATGTTTACTTTTTTTGCTCAGTTTTAGCAGACATAGATACGTCTAGGTTCTGCCCTTGGCTTATTTGGCTAAATTTTTGGGTTAATTACGTTTAGCACCCTTAAGTTTGGGTGCAGTGGAATTCTCGTACTTCTTTAGAACATTGCAATGTCTTACATAAACTTGTGTGTTAGTGGCATTGTCATATATTTAGTCAATCAGTTTGACGTTAAATAATGATGCGGTAACTGTGGATCTCACAATTGTACTGATATGGATGTCAAATTTGTCACGTGGACAAACAATTAATTAAAATGATATTGGTGGTGCTATCACAGTTTGGATTAGGGTCTAATCCACGCACCTTTAAGTAAAATGCTGTTTCTCTAAATTTTTCTTTTGATCCCTAGTGAGCATAAGAATGGTGTTATACACCTACTGATATGTGTAGGAGATTGAAAAGTGTGCAATCAACTGGTTCGTTCAGTACTGTTTTAGGAAGCACTTTTAGTCACAAGTGCTTTTATTATAAATTTGCTAAAATTTTATTAGAATTTTTTTTTTACGCTTGTAAGTAAATAAAAAATGATACTCTTCCCTACCATCTCTCTTATTGAAATAGGACTCAGATGCATCGGCATGCTCTACTTCTATTAGAAAGAGTACAAATATAAGTGTAGCATTACTCAAAATAATTTTAAACTCCGTACTTCTAAGTAAGTGATATGTTAAATTCTCGCATTCATTCATTCATCAAACAAAATTACAAGCTGCATTAATAAAATAACACATCCGTTTTCTTTCTTCAATTACATCAAGAATTGGTTGTCTAAAAGAAAGGCGCCACGGGACAAGTTTTTGAATGTGATGACCACATAGCTATTTCCTGTTACTACTAATTCACGCGTATAATATAAATGGATGAGAAAATTAATTTATTATGGACAAACTATATATTAATATACAAATATACATGTCATGATTGGATGTAGTGTATGCCTTTTCTTTTCGATTACTTCTTTATAAGCCATTTATTACTTTAAACTGTAAGTGCTGTAAGAAAGATTCGTGATTTAGGTCTACATGGACAATACATTTGTTTTAACCAATGTGGCTACATTCATTCTATTTTTCTGGTCATATACAACCAAAGAAAAGCAAGAAATTTACTAAATGGAAAATGTTAGGGAGACTATGGTTTTAGACAATATTTTGTAAATCACATGATGTGGCGGTTGATGTTCATATTATTTCTTTAATGAGCTAAGAAGTCCAACCATTGGCCACTATAGCACGTATAGTTTACATAATATGATTCAAGTAGTTAGTTTTTCTAACATTACCGGTAAGCAAGTAAACTACCTTGGGGACAAATTTTCTCTTAACTGCGCAGGCAAAACACGTGCATCTAAACACTTGCGCCTACAAGATGGTGCTGCCCATAGCCTCTCCTTCTGAACCTTCGTCATTCTTTGAGAAAGGAATTGCTGATGATTCCGGGCGGCTGTGTAGTTTCGAGGCCAACTTAGATGTTTCTGTGAAGGCTCCAGCCCCGTGGCATTGGGTTCGCTTGCATATCCATCGCCCCCTCGATCTTAAAAGGGGATGTAAGAGATTCAGAGATTGCATTTCTCCTTGCCACATTAAATTACTAAATTAATGTACTAGTTAATGAGATTTAACGTTGGAGAACCATATACTTGGAAGAATATTTAACAAGAACCTGAACAAATTAGCAATACATCCTCATAATTTTACTCTACCAAATTTGGATACTGACACCACATCACACCGGACTAAATTTAAAACACCACATCACACCGTACATGTCCCTCCATCTCTATCATCATCGATTATCGGCCGGTGCAATTTAGTGGATGAGATATGTGAGCACTAGTGCCAGTAACATCAGACCGTATGCTATCCCTTGGTCAATTGTTGTCCCTGCAAAATAATTTATACAAAAGTAAAGCAATTAACAATAAAATTCATTAATTATAACGTATGATATCCCTTAATCTATTGCTTCTTTATTCGGTAGGGATTTCTTTTGTAAGATGCATTTGTATTCATAAGCTCTTTTAGAAGCATAATGTACTGAAAATTCAAATACTTCATGAAAAAACACTTAGAAAAATTTCATGAATGCACTCAACAAGTGCTTATCTAAAAAACACAAGAAAATGCTCTTAGAATTAAGGATATAACGTTTAGAAATGCTTATTTCAAAAGTACTTATGCTCATAAGCATTATTACGCTTCTATTAAATGTACATCCAAATTTTTCATAAGAAGGTGTTCCTAAACGAATAACATGCTTTCTATTTTTCTATGTTTTTTTTTTTCTTCAGAAACAACATGTAACCCAGAAACCACTCAAAAGTATGAGAGCTTATTAATCCAAAATACTTTTTAACTTTTTTATATCAAATGTTGTTAGAAGTGTTTTTAGATAATTAAAAGCACTAGTAACTATTTCAAAATCACATCCAAAACATTCCTTTGGTTATTTAAGTCAAACATTATCAAAGCGTTTTTGGTTATCTAAAAGCTCCAAAAAGACATTTAGATACCAAAAAGCAATTCCCAAACATACCTCAACACCTAAAAATGGGATCAATGCAAAAAAGAGTATGAAAACAAATAAAACATCACATAAAAATGTCATCATGAATACAAAATGAGATAAATGTAATATAAGAGCTAATTACCATCGCTTGTTAATGCCGGAGCCGGTGCCGGTGCCGGAGCCAACCTGGTCGCATGAGCCATGGGCAAAACAACAGCGTAAAGGATGGCAATAATTGCAACAACTCCAAAAGATAACGAGTTCATTGCCGCCATCTTTTCTCCCTTTCCTCCTCCTCTCTTTGTTTAACGTTTGAAGATCTCCTGTAAACAAGGAGACATCAACAACAACGTTAACCTAGAGAGGGAGAGAGAGAGAGAGAGAGAGGAAGAGAGAGAAAATCTAATCACTATTAACCAATTAAATTATGAGACTAATCAAATGGCTTAAAGGGAGGCCCAAGGGTAGTGAAATTCTGGATCGACAACGTTCTGCTTTTATAGCCAATTCTTGTGCATGGCCGATTGTGGGGTCAAACCGCATCTTTAGGGGACCCACCAACCCATGTTTACCTTTCATCTTCTTTTTTCCTTAATAATTCTGCTAAATATACACCATGTTTGTTTGTGTGTTTAGGGTTGGTGTTTGATAACGTTGTAAAACTATAACAAGCTGTCTTTGGGATTGAGAGACAGACCGAATTGCGTTTGTCTATTTATATTGATTTCTAATATTGATGGGCTAGAGTACTTGTCCTTTGAAATTTTTGGATCTGGACATCTGTATCACATGATCAGCTTCAATCGTAAGTGATATTTGTATTTTGATCTCACCGAAATACCTAACCCTACGTTTCTGTGACCCTTTTGTTTGCTACCCTATAAAATGGATGTACTAGAAACGATACGCATTAGGACGAATATTGTAAAGCTAATCAAATTGATTCTTCTCCATAAAACAACGGACCATGGCTTGGTCGGAAGAGATGTGAATCCTCTGGTCCAACAGATCTCTTGAGTCCTCGAGTTTATTTATGGCATTAAAGAACTAAAAAAGTAAATATATATATGGGAGAGAGAACCCTAATCTTAGTAGTTTAAATGATCTCGAATCTCACCACGTATTACCAATATTGACACGTGAGCTAGAGGCAGGATCAATCAAATTAAGAGTTGTAGAGTAGGTCGAGAGATGGCCAGTAACCATCAAAACATATATAAAACACATAACATCATCAGAGATCATCAGCTAGCTTAGCCAGATAGTACTAAAATATATGTTTAAGTCTCACAAGAGAAACAAGTTTAGCTAGCTTGCTATATATAGACCCTTAATTTTACTAATGCTGTGGAAGCAGCTAGAACTACCGATTCAACGGAGGCCATAGGAAAGCTCCCATGGCAAACTTCCTCTTCTGCTCCACACTTCCGACAACCGGAAGCCCGTATTCGGACAGAAGGCGGTCGAGCTTCCCTTCCGGCATGGTTTCGTAGTCGGATTTCGAATACGTTGGGTAGTGCAATGGCATTTTAAAGAACACACCACATTTATCCCCCTCTTGATCTGCTCTTCCTCTTCTGCCCACTTGAAAACTAGTAACTGATGACTCCATATCGTACGGGATATAAAACACACATCACAGGTCCCCTTTTATAAGAAGGACAATGGTGAAACCCTAATTTAAAATTCGGAACGATTCATTTTCTCGGGAATTTAATAGTGACTAAGGCAAGGAGCAAGATCTAGTGAGTTGTTGGAGTAGTTGAATATAGTCACCAACTACAATCCCATTTTCCATATTTCCAAGGGCTTGTCTGCTACGTGGCAGCTGCCCATCTCACACTGTAGGAGGAACTTTGTAAGCATGTAGTTATGCAGGTGCACAGAAACAATAGGAAATGGGGAAATCTTCTGTCAGGCTGCTGATGGCAGACCAATTTTATAAATCACAAGATTTCTGTATTTTGGTCTCACTCCTGCAAAACGAGAGAATTTATATTAACCGGGATCACTACTTGGTTGTGCAGGGGGGCTAATGTTAATAAGAGGCAGATATAACATTCATAAAAGTCTCATTAACCTCCGTTCTTCCATATGTCTAATAAATTTGACCTCTCAATTTTATACATATATGATTTATCTTTTTGTCATTATAACAATACTAACCTAAGGATATAATTAAAATGGCACAAAGGGTGAGAATGTAAGCTAATCACCAAATAGGTATGGGTTGGCCGAGTACTCGACAACCTCACTTTAAAAAAATTGAAAGATTGCCCGAGTAAAATACACTTCTTTTATTTGATAATGGCACTAATTATAGGTAAATTAAGAGATTGAGCATGAGCTTAGATAATTTGTCTTGTTTTTTTGGCTCTGCTCAGGCTAAGCATCCGCCACTGCTTAGTTGTGCCCCAGGTGGACTAACTTTCTAGCATGAGCTTGGTGGACTTACTTTCTAGCATGAGCTTAGATAATATACGTGTTTGAACACACGATGAGGCATGCTAGGTTTGAGACATCACCATCTTCATGCCCCATTTTATTCAAGTCTACCTCTTGAGGAGAGAGATTTACATGAAATGCGAACACCAAGATGTTGATATCTCTGACCAATCAGACTCGGCCATACTGCTAAGTTTAAACACGTGCACATACTAGGTTTGGAGCTACATTTGCGTCCCCCTTTCAAGTCCTCATGCGACCCAAGATAGGTAGCATGTTTCATTCTTGGCGAAATATTAATGACCACGAAAGGCAAAAGAAATTGGAAACTATCTGGGTAAATGTAGATGTGGACACAAAACATCCGACGTTAATAACGTTAAGTGACCTAATTTTTTCAGATATTCCTAATTAGATGTTATATACAAATACAACCACCATGATCAATTGAAACCAAAAGGACCTAGATGTTTACAAGCATTTGGAAACCCTCTGGTTGGTCTCTGGAAGTACTTCTGGCAGATGATCTGGACCATGTATAATATTCCCCATCAAGATGGTAGAAAGAGAGGATCCTCTTCGTTCTTGTAGATTGCAAACAGTTGCTTAGAGTAACGACTCGCAAATGTTCTACACGTTTCAATGCCGTTCGCGTCATATGCCTGCAACTCCTCCACAGTTCTATTGAGATCTTCGTTCGGGTCTCCGTTGGTGAGAAACTCGGCCAATAAAGATCCCCTGTGAAATGGGAGAACAGAAAATCAGCAGCAAGATAATTGAAGGAACACGTAGAATCAATAATTTAATCCTATAAACACATAAACCACATTTCAAATTTTTACTTGAAAGCATCGAACTTGCTAAAACCACGACTATTGGTGCACAATGATTCCTTGCTATATTGTTCTTCAGAAGTCTGCTGTCGATAAAGAGCACATACAGCTTTCATGCACAGCTCCGGATCCTTACCAAATGCAGAAAGCATGTCTGCCTCAAATTCCCACTTCGATTTCTGATCTTTGTTCCTCTGAAATTTCGATAGAATCTCATCAAAGTCCACATCGTCATCTGAGGAACCTTCAGACTCTGTAGAAGCATCATGAGCATCACAAACATCAGAATCATCTTCAACAATAAATCCACCCAAGCTTTCACCTTCACTTTCGGACCCAACCTCTTCCAAGTTATCATCTTCAACATCCTCATTTGCCAGATTTTCTTGATCATATTTAGTTTCACTAGTCTGAGTTGAATAGTCTTCTCGTGCACCGCCTCTTTCCCCACATTTCCTCAACCTAACAAGATGCCGCCTGGGAGGACTGACAGTACCCATGGCATTGTCAACCTCAGAAGCAGTAGCAGTCACTGAGCTGTCATTGAGATCAGATCCTACTTTGTCACGTATAACTTCCTTAAAATGCATTTTCTTGAGTTTTGCAATCGGAATATCATCATCACTACTTTCAGAGTCACTAGTACCAATATTAAGAGCACGTTTCCTATTGGGTTTTGAGGCAGGCAGAAAAACCTCATTGATATTATCAGTATCTTCATCAACATTTTGTTCAGGATGTGTCCGCTCACAGTTTTTTGTAATCATATCCGTTTCACAACCCAAAGTTTCTCCTAATACTGAACCCGACAAAATGGTGACCTTTCTGCTTTTCTGATTATCTGCAGGCAAAAGTTCATCATCACTATCACTAATATTGATGACAGCATGAGAAGAAGGTATGCCACCACCAGGCGTGGATGGAGCCATCTTCTTGCAAGGACTCCCCTCTTTGTCAAATGCCAACCGTTTCCTAGCTTGTCTGCTTTTAGAATATTCCATATCAGGCTCTACACAGACACCTTTCTTCTCTCCCTCAATACCATACCAACGCTTACACGGTGTGTCATTGGACGGAGTGCCTGCCATGGATTGAAACCTACTGTTATGTAATGGAAGCAACTTCATAAGAGAATAATTGCATTCATTTAGGGAACGTGAAAACATATATAATCGTGTAATGTGAGTGTTCTTCAAGGAAAATGAATGCTTCATGCTTCTTGTTGTTAAGATAATGCAGCTAATGCTGACATTCATTCAAAACTTTGTACACAAGGTTGACTAATTATACAAAATTGCCCATATTCTAATAACAAATTCGAACAACACTTGAACATCGATTCATTAATTTTGTCAAACAATTTGTTTGAGGAGGGGAACAGGACAGACTAAAGTAGATACTAAATCACCATGGTATATAGGTGAGTAGTGTAATTTGCTTCATACCTGCTGATTGCGTATTGCCGATCTCATTACCAAAGGGGAGACATGTAGAGCGAACATCCACCACATCTACAGCCATATCCTTGTCTCTCAAATACTCAAAGCCACTTTCAACTTGCAATTCATCTGGAAGTTTAATCCTGTTATTCAGTTGCACGGTCCCGCTGCCTTCAAGAGAATCCACAATTGGCGATCCTATCCCTGCCACCTTCATCCTTCCAGCCAGCGGCAATTCCCCGCCTTTCAAGACTGAATTCTTGTTCAACTTCAGCATCATCAATTCCAGGTCCTTGAACTTTTGCTTCCAAGCCTCAACATCGCTTTCAGCCTTTTTCTTCTCACACTCCAATACCTTAATCTCAACCAAAAGCTGAAAGACCTCATCTTCCTCCCCGTTCTCCTCCGACAGATCACCAATTCCCTCCCCATTTTCTCCCCCACAAATTTTCTTCTTTTCATCCCCACCACTCTCCCTCTTCAAAGCCTTAATCTCTTCTTCCACCGCAATCTTTTCGCGTTCCAGCGCCCGAAACTTGGCCTCCAGAGCTTCATACTCACTCTCTCTCTTCATAATCTCCAATTCTAACTCCACACATCTCTCCTCAGCTCTCTTACTCCTCTTCTCCACTTCATTACCCCCACAACCATCCAAACCTTTTCGACAACCGACACCGCCAACATCCACACATTCCACTACCTCCATAACCTCCCTAACCTCATAGAAAAATCCTACCTTTCAAAATCATGAATTTCAGAAATCACCTCACCATTGCAGCGTTCAGAAATCGAAGATTTGGAGACAAAAATTATACAAACAAAGTTCCATTCTTTCAAGAAAAAATGATCAACTTTTCGCTTTCAAGCAACCAAAAAAATATTTTCATTGCAAGATGCAAGAAATGCGAACTTACTTTGCAGCAGAAACTGGAGATTTGCAGCACAAATTGGAACGGCAGCGGCAGAATCCGGCGATCGGAGCAGATGCTCGATTAGGGTTTTACTGATTCTGCAAACGGAATGTGTGTGAGAGAGAAGAAGCGTCTCAAACACACAATAACTGAAACGCAAGGCGGGCGGAGGCGCGGATAGCCGCCACGTGTCAAACTGTCACAACGGTCAATTTTCCTTATGAACAGAATAAAATTGAAGATTGGTCCTTGGACAATAACTGAATTGTAGATTTGGCCTTTAAATTTAAAATAAATTTCATTTGTTATCTGAATTTTGCATACGAAATGTATATCACTAATGTGTTAAAGATTAATAATTCACATTCTACATAAGTTTGGAGTGAATTTTAAAAGGTTTTTATCACCAATGATCCCTGAAATTGACCAAACTCATCATTTCGGTCCCTCACTTTCAAAATCAATCAATATTGTCCCTGATATTCAACACCGCATATCAATTTGGTCATTCCGTTTAGATTCCGTCAACTATTTCTGTTAGTTTGCATGTGAGACCCACAAATCCAATAAAATAATGACACGTGGATTACACAAAAAAGGGTTTTTATCACAAATGGTCCATGACATTGATCAAACTCCTCATTTTGGTAATTGAGTTTCAAAAATCAATAAATTTGGTCCCTGACCTTCACTATCGCACATCAATAGAGTCATTCCATTAAAATTTCGTCAATATTTTTTGTTAATGTGCTGATGTGGTCTCATTAGTCCAATCTAAATTCGATAAAATCAAATCCAAATTCAATTCAAATTTGATAGGATTATAACCAACAAGAGAGAATGAGAAGTAAGTTCATGGAGGACAAGAGCTTTAGTGGTGTCATGGTGCGTTCCCTTTCATATCCATGTTTTAAATCTTAAAAAAAATATTTTTTAATAATTAATCCATGTGACGCCATATGATTGGACCATATTATCACACTAACAAAAAATATTGACGAAATTGATTTTTGAAACTCAGGGATTAAAATGAGGAGATTGATCAACGTCAGGGACCATTTGTGATAAAAACCTTTCTTTTGCGTAACCACGTGTCACCATTTTATTGGATTTGTGGGTCATACATGCAAACTAACAGAAATAGTTGACGAAATCTAAATGGAAGGACCAAATTGATGTGCGGTGGTGAATGTCAGGAACGACATTGATTGATTTTGAAAGTAAGGAACCAAAATGATGAGTTTGGTCAATCTCAGGGATCATTGGTGATAAAACCCCAATTTTAAAATGGGTCATAAAGTTTCAGTGTTTTTATTTTGCACAATAAGATTTTGAAATTGTATAAATTTCTTCTTTCAATCAGATTGATAGTTTAATCGTTCCTTAAATTGATGACATGATAAGTGTGGCTGCGTGAGACTCTCATACGAGTTAACGTGTAAGTCACATTTGTACGTTGTTGATAAAACAAAAACTCGTGAGTTTAATAGAGTATTAAATGTTCAAAGACACAATTAAACTGATACAATTTCAAAATCTAAGAGGATGATGTGAAAAAATTAAAACTTTATGGAACATTGGGACTAAAATTGCAATTAGATAGTAGTCGAGGACCCATATTACAATTAGATAGCTCAACAGCGGGTTGCCATCACTAAATTTTCCCGAGAAACAAACGGAAACTAGAAAGAAGGAAACTTTTCCGACATCTCAGGCAATACTCAATCCCTACTCGCAGGAAAACCTTAATTTCTTCGACTGGAGTCGGGCTAATGAGAAATGTGGGAGCCCGAAAGAGGCTTTTGCGCGATCTCAGAGGACTCCGAGCTTATCATTTTATGCTTTTATCAGTGAGAAATTACATTGTGGAGTCTTGGTAAGGGGCATGTAGCCGAATTCGCAAGATTATTTTTTTCTGTCAGTTCTGTTGTAGCATCTGGGCATCTTATAATGAAGATTGTTTTCACTTTGCATTTTTCTGTGTACTTTTCGTATAAGGTGCTGTTTGAATACATGCCGATGCTTTGTGTACTTTTTCCGACACCATCACCTCACAAATATATGATGACGATAGTGTCAAAGTGGACAGTGTTATTACATAGAAGAGAAAAAGATTAGAACTAATTTATTTTCACACAAGGGATGATATCAGGAGAGGGAGGGAGAGAGAGAGAGAGAGAGAGAGAGAGAGAGAGAGAGAGAGAGAGAGAGAGAGAGAGAAATCAAACGCAAAATGCAAGAATGCTTTTAATCAACTGATAAAATGTTAACTAATTGATTAATCAACAAGGGCACTCATGTTTTTTTTGTTGGATTTATCTATTATAAATTGACCTTTAAGTGGTCTACTACATGTAATAGGAATGTAATATTGGAGAATAATGTTGATTGTGATTTGATCTCTTAAAGATATCAATCCTATATAAGGTGTCTTATATTGGAAATAGGATTGATGAAATCCTTAATTGAATATGATTATGATACTTGACTTGGAGGTTAAGAAAGTAAAGTTTAGGTTTCCTTTATGGATGGAAACCCTAGCTTTTAGCCTATATAAAACACCGGTCCCTATAAGCCCTAGAACACACAACATAATGCTTCCAATAGAGCAGTTGTATCCGGCTAGGAGTTTAAAGAAGATCCTGGTGTTGTTGTGCCCCACTACTTTTGTGTTTGATTTCCATGGCCGCCGTTGGAATCAGGTCAGTTACTCATTCGTTTGTGTTTTAATTGTATAACCTCATAAGGCTAACAATTGGTATCAGAGCCACTGGTTATATGATTAAAACCTATTAGGTTTGAAGTTTGGTTATATAATATCTTTCTTTTTGGACTGCGGTTTTGATCTTAAATCCTTATTGCATTTGGCAACATCACCATGTTGGACCTGCTTGAAAACTGCATAGTACGTTTCCGCATATGATTGCATATACTTGACAACACCACCATGTTGTTTCAATCGGTACAATTGATGATTGTTAATAAGTTATATAACCATCCGGTTTTAGTCAAGAATTTTAATAATTTTATGGCACGAATGCAAATCGTGGTATCAATCCTTGTATATAAATCATGGTATCATAACTATTTTACAATGGAAACCATGGGAGATTTTTCTATTTCAAATATAGTTTAGAGTGATTCCTTTTGACCAGCCATATTAAGCCATCGAAAATAGCTTGCGTTAGGGACACATCAAGTCACAAGTATAAAGCCGCGAACCAGGCACTGAGAAGAATAACAGTTTTGTTCTATTTCAATCTTCATCCTAGTGTTTTGGTTGAATTGATTCACCATGTGCCACTGATGATCTCAATTTTTGTAAGCATGCTATATTTGTTATGACCTTACTGAAGAGCTCCCTCCAATTAGCAAGCAGAACGAAGTCATCTCCCCAAAGCAAAATGGTTTGTTTCATTGACTTTGATTTCCATGATGGTTTATGGTATTTTGGCTGATATATATTTGGGTTGATCCCTGAAGGCTTAAATTGGTAATAAGATAAAGATATACTTGCATGAGTGATGTGCTAATTATTGTAGAGCATGTACATACATTGAATACGTTGTATCGGTTAAGTATGTCATGAATATGGATCCAATTTTGGATATATTTTGGCAATACATATCTAAATGGGCATATGCTTATTAAATAAGAAGTAATATTATTTTCCATGAATTGTATTCTATATGAATTGCTACGGGTGATACGTTAATGTGACAAGAAACAATTGCATAAGTGCCAGCAATTGTTTGATCAAGCAAGTATACATAATTTTCTAAAGCCAATTATGTATCTACAGTTCGCATAGCATGTATATGTATTTACATTTGTTCTAACCTTGCATTGGAGAATTTCTTAAGATCCCTCAGTCGAACAAGCCCAATGAAGAGGTTCGTATTACATCAGTATATGAAATTCTGTTATGATCTTTCCTTTTGGTCTTCATGATAAATTATATAAGGAATGGTTATGTTGGATTAATGAAGAGTTATATTGTTCTTGTAAAATCCAACCATGTCGTGACGTCTTTCTGATTATAGGAGACAGAATTAGTCATATCCTATAAATTATCAATACTATTGGGATATGTTATGCCTATGATTGTAATAACATAAATTACAGTAGTGTTGCAGGGAAGCATACGCTAAGTTTTATACATGTCAACTATGTACATGTCTGTTAATGAATTTGATAAAATTCCCATATATGAAAGTAAGTCGTACAGATTTTGGCAACATTCGTTAAGCAAATGGCGTGTACAGTGTTGCTTGTATGGCTAATTTGGTTCAAGCATGAGATTACATATTTTCAATATTGCCGTGGGTTTTGGACTATAGTGAATTGTAGTTTTGTTTCCACTAATTTTCAAGAGATGTGAACGAACTTTTATAGCATAAGAAATATGCATGACTAATCAATCAGGTTTGTCTACAATTTGCTTTCTTATCTCAATAGTCATTTCAATTATACATGACTAGTTAACTATGAAAAATTGATGTATAATTTATGGATTGACTGAGAATGACAGAAAGCATCCAGTGACAAGAACAAGGGTATTATACAAATGAATAAGGTTTGTAGTAATTATGTGACAATTCTCATTTGTATTTTTATCTATTCCTATATGAGAATTTTGGTTGATCATGTGATTATATATATGTTTACAAAGAAGTGGTAAACATATGAAGGCATGAGGTATGTAATCCATTCAAAGTATGTGGCTTAATTGATAAGCATGAATTTTCAAACATGTATTATTGTTTGTGGTTTTTCCTATGCCTAAAGAATTTAAACAGTGTTTTGATTAGTAATTTTTATATGTCATAAGGGGAGAAGAAAAGAAACTTTTCAAGGCTAATGTAGGGCATATATTGGAAATGTTTTCTATGAAAGAAAGTAATTTTGGTTGTTCCTTTTATTTAATTTGGTATTTACAACGCTAATGCATGATTTTAATGCTATGTTTAGTACTACGGAAAGAAATATATAAAAAGGAAAGGAACATTTTAACTTAAGAAAACATTTGAGCAATTTAGCTTTTGAGTAATTGACTCCATAATGATAAGTTTTGATATTCTTGTGGTGGAATAAAACTTGTTCTATATGTGATTAATCTCTTTCAAGTATGCTGTCAGGTTTTTTTGAGATTAATTTGATGTCAAAGGGAGTCATGAAGGAATTAGTGCCATTTGTTGGCAAGACTCAAAGCTCATAATTTTGTCACTTACAGTTAATTAATCCATGTGACTTCTTGTATTGTTTCAGGGCGGAGTTGACCAATGCCTTTTCAACTAAGTAAGACGCAACGGCTTAGTTGACGATGAAACTATGTTTTTGAATTACTTCGGTCAACTTTGCATCTTAATTAGAATAAAAGGGATAATCTTCTTGCCTATATGTGTGGATTACTTCTTTTAGTTTAATTAAGATGGCATAGTATGAGTTTTATTTCACAGAAGTTGTGAAAACCTTCATCTTGCCTACAGATGTTGAAGTTTTTCATGAATGAACTTTTATGACATAAAATCTAGTACTAGAAACTAGTTAATTTTCTTGCCTACATGTGTAAATTAATTTAGTTTCATGAAGTTTATTGGGATAACGTTCCATGCCATTAGTGACAAATATTTCCACAATGAGCCCCATCAAAGGTTGTGGTTTGAAGGCATGGAAATCGGTTGCATCATGATGTATTTTGTATCTCTTCTTGAGACTTGTTGATGCAAAATATTGGACCCATGAAGGTTAATCAAGGATTGATAAGGTACGCATTGTTTAAGTCTTATGCTTGTAAATCTTTTCAATTTGAACTATGATGTCGGTTTAGAGGATGAAATTTGACTACTAAAGTTTCCTTTGGACATCGAAATTGAAATGATATGAAATTGAATTTGTTATGGATGCATAAATTCATGATAGAAGCACATAATTGTTTCTGGCAGATTACGTGTCTTGATTTAAATCGGGTGAATGACATGTCTAATGGTCACCAAATGACCTGAATTTTGGATATGTTTAACATATAAATGTCTAATATGTGTCTTCAAAGTTCCGTAATTTTCTGCCACGTATGTTAATTATGGTGAATTTACTTGTAACCCATGCTCGTATAGACAGTTTTTACTGGCAGATTGTGTTGTTTTTTTTGAGACGTGACTTTAGACTACTATTTTGACCTAAAATGGCTCTGTATTTATATTTTATGAAGATTAGTATGTCTATATTGATCAGTATAAATTTGGTAGCAATCAAGCTTGTAAATTAATTATGATAAATTCTAAAGTAAGTGTAACTCATTGCTGAAATTCTGTTTGACAACTTTATGTTGGTTGTGATGTCTATTTTATTATGTCTAATATATAAAGAAATTTTCTTTAGGTACATCTTTGAAAGAATATATTAACGAGTGTTTTCCCAAGTGGGAGAATTAGTGAACAAAAATTGGGCTTCATACTCATTAACTTATTTGCAAGTATAAACTCTGAAAACTTAGTGGGAGTTGTTCTAAAATTTTGAGCACTAAGTGGACTTGCATGAATCTATTAAAGCATTATTCTATCTTCCATGAATTTGTATTACTTGAATGTCTATAATATGTTTATGTTGCACAAATGGATACTTGGTATATGCGTACATTTTCTATTACTTGCAATCATTTAGATTTCTCAATTGATCATATTGTTTTGGGGCTCATAAGGACTTAGCGTAAATGTGGACTTATTAATACATATAAGATGGTTGTTGGATGCACGTTTTTTTTGTGTAAACAGCAGTGAATGCTTTCATGCTTAGTTGTACCTTTCATTGAGGTAATATGCATTCATTGACTAAGTAAGGCTATTCCCAAAGGCATATTTTCAAAAGTATGATTTAAGTATTGATTTGCAAATTAAGTAACGATGTTGCAGATCAGTGGGAGTTTGAGTTTCGTGTTAGTAATGCCTTACATTTGCAGATGACCTATAAAGTATGTGTTGATGCACAAAACCTGAGGTCTTGGAACAATGTAAATATGACCGTGAATCTGCATGTAAAGTAAATAACACAAGATGCATCGTGGTTCGCCCCAAGGTTTGAGCTACGTCCACAGTATTTGTGAGGGAGAGAGTGTGGGAGCTTTGTTATAGATAGGAGAGGCTTTGAGAGGGGGTGAGGAGCCTTAGGAATTGGCATCCTCTAATTGTGAGGGTGAGGGGTCCTTTTATAGAACAATGACTCTTCACTTATTACATATTTTCCCCTTCCTTTATTACATAATTACATTTAAGGCCTCCGAGTATTTATACGAGGTCTAAATACGAGGCCCTAAATATGGTATAAATAGTAGTCCCCCAAGTTTTCAGTCAAGAGAGTCTTTTGGCTGGAGACTTGAAATTCAGTCCATGTGTGGACCGAAATAACTAGATGTCGTCTAGAACTAATACTCGATATGAGGTAGTGTCCCATCTGAAATGATGCTCAACTAGAAGTAGCATATGTTGCGAGGCTGCTCAGCTTGTGGCTTATGTTGCCTTGGTTGGCTTGGTTTGCGGCGCTTAAAGGTGAGGGGGTCCCTTTTATAGACTAAGGGCTCGCTCCTTAATACATTAACGATGGGTTAGAGTTGATGCTCACGGCGAGACGGTTGCTCAGTAGGCGGCGATGCTCTCTAATAGTGGTAAGGGAGTCCCTTTTATAGAACAAGGGCTCGCTCCTCAATACATAAGTGATGGGTTATGAGTGATGCTCGCGGCAAGACGGTTGCTCAGCTAGCGGCGTTGCTCTCTAATAAAGGTGAGGGGGTCCCTTTTATAGAATAAGGGTTCGCTCCTCCATACATAAGTGATGGGCTAGAAGTGATGCTCTCGGCGAGGGGGTTGCTCAGCTGGCGGCATTGCTCTCTAATGAAGCTGAGGGAGTCCATTTTATAAAATAAGGGCTTGCTCCTTAATACATGAATAATGGGTGCTCTCTAATGAAAGTGAGGGAGTCCATTTTATAGAATAAGGGCTCGCTCCTTAATACATAAATAATGTGCTAAGTCCCCCAAGTATTTTTCATGAGGCCCAGTTGAGGCCCAATATATGGTATATAATGTAGTCCCCCAAGTCTTCGGTCAATAGAGTCTGTTGGCTGGAGACTTCAAATTGAATCCATATATGGGTCGAAGTGGCGGTTGTTCGGATGCGGTATTTGTATACCCTGCACTGAAGCTTTGTAAGTGAAGCTTTGAAGCTGGAGCTCTGTAAATGAAGCTTTTGAAGCTAGAGCTTTTGTAAATGAAGCTTTTGAAGCTGTTTGACATGAGTGATGCTCATGAATGTTTATATATGATTGATATGAGTGATGCTCATGAATGTTTGTGTATGATTGACATGAGTAATGCTCATGTATAATATGAAGTACTGTGCGTACTTTTGATCACCTAGTTGGTGGCATGAATGGGAGTACAGGTTGTATATTTCATCACCTGGTTGGTGGTAATAGCGGCGGGTTGCTAAATAATTTTGGAGTACTGGGTGTACTTTTGGTCACCTGGTTGGTGGTAATAGCGGCGGGTTGCCGAATAATTATGGAGTACTGGGCGTACTTTTGGTCACCTAGTTGGTGGTAATAGCGGCGGGTTGCCGAATAATTGTGGAGTACTGTGCGTACTTTTGATGACCTGGTTGGTGCTATTTTGGGCTTATGGGCCTTCGCTCTCCACAACATGCCAGCCCATTTATTTTGGGCTTTGCCCTTTTTTTTAGTTACCTTCTGATGGGGTTTATACATATTACCCTCTAATGGGGTTTATACAGATGTCTCCAAAAGATAATAAATTACATCTTACAAAAACAAGAAAAGTAAACCACATCATTCTGGTGGGGTGTTTATTCCTTACTTTTGCTTTTTCTTTTACTTTATGTTTTTGCTTTCTCTTTTGCTTTCTCTTTTCCCTTTCGCTTTCCACTACGTCTCTGTCTCTGTCTCTTGGCGAAACTGAAAGGCTAAATCTCCTTGCTTTTCTTGGACAACCTGGTCGTGCCCATCCACTATCCCCCATCTTTTTTCTTTTTCTACTGTTTGAACACAAGCTGGTGTATTCCAGCTGTAAAAACCCATCAAAGTACTTTTCTTTTCTGCTCTTCTGCTTTTTCTTTTCTGCTATTTTGCTTTTGCTTTCGGTGGATCCTTCTATTCCCCGCCAAAGATCTCTCCGGTGAAATCTCCGGCTTTGTTGCTCAATTGGTAGCAAGCACTGCTGAATAAAAGTTGCTGGAGCAGAGGAAACGCCAGCTGAGCTTACGGGGTGTTGATAACAGAAACATTGAAGCATCTCCAATCACTTGAGATGGACTTCGCCGAAGGGCTTGCGGTGGAGCTGGTGAGGGATGCTGTTCTGATGACTCAAAATTCGTCGCACCGATTCATCGCCGATGACTTCTGATCCTTTCTCAGTCTCAACCGTAACTACGATCCTATCGGGGTCGTGAATCTTATAATACAACAAAACTCTATCCTGCAGAACGAAGATGAGCCGGACTTGGTCTGGGCCCACCGGAGTTGGGTGGTGGTGGGTTATTGAGTCGTATAATCCCAGAGAAATCAAAACTTAAAGATGCACAGACCGTATAATCCCAGCCATGTTTCTCAGTAAATGCCTTTGCAGCTTCTTCACTCTCAAAAGTCAGTCCTGCCTCACCAACATTAGTGTATGGATCACCTGTAGATGTCTAGCCCATCAATGGGTTTTCCCACTTTTGAGTCTAAAGAAAATTAATTTTTTCATTTCTCGACTTTCCCAGAACCTTGTTGGGTCGCGGTTCGAGCATGCGAATAGATTATAACCCATCGTCAGAGATGCTGTTCAGGGATTCCCGATATCATGCCTATGTCGGGGACTTTGTCCTCCACCAATGCCTTCGCTGACTGCGACGACGCCCATCGCGGCCGTGAAAGAACGTGCGCTCGGGCGATGTTGAAGCCATGTCGTAGAGGTCACGCCATTTTTTTTGTGAGCGGAAAGCTTCGAGGATCTTCTCAGGTGAAAGCGCAACAATGGGATCATCGTGCTCAGATTTTTTGTAGAGGTCGACGACGATGTTTTTTTGGGTGATGGAGGTGAGTGCGAATGGATTTTTTGCGGAGGTCGACAACGGCCTCTTGTAATAGTCATCCATTGTGTTTGTTGGTCAATTGCAGAAAATGGGTTTTGCAAAACAGAGCAAGAACCCAATTGAAAGATTGGATCTTTTGGATTGTTGGAGAGAGAGAGAGAAAGAGAAGGATGAGAGAGATTTGGATCTTTTTCTGTTTCTGGGTTTTTTTTATTTTTTATTTTGCAGATTCACGGAGGACGTGAAAAAATGAAAGAGAACCAACACAGCTTTTCGTGTCGTTTCCCATAGACGGCGCCAAATGTTGATGAACAAAATCGGAGGTCTTAGAACAACGTAAATCTGACTGTGAATCTGCATGTAAAGTAAATAACACAAGATGTATCGTGGTTCGCCCCAAGGTTTGGGCTACGTCCACAGTATTTGTGAGGGAGAGAGTGTGAGAGCTTTGCTCTAGATAGGAGAGGCTTTGAGAGGGGGTGAGGAGCCTTAGGAATTGGCCTCCTCTAATTGTGAGGGTGAGGGGTCCTTTTATAGAATAAGGACTCCTCACTTATTACATATTTGCCCTTTCCTTTATTACATAATTACATTTAAGTCCTCCGAGTATTTATACAAGGTCTAAATACGAGGCCCTAAATATGGTATAAACAGTATGTATAGAATCCATGTATTCATATTAATCTCCAGTTGGATTCATTAAGTCACATTTTTCATGTGCTAGTCAATTATTTGATGAAATATATATATATCAGATATCAAGTTGTTATCAAATTGCATATTAAATGGCATGACATGGTTTGTGCACTACCTCAGTTTTGAGGATTTCCATCTTGCCCGCATGTGTTGGAAATCACTATGAAAGTAACTGATATGGTGCATAGATTAGTGTCAAAACATATTAATTCATCTTGCTCACAAGTGTTGAATTAATTTGTTTTATGAAGTTTTTGGGATATTTTACTTGGACATGTGCCTATTTGGTATTTTCAGTTGTGTCTGTTAGCTACAAATATCGTTTGTATTATTATTGATCTAATGAAAGTGATGCATGATTGTTTTGGAAATGTATTCACACCTGCAGGTTATGGTGGTTTCATTAGATGAAGGATATCTGCATTGGCAGATTTAAGGCTTTGAAAAAGCATAAAGTGTAACTTGTGAGTTACAATAAGGTGGACCTGAGATGATATAAAATAAGACATTTTAGTTAATTTAAAGTTTATTTAAAGTTTCATCTCTTGATCATAATTTGTGTTTCATGTGAATGAGGATCTTAGCATGTGTGATTATGAAGGTTCTGGGTTGTGTCAATCCTACAACCTTGTTAGTTCCATGTTAAGAAATGCATTTGACAGAAGCTGCATTAAGGACGAGATGTAATCACTGTTACATGGCCACTAAAGTGACATTAATCTCCAATCTCAAGTATAAACATTCCTATTACATTTTGTAGACCAAGTGGGAGAATGTTGGATTTATCCAATATAAATCGACCTTTAAGTGGTCTACTACATGTAATAGGAATGTAATATTGGAGAATAATGTTGATTGTGATTTGATCTCTTAAAGATATCAATCCTATATAAGGTGTCTTATATTGGAAATAGGATTGATGGAATCCTTAATTGAATATGATTATGATACTTGACTTGGAGGCTAAGAAAGTAAAGTTTAGGTTTCCTTTATGGATGGAAACCCTAGCTTTTAGCCTAAATAAAACACTGGACCCTATAAGCCCTAGAACACACAATATAATGCTTCCCATAGAGTAGTTGTATCCGGTTAGGAGTTTAAAGAAGATCCTGGTGTTGTTGTGCCCTACTACTTTTGTGTTCGATTTCCATAGCCACTGTTGGAATCAGGTCAGTTACTCATTCGTTTGTGTTTTAATTGTATAACCTCATAAGGCTAACATTTTTGTGTTTGAGGACATTCTCTTGGAACAGTTTGGAGTTGGGACCTAGGCGCTTAATAAAATGAACAACCTGTACATCTCACCGATCGCCATTCACCATCAGCAAACTAATTAAAAAGCGATCATTCAAAGTTTTTTTCTCTTTGTTTTGGACAGAAATTTTTGAACAGAAAACATAGGCCGGCCGAAGTTGAAATGGCATTCAAGGCTACACCAAACAAGGAATCTCCACATATGCATGCATTGCATGTTTATAGTTTGTCCAATAATATTTTATTTTAATTTTGGCATCTATACATTCGTTCTCATCGGCTTGGAATCTAAAGGGGCCTACTGTCAACTTTGTTGCTCAGTTGATCTCCTGTATAATCTATATATACTTATTCTTCCAAAACATAAACAGTAATGTTTCATCCAAATTTGAAACCCTAATTGCAAAATGCATGTGAAAAGTGTAATTGTAAGTTTGCTGCAAAGGGGAGAGAGAGAGAGATGATATTTGTTTTATCTATCCATAAAAGAGAAGAGACGCAGATGAACACATACTGCAGAACTAATAAAATATGATATTAGCTCAAATGAGAGTGGAGGAAGGGGGAGGTGCACCAAAATTAAGCTCCCAACGGCAATGGGAGCAGAGAGGATGGAGACATGACGCTCCAAAATTAAAATATGGGACACACAAAATCTAACATATATTAAAATTCATAAATATAAGCAATCAAAAATCAAGATTTTAAGATACAGGTGCCGCCCCTAATTGAATTATCCGACAGATCCATCTCAACGTGACCCACAATTCCCAACAACCCCCAGAGATCTCGACCCCTTACCGGCGTGGAACACGACGGATAAAATGGGGGATACTGTAGACAATATATCCTTAATACTACAACAATTTCATGATGAAATGAGTTCAGTGAGAAAACGAAAGAACATAAATTTGGTTGGATGTATTCATTTGAGATTTTGAAAAGTTTTTAATGACTTTCAAGACTTAACAAATCGTGTCTCTCCCCTTGAGATTCTTCACTTTATAATTTTTATAAACTGAATTGTTCAATTTGTTAATCTTCATTTGCAAATCATTTAATACGGAGATCATTTATGCATCCAAATGTGTATATTGAACAAATATATACAGTGTGAGTATCAAGTAACGTATTCGTGATGAACTGTCCATTTATTTGATATATTCGAATTACTAAATGAACTCCGGTTCCAATAAATTTTTTGTACGAATGTTCTTCAAATAAAGATTAATAAAGGGGTGCAATATCCACACACCCCTTTTACTTCTCACACACCACACACCCTTTTTACTTCTCACACATCTTTCTAATTTTCGGCCATTAGATCAGAAGAATTGAAGAAGATCAAATGACAGAAATTAACAGAGGTGTATGAGAAATAAAAGAAAGTGTGTAGAGAACACACCCCTTAATAAATTGAATCATTCCAAACATGGATACGATATTCGAGATATGTGCATGCCCCCAAAAGAGAATGCAAGTAGTATCCTTTGAGGGATTCCAATACATTCACATGGAGTCACTCATAATCCACATAACATCTATAAAGATCCATTAAAACTTCATCAACCACCGTAGAAATTTTTTTTTTTAATCTTTAATTTCAAATAAAACCCCCTAAATATATATGTAATAAGGGTGGAGGGTGGACTGTGCGGAGTAGTAATGTTTCTCTCATACATTGCGTGGGTGTTATAAATTGTATGTGGAGGGTATATTGAATGAGTTTGCAGATTTGGAAGTGAATGAAGTTTGAAGAGGAGGGACGGAGAGGGTCCCAATGTATTGATTCTTGCCAACTTCGTTTTAAAATTTTGTCCCACATTCTCATTTATTTTTCCCTGTAGGAAGATATAAATGATGAATAGTGGTATGTTCCAATTCATTTACCACATTTAAACAGATCGATGCTGCTTCATGCAGAACTTATCTAGATCGGGTAAATCTATATCATACGTACGTAGCAGACTGTCGGAACCTATCTAACTTCTCTAGCTATGAAATTAGAAATGCACTACTGTTATTAGTATAAATGTCCACCTAAAAAGCAAAGATTCTGAATAGTATTTTGATTGAAATTTTGAAACATGTTTCATTTGTAGGGAACTTTATGCATTGTTATGTGTTACTGTTTTCAGTATATAAATGCGCAGTATACAAGAAGTTCGATCGATTATAATTTGGTTGAAATTTGAAAACAAGTTTGTAAAGTCTCATTTCTTTAGGTCTTCAGCCGATGACCACAGAGTTATGGTCACTCACCATTAACTGAAATTAAAACAATAAAAAGACATTCATTTGTTTTCCACTTTTGATTTCAAATGTATAGGTGAGTGACTATACATTTATTTCGTTATCAGGTTACCAAAAGAACACTTATGTTGTAATTTGTGTGTTATTGTATGAACAAATAGATGCCTATAAAAAGAAGAGTTAAGTTGAACAATAATTTGGTTGAAAATGTGAAAACAACAATTTCTGGAAATAAATATTTTAAGGTATATATTTCAGACTATTTTGGGGCATATTTTTAGCTTTTATAGGAAAACAAGATATATATATACACACACACACATTTAAATTCGTCAAAAAAATATATAGAGAGAGGTTAATTACTAAAACGCATGAAATAAGTGTCCATAATTCCATAAAAACAAGCAAATTAACTTAAATCTACAAGACTGAGTAAAGATTTCATTTTCTTCTAAAGGCCATCTTATCAAGAACTAGCTTCAAAAAATAAAATGCAATCACTTATTTACTGATCAGTCTCATCATAATAGTTAGGAGACTCTACCCTACGGAGAGAGGATCCTCGCCGGATCTTATTTGTGAGGATTCCGAAGATCTTCCAATCATATTCGTTCATCATGCATCGTGCATCGTGAGGTCAGTTTTCA
Source organism: Malus domestica (assembly GCF_042453785.1). Classification (NCBI taxonomy): domain Eukaryota; kingdom Viridiplantae; phylum Streptophyta; class Magnoliopsida; order Rosales; family Rosaceae; genus Malus; species Malus domestica. The sequence continues at coordinate 30,742,250 of NC_091661.1, forward strand.
TCAGGTACGGTTTATATTTAATTTTAAATAAGAAGATAATTACAATGATTTCTGACCGCACGATATACGATAAATAAATGTGATTTAAGGATCCGGTGCGGATCCTCACTCCTACCCTACGTACTCTTCCAACGTCACGTACATTTGTCCAAAATACTGCAGCAGGTACGGTGATACTTATATAGGTATGCAGCCTTATGGTTATGGACATGCTATGTATAGGAGTAGTGCGGATCCAAATTCTACAGTCAGATAGGTATGCAGTGTTCAACAGACACCATTACTACACATATTTATTTTACTGTTGTACACCAATAGAAAGATTCCATGGATGAGTTGTAAGAAAAAGAAAAGAAAAGAGGAAGGGTGGAATATATTACACATATATAGAGTATTAGCAAGAAGAGAGATTCGATGCTTTAAATTGTTTTGATTTGAACGCAGTTATCTGTATAACAAGAAGAATGAAGAAGAAAGAGGTATTAAGACGACAAATATACACAACAACTACAGATTATAATAATATAGAATAGGTGAGAGTGAGATAAAAGAGACTTTCATATAACATGCTCGTAACATTCCAAACTACTAATACAAGATGTTTAAAACTCTCTCCACATAGCTTTATATTAGCTGTTTGAAATGTCACAATGACGGTGAACTCATTCTACTAAGTAAAGAGAGAAAGAGGGAGGGGGGAGGTTGTTGAGGGTGGTAAATGTGCAAATTGATGGGTGATAACCTAGAATTGGACTCATATGTAGGAGTGAAGTAAATATGAGAAATCCAATTATATGGTACATACAGAACCACTTAAATGAAACGCGTACACTCCCATGCTATAACTTGCAAGTACTTCCCTTCCTCTTTGTCACTCACCCTTCCCGGCCACCATGCATTGCAATTTGCACAACTGCCCTTGGGCAGTTTCACACTGATTACTTGATTAGTGACGTATTGTATTGTATTATATTCTAGTTTTCTGGACTTTTTACAACAACTTAGATATTGCGTGCTGATTTATAGATGAACAATATATATACAACTAATTAGTTTTAGCATATTACAGCATGGCTGGTTCTTCCAATTGCTTGCAGCAGAAGGGGTATATACATACATACATACATACACACACACACACACACACATATATATATATATATATATATATATATATATATATATATATGTTGCATTAGCAGTCGAAGTCCGAAACCTGATGTGTAATCTAGCTTATTTAATCCCTTATGACATGACTTAAGATTTCTCCTCCCTGGTTGCAATCCTTTGTTTTATGATGAATACAAATCATCGCTCTCTTTAAAATAAAAACATATTGTCGCGTGCAGAGAGAGGAGGGGTGTACAATATGTCAATATCTAACAAGTTGAAATTGATTTGGATTTCATCGTAGGCACGGAGATGCCGTGTCTGCACGTACATTGAAAGCCTACATTTCAATTCGCCCATATAACTATTAATATTAATTAGGAAAACAAGTTGCAGATCCTCTCAACTATATGTCCTCATCACCACCATCTGAAACTGGATCGATCTATATGGCTGCCTGCTGCCTGCTGTGGCCTGTCCCTCATTCATTTATTTCTACTCTTTTCTTGCCCAAACACATGTATTTGTTCAATTTGTCCCATTTTACAGATTCCTATATTTTCTATAATATCATAGATCGATATATTTGTACTAACTGTTGGGTATGAACTTTTGCCTAGCTATATATAAAGCAGTAGTTTAATGCAGACCCCATCATGCACCCAAAAAGAACCCAAGAACACCCATTAAGCTGCTTCTAATATTATTACTTAATTTTTAAACTCCAAACCCTGAATCTAATTTTTTCTAGTTTATATATAATTTTCTTTTTAAATTGGTTAATATTGGTACGTTTCTGAAGTTCAGATCATAATTTATTTATATTTCTGTTGACTTTTTAATTAATTTCAAGACGAACAATCCTATTAGTGATGATGATCAATTCAACAGCAGATGCCTCTCTCTGACCATCAGTGATATATATATATATATATATAGTACTATTACTTTTGGGGGAGAGGTTAATAATTCTCAGAGGAACATTCCCTCAGCCCTTTTAGCAATTGCAACAACAATGGCACATTCAATATCATACGTCTTTTCTTTCTCCCCTCCCTATAATTAAAGAACCAAAGTCCTTAAATTGATTCCTCACTTTTTAGAATTGTCTGCTGCGACCTCTGGTAAATTCAGATTATTATTAGGTCATTCTTTTCAAGTACGTACGTGCCTTTTTATGCAACCAAACCCACGCCATAAATTACTACAGCTTGCACCGAAACATATTTTCAAAAAATTGATACAATCTGTTAAAAAAAAGGATCTGTTATCCACACATCTCATTTTACTTCTCACACACCTCTTAATAATTTCTATCCGTTGATCTTCTTCAATTCATCCAATCCAACGGTCAAAAATTAAAAAAATATGTGAGAAGTAAAATGAAGTGTGTGGATATCAAATTTCTAAAAAAAAAGCCTAAACCCTACTGCGGCTTGCACCGAAACCCTAGCTTAGCTTCCTGTATTAGTCATAGCTCGTAGCTTCATATACCCCCAAGGCCTAGGTTTTCCGACGTTAGGAACGTTGATTAATTAGTTAGTACATTTGTTTCTAACTGAAAACCCTATCAACGTAACAAGTTAGTGTGATTGACATTATCTTTGCCGAACTTACTTTACATGATACATATAGTATCTGGATTCTTTCATCTCTCATTTCCCTTCCCTCAATAGGCTCTAGTCCCCTTTTTCTAAGAAAATTTGAGACTGACTCACGTCAATATCTTACATTAACTTCTTTATAAAAATAGAAAGATAAAGAGGAAAGTGAAAGAGGAGGAGAGGGGACTGAAGGAGATTTACAGAAAATCTACTCCATGTATATATACACACACACATAATTTCTTGGGACCTGTCACCTGTGTTCCATTGGTGCCTCCCTGATTCTTGTACAAGATCCACGCAGATATAAATCTAAAAGTTGAATCAGAACCAAGAAAATTGAATAGGAATTAACCCCTCTCTCTCTCTCTCTCTATCTCTCTCTCTCTCTCTCTCACATGCACAGTACTGCAAACCAAGCAAGCCAGAACCAAAGCCAATGCATGATAAAAAAATGAAAAATAGAGAGATGATGGCGATGGTTTAGTCTCTTTCACCTGAGCCTCTCTTATTTACTTCTTTCCGTATACCTAGCTACCGCTACATATTCCATACATACTTTCTCTTGATCTTGACAATCTCTCTCTCTCTCTCTCTCTCACCATCTCTTTCCTCCTCCCTCTCCCTCACCCACGTTTGGTCCTTTCCCTTCTGTTGGCTTCTTTTTCCTTTCCTTTTGTTCTTTTTTGGCTAACCAAAGCTATATATCCAGCAACCATAGATGGCCATGGACGATCGCGACCGTTCATCTGATTTTCTCGAAGAACATGAGCAGTACTACCACGGCGATACCGATTGTAACTTAGGCACTCTGGGAGACGATCTTTTTAGCATGTTAGAGAGCTTAGATGATCATGGGTTTGGAGGAGGAGGAGGCGGGGGAATTGTGGACTTTCCTCAGCCGTCAGCTACAGCTCCATTGGAATATGAACAACTACTTGCTGTTTTTAGCGCATCACCAAAAGACTTCTCCTCCTCAGCTGATCAGACCGAGCTTGATGAAACTAACTCTGCCCCCAAAACCAAGAGACTCAAGTTCTCATCAGCTGCCACCCCCACCGCCACTGCCACCACAACAACCATGAATCCTTCAGATCAGGATGGAGGGCGGATGTCTCATACAACAGTGGAGCGCAACCGTAGAAAGCAAATGAACGACCACTTGAGTGTCTTGCGCTCTCTTATGCCTTGCTTTTATGTTAAACGAGTCAGTATCCTGTCTTATTTCTTTTATTTAGTTCTGGTGATTTTTTTTGAAATGTCAATAACAATAACAACTCTCTATTTTTTTTCTTTTTTCCGGCATATGTTTTCTTCCTTCACCATCAACCTCAAACTTGAAAAAGGTAGAAGGCCATCACTGTTGAGTATTAACTAGCTACTTGAAGCACGAAGTGATTCTTCTTATTAAATAAAATTTCCCTTGCACACCATTGGGGTGTTATTTCAGAAAAGAACAAACAAATTCTTCGCCCTTTTTTTTTTCCTTTTTTTTTTAAATATGTGTATATATGAATTGTTTAGTAGTGCAATTGTATATATATATATATATTGTACCTAATTTTTTTGTCTTGATTGATTCATCAGGGAGATCAAGCTTCAATTATTGGAGGGGTGGTTGATTACATCAATGAGCTGCAGCAAGTTCTTCAATCACTTGAAGCCAAAAAGCAACGAAAAGCATACAGCTGTGAAGTGTTAAGCAGCCCTAGGCTGCAGCAAGTTTCCAGTCCAAGGCCACCTGGTCCTTCACCATCAGTCCTCAGCCCTAGAAAGCCACCTCTCAGCCCTAGGCTCGGCGGCAGCAGCTTACCACCCATCAGCCCAAGAACTCCACAACCCACAAGCCCTTATAAGCCAACGGCAGCCAGGACAATATTGCAACAACCACAAATATTACCTGCAGCTCCTAATATTTTTGGTAATTATCTGATTTCTAGTCCAACAATGGTTGCTAGCTCATCACTTGATCCATCCCCTACTTCTTCAAGTGCTACTTCCTCCATTAATAATAGTATCGACAATCTCAACGAGCTTTTCGCCAACTCCAAGTCCGCCATTGCGGATGTGGAGGTGAAATTTTCGGGTCCAAATGTTCTTTTGAAAACAGTGTCTCCTCGGATACCTGGACAGGCTCTAAAAATCATTTCCACTCTTGAAGACCTTTCGCTAGAAATTCTCCATGTCAGTATCACCACCGCTGACGAAACCATGCTTAATTCCTTCACCATCAAGGTAATTTAATTTCATTTTCTAAATTAAATACATGATTGATTAACTTCATTGCTTTCGTTAATAAGTTACTAGTTTTAGATTTTGTTTAAAAATATTTGCTTATACCAATCCTGTCAGACTTTAGTGTTAAAAAGCTGTGCTACATTCGTTGCATGGGCTCAGCCATTGATGTGTTACATGAGACACCCACAATCTTGACAACTATTTTTAGCATTCATAGTGTTAACTACATAGAAAGACAATATAAAAGCTAAAGCAATCGATCGACTATCTAAACCTTGAGATAGTAAAATGGTAAATGACTTTTACCAGATCATATAATAGGTAAATATATGTTAGCTAGCTAGCTGCCATGGATATTATCTCACCATTGTACTATACTTACAGTAATTTCATTTCCTGTTTCACAGAAAAAACAGCTACATATATATACAAGTACTGTGTTTGATTGTACCTGAACTGAGTAATGATTTTAATGCTTGTCTACTTGAAACCCCACTAGAAGAAGAAATTGTGGAAAACTGGGTCATCGATCTTTCATTTTCAGACATTGAATATAGCTACCAAGTACAAATGTATATGTTAAAAAGGGATTGTTTTAATTAATAATGTGGTGTCTAAATTGTGATTTTACTGAAGCTAGCTGCTAATGATTGGTATGTGCTTTCTTGCTAGATTGGAATTGAATGCCAACTTAGTGCCGAGGAACTCGTTCACCAAATCCAGCAAACATTCTGCTAAATGAGTCTCTTTTATGATGCTTCGAAGTATTTTATACACTGTAATTTTTAATCGTTAAATCTTTGATCATTGTATTTTTAACCATTGATTTAACGATTAAAAGTTTCGAAATATGGAATCTTCTGGAGCACACTAAAACATCCGCCGGTAGCTATCATATTTCATCACTCGGTCAAAATTACCCCAACCGCAATCTCTCTGTTTGTCTCTCATCTCCGAATGGTGCTCTAATAAAATAGAATGTGGGAAGCCATGCATTTTTCCATATTCTTAATATAACCAATGAATTGGAGACCACTAATAACTTTGTTTTACTTTTAGCAAGCCTATCTAGGGTAACCCTTTGTAATTGTCAATTGAGCATTCTCAAGGGTCTTATTTCATGTATACATCCATGCATGAATTAAGTTCGCAATTCTTTTTATTAATTACTGAAAAAAAGCTCCATGTGGATGTGAATATATCATGAACTTTAACTTCTTCTCGCTTCAAATTATGGAAAGTATTTAATTACGAATGTTACATAATTATAAGATGAGACTTGATCACATTCTCCTACAGCTAAGTCTTACTCATTACCATGTGGTATATAACCAATTTACTTATGCTATAACACATATATTAGTTTCAAAATTATTCCATAAAGCATAAACTCATTGTCACACATATAATTTATAACATGTGAATTCATTATACATAGTGTTTACATCTTTTATTCAACTTTCTATTTTCAAAATTAAACGATGTGGATGCTAGACTACTAGTACTACAACCGTTCGTTGAGAGTATGTCAAAATTAAATGCAAGGAAGAAGAAGATGTGAAACCCTTATGTATCCATATAAAGGTCTTCGTCTATAAGTTGGACATCATTTTCCCTACTACTTAAGGAGAGATTTTTCAATGTGATCGGAACACGAGGTGGTACGCCAAATGTCATTAATTACAGAATTGGAGGGAAACTTTTTTTTCAAGTGTCTCTTCACTTGTATAATGACATTTGGCGTATGTGCCCATGTTCCGAGCACATTGAAAAATCTTTCCTACTCGAGCTAAATTCTAGTTGTAGATAGCTAGGTAGCTCATGATTATACCAACTCAGCTGGACCAAACCCTAAAGCAATAGACATATTTACCAGAACATTATAACACACATCAATATAGTGGGGCAAATTGCTATAAATTCCATTGGTTTTTTCTTGTGAGATGCCTCTTTTAGTTAACAAGCGGCATGTTTGAGGCTGGGAAACATATATTTATATTGATGGATCATTGACCACACTTCTTCAAGACAGCCAAATTCCATTTCATTTCCCCTGTAACTCGGTATATGTTAACAAAAAAGTCCAAACACCATTACTCTACATTTTTTCTTTCACCTTTTCCTATGTTTCTTCTTTTCTTCTTTTGAATTTTCCCATGGAGGAAGTAGCAAATGACTAAAAAAATATAGTTAATGGACGGATAAAATAATGTCGGTTTTAAACAGATCATGGGTATACAAATCTAAACGTAACAAAGTTTATTAGAACAATTCGTTCGCTATTCACCCTTCTACATCCGAGTTTGCATGTTCCTCCAGTTCACTTAGACTAAAATATCCCTCAAATACAAAAAGAAAAAAGAAATACTGGCCTGACCTAGCTACTATTGGGCCTTATTCAACCCAATATATGGTAAAACACAATTGTGGTTGGCCCTTACCCAAAAAAAGGTAATAGAAAAAAATCATTAAAACACATTATTCAGTTTATTTTTCTGAATAAAAATTGGGAAGAAACTACATATCAGTTTATTTTTTGTTTATGGAACATATATCAGACTACTATAACAGATGTTACATGACCGATTATTCTACACTTTCTCACAGATGCTACACACAAATATACCTAAAATTCAGAATGCTTAATTAAAATTTTGTATGCTAATCAATTTCCCCCACCTTCTGTGTTGTGGGAGCCTGTGAAATTAGGAAAAGAATCCTGGACCGTCAAATGAGAAGTTGGGAAACAACTGATCAGCCTGACCAAATGGGATATCTAAACCAACACTTGGAGAGTTGGTAGCTGAAGTTGGAGCTGAGATTATCTCTCCACTCTGAAAATTTTGGTCAACTCCAAAATCCCGCTGAGACATTGAGAAATAGTTTGTTCCTGAAGTTGTAGGTCCCGCAAATGGAGAAGAAAAACTTCCCACATAACTGTTGTTCAATGGTGAGGGACTGTTGAAGGAGGGGAACAGTTCCTCACGAGTGTCTAATCCTTCAGTAATGACTCTGAGGCCTTCCGGGAGGTTTAAGAGCGTGTGTTGTTGTGATTGTTGCTGGTTTTGTTGAGGATCCACTAGGTTATTCTGCCGTTCCGTCCTTTCGGGCTGCAACGGTGACGGGGAAGGAGGAGTACTTGTGCCGGTGGAGGCTTGTGTACATGTGTGCTTTCCTCTGTAAGTAATTTCAAAGATCGTCGGGTCTTCATCGGAACGTTGGACTTGCTTTGTGGCCAAGCAGCTTTGGACGTTTCGGTGAGTGCAGCGGTAGTAGCCTCTGCCAAGGTGAATGAATCTAATGTTTTTGTCAACGGTTCATTTGACCAGTCATAAAGGGTAATTAACAAATGGTTCAATTGACCAAGTCATACTTTCTAATGTTTACTATATATGCTCTTGTTGTAATTTAAGATAAAGGAAGGAGAAGACTTATATGAAATTGTTGAGTATTATTTCTCTGTTTGTCTCTTTCATTACATGACAATCACGTGATGAGAAAGATACGAAGAAAACGACAAAGAGAAAAATATATACATAATAAAGATAGCTAAGATTTTCTCGCATGGACTTGTTATATGTCATAGCTATCGATTAAACTATAATTGGAGCTAGTTGATTTGAAGACCTAAAGATAGATTATATATGTACGAAGAAAATCTAAAGTCCTATATACCTTGGATATTTGGCTCCAAGTATGTCCTTCTGGCCGTACTTCCTCCAACTAAATCCATCATCAAGAGGCCCCTCAAGCCCCATACCAGATGTAACTCTTATTTGTTGTGTCCACCGTGGGAGATTTTTCCTGCAACATTCATGAAAAAATAAAAATCACAACCATTTAAGATCACCTTAAGTACTAAAACATTATCATGAAAATCTCTTTCTATATTAACCTCTTCCTAGAGGAATCTTTGTTGTCATGGTCCTTGAATTCGCGGTCGGAGTCTTCACTCCGGGGACTTTCATTTAGCGAATGCGGCGGAGACTCAACCATTCGAATTGCAACATGACCTGTGGGCTGTTGTTGCTCACCTCCTGAGGCTGAGCTGCTAGAGTTCAGCATGGAAAGCGCTTTTTCGTACGAAAGTATGATCTTTTGAACCAGCAATTCCCGGGTTCCATAAGAGGAAGATGGAACGTTGAGATGGATCTGTAGCTGCCTAGCCAGATCCCTCCCTTGTGCTAGCTCATTTACAAGACTCTTTTGCTCCCAATGTATATTGCAGTTCTCCATTTGTCAGTAGCAGCACATGAGATATAGGAACGAAGTTATCTGTTAAGATTTCGGAAAACAAGAACTGGGTTTTCAATAGATTGAAGTAAAATATGTATTTTTACCAAAATCAGAGACAAAAACTACCAGACCATGAAACGGGAGACAGATTTGTGAGAAGGGTAAGTTTTTGTGTTTGGATTAGTATGTGTAATCACTGTGATTAGTGATGAGATGGGAAGAATCTGAAGGTGGAAACTTGATGAGGAATGAGAGGGAGAGGTGGTTATGGGGATTTATGGGAAGGTGTTTTTGAATCTACAGAATGTGAGGGAAAGGAATAGAGAAGTTTGACTGGGAAAATCGAAGTGGAAATTCTTCATAGGAGACCAGTCTTTGGTCATAGGAATTGGGAGGTTCAAAGTTAAGAGTATAGAGGAAGTCCAATTGCTGACCGTTTCAGCCTTCATGCGCTTTCTCCGTCCAATAAGCTAAGCTAAGCACCAAAATTATATATCTCATCATCTCATTTGGTGATTTGATGATTTAGATTAAGAGGGAAATGAAGGAAAATCGACGACTAAGCATAAAAAGGTAGGAGGGAGACCAAAATTAATCTTCAAACTTAGATCCGCGTCGTTAATACTACTATTCTACTAAAGCTAAAGCAAAGAGAGATCTTTTGAGAAAACTTAATTACAAAATTGCCTCTAAACTTTAGTGGTTGTTCCACTTTGGTCCTCAAACATTTTCTCCCGTCACATTTTGTCTCTAAAGTTTTTAAAATGTGTTGGATGACAACGTTAGTTAAGTTTAATGGTGTGGGAGAGTCATTTCGTTCTTTCTTGGCTCTATTACACCACGGTCTCAATTAGGTTAGCAACAACGCTTTTCAAACTGACACTAAATTAATCAATTGATAAGGTGTTTAATGATATTGTTAGTATCCATATAAATGATATTTCCCTCATGTTTGGCTATAGCAATAACTCAAAAATCTAAAGTCACTTGGCATCTTTGTCAATGGAACAAACCAAGGCAAAGGAAGTTGGGTGGGTTCAACCAGAAATGTTATACTTACACACAAGACTGCCCTTATTCCCGAAAACTTCACGAGGACTACTTTACGATGATGGACGACCATCCATAGGGGGTTTACAGCAGAAGGCCCTTGCAGAGAAAAGCTTTATCCTAGGGAATAGAAGATGCTCAGCTCCACACAACATAGAGATTAGTACGCTTTTTGGAAGAACATAGAATAGTAAACGAGCTAGCATGCGGAACACGACGATCATTAGAAATTCACAAGTTAGAGATGCTGTTATACACCATTTCCCAAAACTTCTCATACCAGACCAACCCACTGAAATGCAAATAGGAATCAGAAATGTGGTCAATATATGAAGAATAAAGAGATACCGTGTATATCTTGTGACACTAAAACAACCACTCAAAAAGACACGTGTTAATAAAAAGAATATTAAATCATATTCTACCGTCATGTCACTTATCGTTGATTTTCTTATAGTTAAAACTAGTTTTATGTCTTAATTTATTACTTTAAGTCCCCATTAAAAGTGACTACTCTAACCAAAATGACGTATGGAATTTGTTGGTTTTGTCCATTTTTAGCAATATGCCTAATCTCGAACATAAGTGGACATGTGCCAAGAAATAAAGAGAATTCTAGTTGTCACGTGCTACTCTGTTAACTTTTGTAACGATAAACCCTTCTATCCTTGACAAACACACTTTTCAAAAGTTTATGAGCCAATTTGAGACAAAATAAAAGGACCAATGTGGAAAACTCTTAAGAGTTTAGGGGACAAATAAGAACAAAGGAGTGACATATACATGCCATCAGCTTCAATACTTTGCTTACGTTAACGTGCAAATTGGATTGGATCTCCTGTATTCGAAGAGACAAGAAGCGCAGACTTGATAATCTAATAGTTCAATGGTTGAAAATTTGATTAATTAAGTGTAAAAATACACTCAGATTGTCAGGGAACCAGCTACTAGCTAGCGTATTTTTCGTGCCTTACTATTAGTGAAGAACGGTCGGTCATGTAACATACTTAAGCTTAATTGTAATATTTTTCCTTTAATTACATTTAATATTCATAATATTTACAGAAAGTTAAAAACTAGATAATTTCCCAACTAAGAAAAAGCAAATAGTGCAGTCTTCTGTCCTCAGTTCCCACGCGTAGAGCAAGCGAGCGTGTTGAAACCTGAAACATACATGCATGCATGCATGGTAAATTTGAACATGTTTTGTAACAAACAAGAGCACTAACTTTGCTTAGTATTTTATAAATATGGAACTTTTAGGATCGCTAATTAAGATTACACAGGGGAATGGAGTTGAATGATTAATAAAGTTCAAGTAGAATCTGTTTTTATGGATTTTTATTTTTTTATTTTTTTTATGTGGGATCTGATTGGTTCTAGTTCAACCAACACGTTCTTTAGAGCAACTCCAGTGTAGGAGCCCTCCCCCAAGACTATTCACTATTTAATCCACCTAGTGAACAGTAACTGCCCTTAATGAATAGTGCATTCCCCTGGCAATTGCCTTTTGCATCTCCACCTCTGCACTGAATAGCCCTGGCAATTGGCAATAAAATATTATTATTTTTTAATTTATAAAATAATACATAATAATTTTATTTGTAATTTTGGATAAGATTTTTAATCGTTCTCGTTGCGCCACGTTTCATTATCCGAAAGGCCAATAGCAATAAAATTTTTGTATTTATAAAATAATTCAAAAGAATTTTATTTGTTATTTCAGATAAGATTTTTAATCGTTCTCGTTGCGCCACGTGTCATTATCCGCAAAGACAATTATTGGTGATGGATTTCCGATAAGATTTTTAATCGTTGTGTCAAGGTACATGTCATTATCTGAAAAGACAATTATTGGTGATGAATTTTTGATAAGATTTTTAACCAATCACGTCATGTCACGTGTCACAATCCGATTACAATCTTTGAGGATAGATTTCCACCAAATTTTTAACAAATTGCGGCATGCCACGTGACATTATCTACAACCTAATCTTTTCTGAATCCTCTATATAATTCACCATCCATCCTCATAAATCTCACACCAATTTTCTCAAGATCTCTATCATTATTCATAGTTTTTGCTTCCTTCTTCACCAAAATCCTTATCATTATTCATAGTTTTTGTTTCATTCTTCACCAAAATCCCTATCATTATTCATAGTTTTTACTTCATTCTTACAATGTCTTCTTCTTCTTCTTCAAAGATGATGTGGGAAATCGATCAAGAAGAGGAAGAATTGTTTAACTAATCAGAAGGAATGTTCAATGTTGGGGATTGGGCCCAAAATGAGATGGAAGAGGATGACGAACGTAGACGGAGAGATGACGAATCAAGAAGGGCAGGAGCCTCACAATCCCGTCGAGTCGTCCAAGCTATGGCTCATATCTGCAGGCTCAACCGTGCTGTAAACATTGATAGAAATAGGCAACGACAAGGTCAGGAGCTCTTGGACGATTATTTTGTCCGTAACAGTGCATTCCCTGATACATACTTCCGACGTCGTTTTAGAATGGAACGACATTTGTTCAACAAAATCATGGGCGCTGTTTGCAACCATGATTCTTACTTTGTGCAAAAGCCGGATGCTTTTGGTGCTATGGGTCTCCTGCTTGAGCAAAAAATTACTGCTGCCTTGCGGATGCTTGCATATGGAGCAGCTGCAGACCAAGTGGACGAGATAACGAGGATGGGAAAATCAACCATTCTTGAGTCCCTGATGAGGTTTTGTTCGGCAATCGAATCTATCTACACCGCAGAGTACCTTCGGAGACCTACTCATATGGACTTGCAAAGGCTTCTGAAGAAAGGCGAGATGCGAGGTTTTCCAGGGATGATTGGAAGCATTGATTGTATGCACTGGACTTGGAAAAACTGTCCAAGTGCATGGCAAGGCACTTATAGGGACAGAAAAGGATCAAAAAGTATCATTTTGGATGCGATGACATCTTTTGATACATGGATTTGGCACCCCTTTTTTGGGGTTCCGAGAGCTCAAAATGACCTCAACATCCTTGCCCAATCCCCAATGTTCTACGATGTCTTGCAAGGAAAGGTACTAAAAGTCACGTATGAGGTCAACAAACATATGTACGATGGGCCATACTACCTAGTTGATGGCATTTACCCAAAGTGGTCAACATTTGTCAAAATAGTGCCACGTCCGTGAAGTACAAAGGAAAAACACTTTGCAAGATGTCAAGAGAGGTGTAGGAAGGATGTGGAGCGTTGTTTCGGTATCCTCCAAGCTCGCTATGCGATCATCAGGGGTGCTGCCAAATTGTTTGATGTAGAGTCGCTTCGATCCATCATAATGACGTGCATCATTCTTCACAACATGAATGTGGTTGAAAGTAGTTGAGAAAATATGAAATTGTGGTGTAGGGTACAAGATAATGAGAAGATATTTATAGAAAAGTAAAATCAAAATTTTTTATAATTTTTCATATTTTTTTTTTTGGATTTTTAAGAATTTTTTACATTTTTTTAAATTTTTATTCACCTAATTAATCTCTGCCGTTGGATTTAAAAAAATTTAAATTCCAACCCTCCAGATTGTGCCACGTGTCATAACGGTAACATTTTAGATTTTAAAACTGTTTTTTCTTTTCTTTTTTTTTTAAATTTACAAAGCCTAATAACGTGGACCGTTGATCGTAGATCAAACGGATGAAATTAAATGAGATTTTTAAATATTTTTTACCGTTGGAAATCCAACGGTCCATAAAATAGGACCGTTTCAATTGAACGGACATGGGGAAGCCACGTGGCTTCCCCAACGGTAACAATTAAACTGAGCACCGTGGGCCCCAGGCCTATTTTTTTGTCTGAAGACGCGCGTCCACGTGCACGTGACACGCACGCGCCTGACGAGCCCTCGGGCTCTCGGGCTGGCAATCCTCGACGGGCCTGCTCCTTGGGCCTCGCCTGTCGCTCAGGCTTCCCAACGCTGGAGGTCATCCCCCAGCAATTTGTTACTGTTTGGAGGCCTGGCCCCCGAGCAACCTCCCCCGCTAGAGGTGCTCTTAAGGTGAGTTACTAACCCAAAAGATTGAAAAGCAAATGACAGCTTTGTAACTTTTGTTTTGTTTCCTTGTACTATATATTGATATTGAAAGTTTGAAATGGAAAATGAGGTTATTAAGAGTAGGCAGTTTTGAATCAGAGTATTCTTAAGTTATATCGTAATAAATCGACGCATCATATCAATAGTTAATGGAAAAAATTTTAGTATGCATATATATAGACTAATATAGACTAAAAATTGTTGTTGATTTGATACAACAATAATAATATTTAAGAACATTACTACAATATAATAAGGTTGTTTGAGAACATTGATATAGTATATTATTTGAGAGCTTTTTCCACTTTTTCAAGTTGAGACGCTTATACTCAACATTTGCCCCAAATTTAGAGAATAAATGGCGCGTATACTAAACATTTGAACCAAATTTAGAGAATAAATGTTCATAAGAGTATAAAACAATAACATATGGTTGCTAAATTGCAAGAAATTAAACTGTATATCAATACCATATGGTAATTAAAATCACTAATCATATTTAAGATTAAGAACATGCATGTTGGTCTAAAACGTGTACCTTTGTACGACTTTCTCATTTGGTAGTTAAAATCCAATTTCAAGCTATTTTGACATGATGGTACAGCATGACTATGACAATATACTAAAATTCAGTAAACGTAAGACCTTAAACTTCCTTTTTAATTGTTTAATGTATATTAATTCCACTCATGAGTGTCATGAATTTTTCTTCAACTGATGATGTATATACATAATATACATGACCAATATGCTGATTAGATTTAGAAATATTGTTCATTAATAATTGATCATGGCAAACATTATTATATCCTCATAGTTATGATTAGTATTTCTAAATTGAACTCCATGTATTTCAACGATCCGAACCGTTATTTTTAGATCTTCCTTCAAAGATCATATCTACCAACAAACACCAAAATCTAAAAATATATAACTGTTGGATTAAGGGTTTAGGGTTTTTTTGTAGAATCATATTCGTTTATTTATTTTTTTTCACTACAAATGAATGTCTTAGTGGTTTTGAATTTGTCTAATTTTTTGCAAGAATTATTTATGAATGGTGGTCTAAAAGATACGCAGTTCGAATCATTAAAATACATTACAGAGTGAGCTCCACAAAAATATATGTCAAAAGTTGTGTAAAAATAGCAGTGTCACGGATTTGACCCACATTTATAGATGGAGTAATGCTAGGGGAGACTAAATTTTGTAAAATAAATGACATAGAAATTGATGATTTGATTATTACTTCAGTGTTGACAACTACTCATTTTTATTAGTGAGACGTATTATTTAATTTGCAGATTTTTTTAACAATTCCTAGTATTACCCCCACACACACATATGTATATATATATACGCTGAGTCATTCAAAACATAAATTGGACCGAGTCAAAAAGTTCAATTATTGGCATAAAACTGACTCCACAAGAGCAAAAGGTGATGCCACGAAATGGGAGAGAAATTGCAGCGTACATATATATTTGATGTTTCTAGTTGGTACGTAGGTGTAGCCGCAAAATTATGTTCATGTTCAAACGTTCTACTTCTAGATGAATGCTGATTATGTTCACTTCATTTGTCCAAGTTGCTGACCAGAAACCAAAAGCTTTAGCCGTGTGGAAATGGTAGGACCGCAATGTGACTTTTCCAATACCTTTCTATAAAAAATTTGTGTCCAAGGGGACTTCATGATCATGAACATATTACGTAACTTTTAATAATTCTTATGGGGAAGATAAAAAAGTAATGAGACCAGCAATATGATACAGGTCAATACTAATTAATGAGCCATAACAAAGAGAGATTTTTTAATGTGATCGTTATACGAGGTGGTACATTACGTGTCTCAATATAAATGGTAGGTTATATGTGTTAAAAAGTTAATAACTTAATAGGGGTGTAGTCAAACTTGAATTTGAAAGGATTTTAAAAAATTTTAAAAGGGAAAATTAGGTTCACATCATTCTTTTTGTTACTCCATAGATTAAAATCCTATTCATTTTCAATTTTTGATCAAGGTCATTCGGTATTAATAACATCATTAATTATTTGAATAATAATTTTTTTAAATATATTCTTTTAATGTTAAAAATGTTACAATTAGTATATTTATATTTATGGCTAAATTTTTTATCATATATTTTTATTTTTAGTTTGTACCTATTTTTAATTTGCAAATATTTTTTAATTTGTACCAATTTTCTTTTCATTTTTAATTTGTACCCATATATTAGTTTCTTTTTGTGCCCATATTTTTTAAAGTTTTATTTGTGTTTGTACCCATGTGTATACCGTCACGTGACATTGTATATTTAATCAATGATAGAAAAATTACATATGGTATATTTATGTTTTATGCCTGAACTTTGTATCATATATTTATATTTTTAGTTTGTACCCACCTTTAATTTGCAACATTTGTTTTTAAATTTTTAGTATTTTCTTTTTTAGTTTTATTTTGTACCCATGTATTAATTTCCTTTAGCGCCTATATTTTTAAAAATTCATTTGTATTCATAATTTTTAATTTTTTATCTGTACCCTAATTTATTTTTAATGTACACATTCTTCTTTATTAATGTACCACTTTGTTATATTTGAAATGTGCCAATTTTTTTAACACTATGGATACATTCTTTTGCCATGTATTATTTCTTATTTTTACATAGTTTTTATCCATTTATTCAATCAAAATGTTTGAATTTATTTATTGTAACCGTTTCTAATAGTATTATAATGAGGGATTTTAAATTTATAGGATTATAAATCTCATAAAATATTAAACAATTAATGTTAAAACTATAAAAATATTTATATTAATAGTAATACAATGAGGTGTACAAAGTCAAGGGACCTTGATCAAACTTTGAATACTATTAAGGTTTTAATCAAAGAATGTTAAGGATTAGGGACCGCATCCAAAATATCTCATTTTAAAATCATAGTGTAGTCAACTAATGGATTTTAATAGATTTTAAGGATCCATGTAAATCTAGGTGTAGTCAATGAAGATTTTAATAGTTAGTTTTAAAGTCCATCCAAATTTAGATGTATTCAAAAATTAAAGATTTTGTAGGATTTCATTAAGTTGTGGATTTTGTAGGATTTAAGAGGAGGAAGTATATATAACAAAAACCAAATAGAATCCTACCTCACACCATAGGAATTCAAATCCTAGTTGAGCGACTCCTCTTCTTCTCATTGCCAGCCACTTTCTTTGCTTTATCTTCTTCCTTCATTTTTGCAATATTTTCTTCAATTTTTGTTGTTGGGTTGCATCATTTTATGCGATTTTTTCTTCAATTTTTTGTTGTTGGGTCGCAATCTTTCTTCATGTCCACAATGTTTTCGCTGTTGTTGGACCCTCATGCTAATTGCTGCTATGTGTGCAGCATGGGTTCATGTATGAATAACGTGACAACGAATGAATTCGTTTCTTCATGTCTGCTTATTTATGCTTTTTTTTTTTTGGTACCATAAATGAATTCATTTCATTAATAAATATTAAGAATAAATAAGGTGAAGACGAAAGGGATAAGAATAAAGTGAGGGAGGAAGTAGGATTGGAAATGGGTGCACTAGGGATCTTTGAGGAGTTGGGTTTATGTGATAATCTTGACTTCTTTTTTTCGGCTCCAAGGGATGCAGATCCAGATCATGAACAACTTCATTTGATTAAATTTATGACCTAGATACATTTATCATCATTTGATTGATTTGATGATTAAGATTCAACGTTACAAAATCTTTCAAAATCTATAGAAATCTGTATAATCCTATGAAATCCATCACATATCAAAATCTATTAAAATTCTCTCAAATCCAAGTTTGACTACACCCCCCTAAGAATTAAAAATTTTCACCACTTACATAAAAACACGTAATGTATTATCCGTGTTCCCGTCACAACTAAAAATTTCTTTGATAACAGGGCAATCTCACTGGATACAGCTCCCCCATCATTGTCAAGAGTTTAAATATGTTCACAACTTCAAAACATAGGATCTTTAATTATATACCTCGATCGATTTTATGATATGCATGTCGTATGACTATTTCCCAGATATTTACAAATGATGTATGATCTCGAGTAACAAGTAATTAACTAGCCAGGCCAATATGTATAAGTTACTCCATTAATAAGTAATAAGAACTGTTATATATTTACGATGATGCAGTAAAAGTAACATAAGAAAAAATAGGATGAAAGTGAAGTTAAGGTTTCGTTTGGATCCGATTTAACACCATTGGTCCAAGCAATCGAGGCCGTTGAGAGAGCTAGCTCCTAACCGTTGGATGGAAAATGAAGATAGTTTTGTTATTATGATCATTATCGTAATAATTATTTTTCAATATGATTCATTTTCTTTATACGACGGGATAAGTGGGATTCTCATTACCTCCAATGAAGGCAACAACAACAGAGTTCAAATTAATTGAGGTTATATGATTCTATCTTGCATACAGAACTGCGTGGAGCAATTCTACAAGGATGTAATGGGATGATCAGTATGATGAGATGCCGTGCATGTGAAAGTCTCTCAAATATCTACTATATATATATATATAGTAGGCCTGCATGCCTATGCGGCTATGCCGTGTGTACGAAAGTCTCCCAAATATCTATTATATTATTATATATATCACTATCTGGTCAGATGATGTGATAAGTCTTGATAGGCTTTTGATTTGTTTGAGAAAGCACGACAGTCTGAAGGATAGCCATCTGATATGGATCAAATTTCTTTTCACAAGTTTGAGTTGCAGTTTGACTTTACAAATACTGTCAGACCTTACCGAGCAGAAAATATGAACACTATAAATACAAGGCTCGGTGCAATGTTGAAAAGACCTCTAATTCAACACAGAACTGCCCTGCGCAAATTCTCTCAACAACTTTGAGATTTTTTTCTTTTTTCTTTTCGCCGACACACCTTCAGTTTGGATAAACAGCACTGTGGAGGCAACCGGTGATATCAGTTGGCATAAACAGCATTGTCGCCGTAGAATCAGCCGATCTCGTAGCATCTTCAGTTAGCATAAACAGCACTGCGTCGAGGCCGACTGGTTACCTATCCAAGTCTCGGTCAAGAAGGATTTCCGAATCTTTGTTGGTCGAGGTCATCTCATCAGCATTCTCGGCGAAGTGAGGTGTTACGAGTTACTACATTCGGCACATTGGAAGCCGAACATATTGAACTTCGCTAAGTTAGCAGCCTTGTCTTCAGGCTCTAAAACCCGAAGGCTGAGACAAGTTCCTTCCTCGGCCACAATCGTAAGACGCAGAAGTCAGCCACACATCCAACGCAACATCAACATATTTTACTCCTCGGCCGACGAGTTGGCACGCCCCGCACACAATCGAAGGACGTAGTTAGCTTATAGATTACTCGGCCTGCGCGCCACGTAAACTTGGTAGTTTTTAGGGTCAACAGGTTCACAAGTCAGAGCTCAAAGAAACGAATTCAAACTGAAGATGTCATAGAGATATAGCCGGGGTCTCTGTCATCTGAAAACGTACGTAAATGTTAAAATTTGGCTCTTGAAGATTGGTGATTGGTTTGCTAATAACAAGGAATGATTGAGAAATAATCTGCACTCGGCAGACCGGTGACCTAATCACTAATAGGATTTGGCCAAAGCATTCTCTTTCTGCCAACGGTGGAAAGTATAATTTTATATACGTACGGAGTAATGATATTCATACCATGTTTTTATATTATATTTCTATACCACTTTAGGTGGCATCTGATGTCGAGAACCACATCATTTGAAAAATTTACAAAACCCAAGGAAAAAAAGGAGAAAGACTCCATGTATATCACAATTATCATTTAATTAACTAGTTTTTCTTAATTATTAGTTTATTAAATAATGAACTAAATTTAAAAATCTGATTAATTCAAATGATGTGACTATCCACATCAAATGCCACCTAAAGTGGTATGAAAATATGGTATAAAAACATGGTATGAATAACATTACTCATACGTACATGATTTGAACTCCAGGATAAATGCCTGTGTTCGTAAGTACATATTAATTCTAATGTGATTCCTGTATTGTTTGGTTAGAGTATGCTGTGGATTTGATCTCCAAATTATTAAGGAAAAATAATTCCTTCAACTATTTTTGACAGTCATCACAACTTCAGCTTCTTTTGCGTCACAAATCACATCCCTCTCAGGACGCATGGTTTCAATAGTCAGGATTAGAGTCTTCTACATAGTGGCTAAGAGGGAAACTCTTCTTTCTTCAGCATAGCGCTTTGAGAAAACACTCAGGCCCATTGCTTTCACAACACTTTCAGCAAACTTCGGCGCAAGCATTCAGATCCGTGAGCAGGTCAGAACTGAGCAGCGAGCATATCTTAGAAAATTGGGAACTTTAATGAAAAGCTTCCGGTACTGTTCATTTTAATGAAAAACCACATTTATACACTAAAAAGTCAATCCTGGTACTATTCACTTTACCCTTTATTTTGTCTTTATCGTTAAAACTCAAAATTTTCAAGCCCTTTTCATTAATTTTCCTCAGAAAATTCTTCGGACGCAGACTCTTTGGATTCCTCACAACTACCCTAGGGGAGCAGTTTCCTCTTTCTCACCAGGCAGTATATACCAAAGACCACCAACATTTATGTAGGTCCCACAAACTACAAACAAAGGAACCGGATCCCCTCCGGATCCTTGTAAACTGAGCCTCTTGACCAAGGGATTCAGACCGTTGAAATTTTATCTAACGGGTACAATTATTATAACTTTTAGAGGGACCCCCTGTTTGTAGCCGTTGGATCAAACTTCAACGGCCCGGATCCTTTGGTCAGGAGGCTCAATTTCAAAGGGTTCGGAGGGGATCTGGTTCCACAAACAAATACACCCCGTCCAATAGTAACCTGCCCATGTGTCACCAACTTCATCCACAACTCTCCACAGAGGAACCGGATCCCCTCTGGACCCAAATAAACTAAGCTTAAGAATCAAAGGATCCGGACCGTTGAAATTTGATCCAACGATTACAATTATTATAACTTTTAGAGGGGTCCTCTGTTTGTAGTCATTTGATCAAATTTCAACGGTTCAGATCCTTTGCTCAGGAGGCTTAATTTATTTGGGTTCGGAGGGGATCTGGTTCCCTCCACAGATATCCTGTGGTCCAATCACAACCGGCCACGCCAGAGCTTCACAAACACCATCCTCCGCTCAAAAACAACCACACACCGTAGTTAATATTACCCGGGTCTATACGACCTACGTGTCCACGTATCTGCCGTCGATGTTAGAGTACCAGACTCCGGACCGTTGGTTCGGCTTACTTATTAATTTCTGGACACCGTATTTCCCGCATTTACGTTGTCACTTCTAAAGCTTCGAACTTTTTCGTTACCAAAAAAAAGTCTGGAACTTTCTTAAACTCTTACTCCTGAAATTCTCCGAAATTATTGTCATCGGATCAGTCGAGCATTGTTTTATGCAAAAGAGGTATGATTCTCTGCAACTCAGCTCTCGATAGCAGTTGGAATGTGTTTGTTTCCCGAGAAAATTATATATA
Organism: Malus domestica; assembly: GCF_042453785.1. NCBI lineage: Eukaryota > Viridiplantae > Streptophyta > Magnoliopsida > Rosales > Rosaceae > Malus > Malus domestica. The sequence goes on from NC_091661.1 coordinate 30,764,109, forward strand.
AAGAATTGTGCTTCATGACCAGTAATGTTCTGAAATTTTAGTTGTCTAATTTCCCCTTTTTTCCATTGCGAGAATTATTTTATTGCTCTACTGATAATTTACAGGCTTCTTAGTTCTTAATTTTCAATTTTCTATGAATTTTGGAGGGTGTTAAATATTAATCATACAGTACAGAATCAATGGGATTTAAGAGTTGGGATTGATGAAGACAACCAGACCAATTTAGTTTAGTATGTAGTTTTATTTTTATCATAACTTATAAGCTTCAGAATTAGAGACATTGGAAATGGCGTTAAGTGTATGTAGTCACATTGGATAGAGCGCAAAGTGCTTCTTTTATGCACATGAGTTAGAATTTTCCTTCTGCACTATAGATCAACTTAAAGAAGAGTATCGCTTGTATAAAAGAAATGGAGAGATCAGAATTGGAAATTAAGAACTTGAGATAATTTTGCATATTTGTATATTTTGAAATAATTGTATATGTGCAATTGTACTAGACGGGGAAGGGCTAAAATATGGCTACATTTCTTTATATGTGCTTGCAGAGTTTGTGCACAAATAAAGCTGTCAACCTCATCGCTTCGACTATTTCTGAGGCAACTTGGCATGGGGTTGTGACAGTTTCAACCTCACCGGCAGGGACTCCGTTACGATTGAGCACAAAATCGACAAGTCAGAGATCTACATTCAGAAAGCCGTTGATAGTTGCATTTGAAACAGATGAATCCAATAAGACGGCATTGGTTGCACCCCAGGTAAAAATACCTTTGCCTATAGAAGCACCAAAACAGGCTAGGGAAAGCTAGAAAACTCGCGAAAAGTGTGAAACCTACCGCTACTGATGAAGCTGCTCCGTGTACTACTTTGGAAGTGGATTACAATGAAACAGCTGCCAAGCTGGAAAACTTGTACAAGTGTAGCCCCGAGATTGGAGCTGATTCGGATGTGGAGGATGCAGACGGCTTGATGAGGAGGGATCGGAAAAAGAGGAAGAAGACGAGCAAAGGTGATCATGAGAAAGAAGAGAAGAGAACAAGTGGTAATGTGGCTAGGAGCAAGACAAAGAATGCTAGAAGATTGAATCTTGATAAAAGGGTTGTATTGAAATGGAATAAGGATGAGAAAGTGGCTGCTTTAGTAGTTTGAAAGAGGAAAGATCAAAAGAACGAAAATGAGAAGATCGAGGCGCTGGTTAGGGAGTATTCGGCTTCAACTGATCTGGTCAGTTTGGAATGGAAAAAGATGAAGATTCCTCCGGTTCTAACTTCTTCAGAGCATGCTTGGTTGTTTAAGCTAATGCAACCTATGAAGGTGAGCCTTCTCAAATTTCCGTTTTCTGGCTGTAGTCTTGAAAATTGTCTTGTGTGTTGCGGAATTGTTCCCTTGTTGTGTTGTGTGGGATGTATTTTGCTGTTAAATAATTACATTTCATGATCCAGTGTCTTCATGAAGTGAGAGAGAAATTACAAAAGGATTTGGGGACAAAACCAACTAACGGCAAATTGGCTGAGGCGACAAATATGAGTGTGGTTCAAGTGAAAAAACATTTCGAAGTTGGTCGAGCTGCACGAAACAAGCTCATCAAGGCAAGCATTGTCTGGCTTAAGCCTTCAATACTGATTATATTAGTTTTAAATGTGAAGCAGAGAAACTGGTAATGCTGATATTTCTTTCAGCACAATCTCCGACTCGTGTTATTTGTCATTAATAAATCTTTTCAAGATTTTGCAAATGGTCCAAAATTTCAAGACCTCTGCCAGGCAGGAGTGAGGGGGCTTATTACGGCAATTGATCGCTTTGAACCAAAAAAGAGTTTTCAGATTTCCACATATGGTCTGTTCTGGATCAGGCATGCCATCATACGTTCCATGACAGTCTCAAGCTTTACTCGTGTTTCATTTGGCCTTGAGTCGGTAAGCATTTTTTTTACCTAAGCTAGGTCAGGGCTATAATTTTTCAGGACAGTATAATCATTGACATGAATCCTTTGACAACAATAGTACATAAGCATGGAAATTGGCGGTCTTAGCTCACAGAGATGAGGGTCCTAGACTTTGGCTATAAAGTTGGACTCGGTAAGTTTTTGTGATAGAAGAGGAAATGAATGGCAGCGTTATCTTTCTAGGAACTTTACTTGCTTAAGCGAATGGCAGCGTCGTAGAATGCAAGTTTCAAGTAATGAAAACTTATGCAGGTTAGGGCGGAAATCCAAAAGGCCAGCTCAAAAGAATGCCAACTGATGAAGACATAATCGAAAAAGTTGGAATTTCCCGAGAGGTATCATGAAGTAATGAGGGCCTCAAAGCCTGTTCTCTCTCTTCATTCAAGGCATGCAACTACACGAGAGGAGTATATTAACGGTAGTACTGATATTGATGGTGTTAAAGGTGATAACCGGCGGAAACCTGCTCTTCTCAGGCTTGCTATTGATGATGTGGTACTTATCCTCTCCTAAAACCTCAGATTCATACTTCACTGCTTTCTGCGCTTGAAAATGACATCAATAGGATTATTATAAGCTACATTTTTTCAATTACGCTAATCCTTTCTATGCATATTCTCTCCCAGCTTGATTCCCTGAAGCCGAAGGAAAAGCTTGGTGATCAGACACACAGAGATACGGGCTTGATGGTAAGGGTGATAGAACATTAGGAGAGATTGCTGGCAACTTAAATATTTCACGAGAAATGGTTCCAAAGCATGAAGTTAAGGCTCTCATGAAGCTCAAACATCCAGCTCGGGTATATTTCACGAGAAATGGTTCGAAAGCATGAAGTTAAGGCTCTCATGAAGCTCAAACATCCAGCTCGAGTAGAATATCTTCGCAGATACGTAGTCTATGTAAGAATATGAACATGAGTTTTCGGTGAACTGTTATTAGCTATTTGGACCAATTAGTATAAGAAAGCCTTATAGGAAGATGAGTGTGAGTTCTTGTTGATGGAGGAGTCTATCATAGTGGTGAACTGATGTGGATTAGGAGACATAAGTTGTTTCCTGCAGGGATTTTAATAGGGAATCCTTATTGGATTAGGAGAGATATATGTATGTATGTGTGTGTGTGTGTGTATATATATATATATATATATATATATTGTGACCTCTGCTCTCACAGATGCACGCTCAATTAAGAACTAAGTCCTATTCTTGGTTAGGACTAAGTCCTATATTGTGACCTCTGCCATTGGAAGATGCCATAGCTGCTGCCATTCAGTCTCAGTGCGTTGCAATCCTTCTCCTCTCTGTCAGATGAATTTATGCTCTAACCAAGAATAGGACTTAGTTCTTAATTGAGCGTGCATCTGTGAGAGCAGAGGTCACAATATATATATATATATATATATATATATATATATATATAACTAAGTCCTATTCTTGGTTAGAGCATAAATTCATCTGACAGAGAGGAGAAGGATTGCAACGCACTGAGACTGAATGGCAGCAGCTATGGCATCTTCCAATGGCAGTTCATCAGGTCAGTGGTATTGCAGAGTTCGTTACATATTTATGTAAGAGTTTTTCATGCTTTCTTGTTTGTGATTTATGCGACTTAATCTTGTTCTTGGCAATATAAGTTTACATGTGGTATCAGAGCCTTAGGTTTAAGTTCTTAAATTCAATCAAGCAAGGTCGATTGAAGCATAAAAAATAAAATAAAAAATAAAAAAACACTGAAAATCACCATAATAAGGTTTCGAAGCCGGTTCTAGGTCTCACAACAATTTTTCCTAAATGGTGCGTTTTTGGTAAAATAAGGTTAGTTAGATTTTTATGAGGCTTTTTATTCAAATTGGTTCCTAAGATTTGCATCATCCATAAGTTTGGTTCCTGAGATTTAAAATCAATAGAAGTAGTCCCTGAGATTGTTCACCATCCATGATTTTGGTCCTTCCATTGAAGCTTCTGGCCGGAAGTTTGGACAATTTTCAAAGCTTCGTAATTCAATCGTTTCTTAACCAAATTTGACCCATAATATATCAAAATGAAGATAGGAAAGTGTAGAATAAGACTATATCTATTTGGAAGACCAATGATTGCCGGAGATGGTCGGAAAATAGCCTCAAAATTGACCAGTCAACTTTGAGGCTATTTAACTCCTGCAATCATTGGGCTTCCAAATAAATATAATCTTATTCTACACTTTCCTATCTTCATTTTGATATATTATGGGTCGAATTTGGTTAAGAAACAATTGAGTTACGAAGCTTTGAAAATTGCCCAAATTTCCGGCCAAAAGCTTCAGTGGAAGGACCAAAATCATGGATGGTGGACAATCTCAGGGACTACTTTTATTGATTTTAAATCTCAGGGACCAAAATTATGGATGATGCAAATCTCAGGTACCATTTTGAATAAAAAGCCCATAATTATGACTGTTGGTATTCGAAATCTGTTCTGTTTTTTTGGGTTTTCTAGGTTTGTTCTTTTGGGAATGAAGACTTTATCTTGTTCCTTTAATCCCGACCCATTCATCAGCAATCTGAGTAAATCAAACCTTGTTGTTGAGTGTTCAATATCTGTCGAAAATGTTTCCGCTGCTGGGTGTTGATGTTTATCTCTTTAAAAGGTATGTGATCTTCAAAACTCGGATTAGCAATATGAATATCATATAAAATAAAATTTTATATGAATCTTGTAGAATGATCTTTTGATTAACATGAAAAATGTCATTCTTAAAATATGATTGCAATTTCTTGGAATAAAGCATGTTAAAATGATCATTCATAAGAAATATATTTGGTTCGAATTTATGCAAACTTAATGGTGCTATCAAAACCATGAACTGAGATATATGGAACAAATCAGTACAAAAAGATGGTTGTTCCTGATTACATGGTGATCAGTAGACCTGTAAACAGGTCGGGTTTATTGGGTTTGGGTCGGGTTTAACCCGACATGTTAAGTTAACGGGTCATTCGAACTCAATTCGTTAAGCTAACAGGTCATCCAAACCCGACCCGTTAAGCTAACGGATCACCCGTTTCACCCGTTAACAATTATTATTATTATTATTTTTTTGCATAGAGTTTATATTTTGTTGTTAAGACTTTATTGAAATTATTAAAACATCCTCAACTAACGGGTGTTAACGGGTCTAACGGGTTGATCCAAAGTGACCCGTTATCTAACGAGTTGTTAACGGGTTCACCCATTAGCAACCCGACCCATTAAGCATCCACCCAAATACTAATATTAATGGGTCGGGTCGGGTCTAAAATGCCAGGTCTAGTGATCGGTCCATGGTTTATCTTGAAACCCTTAATCCTATATGCGCCTATCAACTGTTTGTTGTTAAGATTGTATATATGGATATTGGTTATAAAGCTTTGATGTGCAATAGACTATGGAAAAAAAAAATAGAACTCTAAATGTTCATATGGTGATTTCATATTCATCAGTGTCTGCAATACTGATGAGGAGCTTAAACTTGGCAAATATTCTGATCCTTACCGGTGGTGGCAACTACAAGAAGTGGAGAAGGGATATCAGTTTACTATTGACTTTAAATGAGTTCGATATAGCAATTGATAATCCTAGGCCTGTCATAAGTGATCAAAGTATCAGGGCAGAAAGATCAGATTTTGAGAGGTGGACAAGGGCCAACAAAGTAGCACTTTCCATCTTAGAAGCTGGGATGACTGATACCATTAGATGAGGAATCAAGAAACCAGAACTGGATGTGGACTATTTGGCTGCAATTGAAAAGAAATTTAAAGAGTCTTAAAAGGCAGAAGTGAGCCAATACATGTCCTTGCAAACTACATACAAAATTGAAGGTACTGGCTCTATAAGAAATCATATAATGAAAATGACAGATGATGTTGAAAAGTTGAATTCCATGGATGTAAACATTGGAGAGAAGCAACTTGTGTTTATGATCCTTCAAGCCCTCCCCACAAAGTATGGTCAGTTGAAAGTCTCCTATAATACACAAGAGAAAAGCTAGGATATAGATGAACTAATTGCACAATGTGTGCAAGAAGAAGCCCGGCAAAAGCAAGAGAAAGGCAAGGAGATTGAAGAAGCAAACTATGTGTAATCTGGAAGAGATAAGAGATCATTCAACAATGGTGGCTCTTCTGGTCCTGGTAAGAATTCTAAATTCACTAAAAATTCAAACAAATTCAATATATCTGCTAAAGTAAATGACTCCCCTAGAAAATCTATCAAATTTAAGGCTAAACCTAAAGATGTGTCTAAACTTAAGTGTTTTTGGTGCAAGACTAAAGGGCACCTAAAAGTTAATTGTGAATTTTTTAAAGATTATGTTAAGATCAAAGAGAAAGAACAAGTACATGTCCGTGTTGAGTCAAATCTTTATGAAGTACTTGTTGACTCTTGGTGGTTTGATACTGGATGCTCAGTACACATAACTAACTCTTTGAAAGGTTTTAAAAAACAAAAGGAAATTGGAAATGCTTTGTATCATGTCTATGTTGGGGAAGGGACTAAGGTTGCAGTGGATTCCATAGGGATAGTCAATTTGAAACTGACACCTGGTTTTGTTTTACAATTAAAAGATGTGCTCTATGTGCCCAAAATGAAAAGAAACTTGGTTTCTGCTTCTAAAATAATAAAAGATGGTTATGCATTCTCTGCTGATGATGTATGTTTGAAAATCTTTAAAAAAGACTATTTTGATAAAATTTTGGGAATTGCCATTTTGTCTGAAAATCTCTAGCATCTAGATTGTCTAGTTGAGTATGTTGACCACTCAGTTTTAAACTTTAGTTCAAAGAGAATGCTAGAACAAGATACTTTTTATATTCTTTGGCATAAGAGATTAGGGCACATCTCTAAAGAAAGAATTCTTCAACTTTCTAAAGCTGAATTGATACCAAAATTAGATCATGCCACTGCAACAGAATGTGTTGATTGCTTAAAGGGTAAAATGACCAATTTTAGGAAATTAGATGCTAAGAAAAGTCAAGGGTTGCTTGAAATCGTACACACTGATATTTGTGGCCCTTTTTCCAGTCAAAACAATATGTGGAAAAAAGTATTTTGTTAACTTTAAATATGTGGAAACAAGTATTTTGTTAACTTTATAGGTGATTTCTCTAGACTAGGATACACTTTTCTTATTAGTGAAAAGTCTGATGCCCTTAAGTGCTTTATTATTTACAAAACTAAGGTTGAAAAATAGTTAGGTAAAGTCATTAAAATTGTTAGATTGGATAGGGGAGGAGAATACTTTGGCAGGTACACTGAATCAGGACAACAAAATGGACCATTTGCACTTTACTTGGAGCAAAATGGCATTGTAGCTCAATATACAACATCGGACACACCTCAACAAAATGGAGTCTTAGAGATAAGGAGTAGGACTCTAATTGGCATGGTAAGAAGTATGATGACAAGATCGAAGTTGCCAGGATTCTTATGGGGAAAAGCCTTGAAAACTGCCAACTACATTCTCAACCAAGTTCCAAGTAAATCAGTCTCTTCAACACCTTTTCAAATATGGCATGGTAGAGTTCCTAATTTTGGCTATTTTCATGTTTGGGGATGCAAGGCTGAAGCTAGATTTTACAACCCAAATGAGAGGAAGTTGGATCCCATAACACAATCGTGCTATTTTATAGGTTATCCTAAAAAGTCGGGTTTCGATTCTACATACCTAAGGGTCATACAAGAATCCAGGAGACACACAATGCAGTTTTTCTTAAAGATCAAGATGTTTCTGATTTGACAAAAGAAAACTTTAATTTTGAAGAGGTGGATCAGTCGCATGATATCTCTGAAGCTACCAACTACAACCAGGTCACATTATTCCGTCAATCATCATTAACTGAAGGATAAGAAATAATTGCAGATTTGGAGTCTCCTATAAATCAAACTATGGAAATTGATCACCAAATACCTGCACCTGCATCTGTTTCAGATTCAGAACAACTAGTTTTAGTTGAGAACCAGCTTTTGTTTGAACCAAGAAAGTTAACCAGAGTTAGGAAATTGACAGCTGTGAGTGATTATGTCTATTTGCAAGAAGCAAATTTTGACATTGGTGATATTGATGACCCTCTTTCATACTCTCAGGCCGTGGAGAGTTCACAATCAACTTTATGGCAGAATGCAATGAAGGAAGAGCTAGATTCGATGTACAAAAACAATATTTGGATACTTGTGGAGTCTAGCCCTCAAATTAAGCCCATGGGTTGTAAGTGGGTATACAAAACCAAAAGAGATGCTCTTGGTCGAATTGAGAGATATAAAACTAGATTAGTAGCAAAGGGCTTCACTCAAAGAGAAGGTATTGATTACAACGATACTTTTTCCCCAGTGTCTTCTAAAGATTCCATGCGAGTTGTCATGGCTTTGGTTGCATATTTTGACTTGGAGCTGCATCAAATGGATGTGAAAACAGATTTTCTGAATAGAGACCTAGAAGAGTGTATTTACATGAAACAACCAACTAAATTTATTGAAAGGGGGAAGGAAAACATGGTTTGCAAGCTCAACAAGTCGATATATGGATTAAAACAAGCATCTAGACAATGGTATTTAAAGTTTGATCAGATTGTTTATTCTTAGAGATTTGCAGAGAATAAATTGGATGATTGCATTTACATCAAGTTTTCTGGTTCACAGTTTATTCTTTTGGTGCTTTATGTTGATGATATCCTTCTAGCAAGCTCTTGTCCTTAGTTGTTACAAAGAACCAAGAGGATGCTCAATGAAAGTTTTCATATGAAAGATTTGGGAGAAGCACACTTTGTGTTGGGAATTCAGATTGTACGTGATAGACAGAAAATATTTCTTGGCTTATCATAAAAAGGTTACATTGATAGAGTATTGCACCAATTTAATATGGAAAGTTGTAGTTGTGGCCAAGTCCCAGTTAACAAAGGGGATAAGTTCTCGAAGAATCAATGCCTAAGGACTGATTTGGAGATAAAGAAAATGCAATCTAAGTCTTATGCTTCTCTGGTGGGTAGCCTTATGTATGTAACCGTATGTACACAACCAGACATTACATTTATAGTAAGAATGTTGGGAAGGTTTCAAGCAAATCCAGGAGAAGCACATTGGATATATGCCAAGAAGGTTCTGAGATACTTGCAAAGAACTAAAAACTTTATGTTGGTTTATGGCAAGAGTGAATCTTTGGACCTTGAGGGGTACACTGACTTCAATTTGGCAGGTGATGTGGATGATAGAAAGTCAACCGGTGGTTATATTTTCATGTTGAATGGTGGAGCTGTTTCCTGGAAGAGTGCTAAACAAACTATCATTGCTACATCTACAGTAATCGACACATATACATCTCGTCTTAAAAAGATCTTCCGCCTTCGGTTTACTACTGATTGTCATGTCAATGTTGTATACTAGTCACATTTGTACCATAGAAGAACTTTTGTAAAGTTCAGTGAAATAGAGATTGCATAACGTCTAGTGAAGAATCCCCTCACGTGTGACAAATTTTCAAGCCTAACACGTGGACAACACAACGGGGTGACGTGGAGCGTGTCTGGCCGTTTGGCTTCACACGTGGGACAACCTGCTTTGATACTATGAAGAAAATTAAGGTTCCACCATAAAATCAATTAATGTAGAATTCCATGCAAGATCTTTCCTCTCATTAATGTAGAATTCATTCTCAACAATTCCACCGATGATATATAAAGCCTTTAGATTCCATAAACTTACCTTTTGTATACATGAAATGTAATATTTTTCGCCCTTTTGTAGGATGAAATGTGCGATTATATTATTCCGATTTACGCATAAGTATTACACGAACTGTGTGTTATTATCTCACCCCCGCTTTGCTTCGCTTTCGCTGCGACAACTTGAAATTTACCTTTTCTTTTCCCTCATTACAGTTTATCTAGAGAGAGAGAACTGCAAGAACTGAGTTACTACACAATAACAGAAAGGCACAGAAAACAATCAAAAAGGGAGACTACTACTTAAATCCATTAAACATTTGACGACGATCAATATTAGAGCCCTCTATCTTACGTTGATTTCGTTTTTCAGCAAACGCATCACAATGTCTCATGATCCAGAACCTCTCTAGTACTTCTGCTTTTCGACCTGGAATCCGCCCAGCTATTAAATCCCATCTGAAACCAAGTAAAAAGAAGAAGACAAAATTCTGCTCATTCTTATACCAAAACACGGTGATTCAAATACCGCAAGACAATATTTACTATTATTCATGTAAGACCCTGATTTTGCAGTCTGCTTGGAATTGCTTCTGGAAATACTAAAAGCGCTTTACGCCTACCAAAACACTTTTAACTAGTTTGACAATAAAACTTGAAAATGCCTCTAGATCATAGATCGAAGTCCCTTCCGTCAACCATAAGCGCTTCCACTTCCTATAGAAGCACTTACGTTTTATATTAAAAAAAAAAAAAAAAACTAATGAAAAAGAATTAAAAACTTTGAATTTTAACCAAAAGCACAAAAATATATTGTAAGTGAATAGTATTATGAGCGATTTTTTAAAGTAAAAATGTCTTTAACTTTAAAAGCGAACAATACCATGAGTTATATTAAAACTCCTAAAAAAATGACTTGTTTCCAATATTTTAACAAAAATACTTATAAGCAAAAGTGTTTTCGAAAAAAGGGGCTTGAGGATCCTGTATATAGGGATTCAAAGCCAAATTTGACGGTTGGACAAGGTAAATATCTAGGGTACAGCCGTGGAAGCAGTTGTGATTTTCAGACCAGACAGTAGAAAAGACAAAGTTTACAACTTCAGAGTGCGAGTACCAGACGTTTATTCTTTGTTTTCTCACTCGTTAAAGAAAAAGACACTACTTTCTCAGATGGTGTGTTTTTATTTGGAATTGGATAATCACATGGCTTTGTGTTTTAGAGTTTTAGTAGGAATCCGGATCCTCATCAAATTATCTTTATAAGGATCCGTAGATCTATCAATCATGTTCGTTCATCGCATATCGTATGATCAAATATTATTTTAAATATTTTTATTTAAAATTAAATACAAATAGTACTTGATAAAAACTGACCGTACAATGTACGATAAACAAACACGATTTACGGATTCCCATAATCCTAACCAAAAGAATCAGGAGAGGATCCTCACCAAGAGGATCCGGAGAGGATCCTGTTGGTTTTAGTAGTGGATACAAAGTGCATTTTGTTTCTTACTTGTACTTTTTACATTTAACTAGCATTTTGCTGTGAGAGGGTTAGAGATAAAATAGAAAAGGAAAATTTTGGGTGGGAAAGGGTACTATTATCATGTATTCATTAAATATTCAAACACACACGTTCATTCTTATTTTAATTATTCGAGCAATGCTCTATATTTTATATAGGAGAGCCGCCGAGCTTGAGTGTAGAGGAGGCCTAAACACTCCGGCGAACTTGGTTACACTACGCTTCTATTTGCAGTCCTTCAATTCATCTTTCGATTGTTGCGACTAATAAAATAAGTCTATGTACTAATCTGAATCATAAACGAATTATTTTATAAAAAAAATATAAGGAATTAAGCACTTAAACTAAGTTCTAGACATTTAAAACATTTATATTAGTATTACTAGGTGCAAAATTAAATAGAAAAACATTTGGATTTTGATTTGGAAAAAAAAACAACATACCTGGGTCCAACAAACCTATACATTCTATATATGAGATCTTCTTCTTGTTCAGTCATGTTTATGAATTTCCATTCATCACTAATAACCTCTGCCCAAATAAATATAGAAAATTAAGTTTATTAAGAACTCAGACTTAACTGGTGAGTAAAAGTTTGTTGGGAAGGAATGAAATGCACACAGACCTTCAGACTGATCAGTAATGGTGATTTTGGGTCGCTTCTGGTGACATCGGTCCATGCTCTCCATTGATTCTTACACCAAAAACAAGAGAGCAAATGTTTGGGAGGAGAAGGAATGAACGAATGAAGAAGGGTAGAAATGTAGTAGATAAATAGGGTTTGCGCTTGGAAAGTTGGAATGAGCTAGAGAATGAGATCACGAATGATACATACATATATTATATATATGTATATAATATATATGTATGTATGTATATTAAAAATACAAGCTTAAGCTGCCCAACAATCAACAACAACAAAGTGTGTTTACGTGAGAGAGTTTGTTTGTTTGTTTGTTGACTCGTAGGCCTTGTGGTTGTAGACTTGTAGTTGACATCAGAGAGTGCAGAAGGGAGGAAGAAAGAAGAAATGGCAATAGGCAAAAGCTATATCTATCTATCTACATATATATATATGTATATATTTATTTATATGTATGTAAGTTGCCTAGCTATAACTGCTTTCCCTAAAAGGTTCATTCATCTCTTTACCTTTGTTAGCATATGCATGGAAGGAATCAAACAGTATAGTATTTTCTCTCGAATCCGGATCCTCTTTGTGAGGATTTTGGGGATCCGTGAATAGTGTTTGTTCATCATATATCGTGTTATCAGTTTTTCTTAAATACTGTTTGTATTTAATTTTAAATAATAAAATTCAAAATAATTTCTGACCGCACGATGTACGATGAACGGACAAGATACATGGATTCCCGAGATCCTCACCAAGAGGATCTGGAGAGAATCCGTATTCTTTTTTCTCAACACTTTCATCAAGTCGCTTATCTTACCATTAGTCAAAATTATAATTTTTGTCCAAAAATTACACTTGAGGCTTATATACGTAGTTAAAATGTCATTTCATGGCCTAAAACATTGAATTTGCTCGTGTATGTAAATTTTACGTGCAATTTTTAAACTGCGTTCGAAAGAAAATCGTAATTTTAACTATACATATGTATAATTAATACCTTTTTGCATTGCACTATTCGTTGATGAGAATGAAACAGTAATATTGTCACATGTGTGGTCTGCACAATTTGACAAAATTATTTTAAGTTGTTGAAAATGAATCTGACATTGATGAGATTAGGATCTTTGCATGTGCTTATAAATAGTTAGCTACTCCTCATATTATCAAGTAATTTTATGATAGAACCTTAACTTTCTTTATAGGTGAAACAATTTGACCAAATTTAGATAAAAAATAGACGGATTGAAATAGATTTTGGGGGGGGGGGGCATTTACTGTTAGAATTCATTTGTCCCACATCGGCCAGAAGGCTTGAGAACAAGCCATTTATATAGAATTACCCCACTCTAACTAGCACCAAGGCCTTTTGTATTAAAACCTCACACCTGACGAATTGAGCAGGTGGCCAAGTGGGGACAATATCGGTGTTGTTGGAGTAGGCCCATGGCCCGTCTATCTGAAATTTAAAATGGTATCAGAGCCAGGGGACGGGTCCGTATATCCACGTGAACGGGTGGGTCCCCTTTGGCCCAGCGCGAACGGGTGAGCCCCGGCTTGGCTCCACGTGGTTGCCGTGCCATGTGCATTGGCCTAGCGCGAACAGGTGAGCCCCGGCTTGGCTCCACGTGGTTGCCGTGCCACGTGCATTGGCCCAGCACGAACGGGTGAGCCCCGGCTTGGCTCCACGTGGTTGTCGATGTGTGGAACTCCACGTGTAATCCATAAAATGGGGTCTCACGTGCGGGGGAGTGTTAGAATTCATTTGTCCCACATCGACCAGAAGGCTTGAGAACAAGCCATTTATATAGAATTACCCCACTCTAACTAACGTCGAGGCCTTTTGTATTAAAACTCTACACCTGACGGATTGAGCAGGTGACCAAGTGGAGACAGTATCAATATTGTTGGAGTGGGCCCATGACCCGTCTACCTGAAATTTAAAATTTACACTATTCCAACACGCATGGGTGACAAATCTTGTTCCCTTGTTTCGGATAGGAATTTTCATGATCTGACTTTTAAGTGGGGTAGACATGCACGGGTTGATTCAATCTGATTTTCCTAATTGAAATATAAAAAAAAAGTTAATTATAAAATATATCGATTTAATTTGGTTTGATTTGATTTTGGATACCATGTAAATCTAACTAAATTGGACTAGTTCAAGAACACTTGGTTTGATTCAGTTAGTTGAGAGCTCCATTTGGTCCGATTCACCCATTTCTGATTTAAATACTCAACTTTATTTGCGTTGCACTCGTAACATAAAAGTTATTTTATGTATCAAATCATACTAATCTATGATAGTAACATTGACTCAGTAATATACCAGCCTGTATATCATCATTAAAGACAGTTTGAAGTCTTGGTACGAAAGGTGCGTAGCATACGTAGTAAGTACATGGTGGTCAGCATTTGAACGATTCTTCTTCTTCATTATGTTGTTTGGGTCACATGCGTGGATTTTATCATCTTCTTCAATAATTCATTGTCTGTCCTACTGGATAGAGGAATCATGCCTTACTTTTACAGCACGGGAATATTGTACCGAATGGTTACATAGTTACAGTGCTTCAACATTTTGATATCTATAGCTCGTACAAATGAGTAATGATAGGCAAATCAATTTTTTAGACAAAATTTATAAATTATGTGATTTGTGTCACAAATGAAAATTTAACATGTTAATCAACACTTCAGTAATAATTCAAACATCAACCGTCACGTTATATAATTAATTTATAAAATTTGGTCTAAATAAATAATCTGTCTAGCATCACCCAGTACAAATATGTAAATTTAAAATACTCTGCATACATTTCCACAACTTGAACCAAGACAAAGAGAGAGGATCCGGCAGCTTGAACCAAGACAAAGAGAGAGGATCTCGCCGGATCCTCTTTGTGAGGATTCCGAGGATCCTCCAATCACATTTGTTCATCGTACATTGTGCAGTCATTTTTTGTCAGGTATTGTTTATATTCAATTTTAAATAAAAAAATTTACAATGATTTCTGACCACACAATGTACGAATGTACGGTTGTGATTTGAGATTCCCCGAGATCCTCACAAAGAGGATCCGGCAAGGATCCTCATTCCAAGACAAAATGCCTTTCTATTTCAATCCTAGAACATACGCCATTACTACTACTACTTGGTATCAAGCGAGGGGGCATAGATTCACTCCGGGTCTCACTGTTCGGAGCATCAAGATCAGGTAATCCGGATCGCTTAAATTGAATATGTCGGTCCCCATTAACCCATTTCGCTAGCCTACCTTATCACACAAACCAAGAGTTTTGATCACTTTTTCACATAAACCAAAATCCAAATTTTCTTGTCTTTAAACTCTGAACAATAAAGTTTGGTGAGGATCCAAATTTAGGTTCTAGGTTATAGCATTTGCCTTAAAGATAAATTATCATTTATGAGTGTTTTCATTGGCATATCTCAGGAGAAAAGCTTGAGTGGAGGTGTCTCACAATGTTACCTATATTACTTTTTCCAAAAACTTGAATATTAATGTGAGAGACAATTATTTCGAAATTTCTCTAATATTTAAGAATTTAGGACTAATATAGTCTTGCTAAAAACTATTTTTGTTTATTAGATTTTAGGACTTAAACAAGATTTTTTTTTAGATTTTAATCTGAATGGTTTTTGAAATTCAGTTTAAGTTCTTATTTTTAAAATTTACCATCTTTAAGTAATTATAGCACATTTATTATTATAAACTTAGCATATGTGTCACATCCTAGCCCGGGCCCCCACGACATCCCGGGTTCGACTCCACCGTAGCACGATATTATCCACTTTGGTCCCCGACCACACCTTCAAACGATATTATTCACTTTGGGGCCCACACCTTCAAACGATATTATTCACTTTGGGCCCCGACCACACCTTCAAACGATATTATCCACTTTGGGCCCTGACCACACCTTCACGATTTTGTTTCTGGGAACTCACACAAGAACTTCCAATGGGTCACCCATCCTAGGATAGCTCTCGATCGAACTCGCTTAACTTCGGGTTCCTACGGAACCCGAAGCCAGTGAGCTCCCAAAAGACCTCGTGCTAGGTAGAGATGGGAATATACATATAAGGCTTAGATGATCTACTCCCCTAGGCAATGTGGGATGTAACAATCCACCCCCCTTAGGGGCCCGACGTCCTCGTTGGCACACTTTCGGCCAAGGATTGACTCTGATACCAAATTGGTACATCCCATCCCGGGCCCCCATCATATCCCGAGCTCGACTTCACCGTAAGCACGATATTGTCCGTTTTGGGCCTCGACCACGCCTTCACAATTTTGTTTCTAGGAACTCACACGAGAACTTCCCAATGGGTCACACCCATCCTGGGATTGCTCTCGCACGAACTCGCTGAACTTCAGAGTTCCTACGAAACCCGAAGCCAGTGAGCTCTCAAAAGGCCTCGTGCTAGGTAGAGATGAGAATATACATATAAGGCTTACATGATACACTCCCTTGGACGATGTGGGATGTAACAATATGAAATTCTCTACTCATCTATAATTAATGTATTTTTTGTGTGCTCCAATTATATTAATACATAAAACAATTTATTCATAATTCAAATTCTTATCATTAAAAGAAAGTCAACAACAAAAAAAAAACAATTTATATTTTCAAAAACTCGTAGGTACGGAAGTATCGGTACAAATAAATCGGTACACAAGTTTCGGCACAAATATATAGGTACATAAGTTTCGATATACAAATGTACCTAAGTTTTGGTACAAATATGTAGGTACATAAGTTTCGGTATGAATGTATCAGTACGTAGCTATAGTATCTAAGCATAAATAGGTACATAGTATGCATATGGAGAAATTTGCACACAATAGATGACAATATATGGATTTCTTATTATGAAAATTTAATGAATTATCAATGATATATAAGATTTTGGTTGAATTGTCAATTTAGTTCTTGAATTATCACCCAAGTGAAAATTAGATCTCTAAACTACTTTTTAGAACAATCAGTCATTGAATTATAAAAATCTGCCAATTACATCCCTAATATTAGATTTGAAGATACTATATTCAATTTTCCGTCAATTCAAGTCACGTTACTTGCATGTGATACACATTGGAGGGTAGATTGATAATTTTTCATAAAGAAATAGTGTATGAAATTAACTTTAGAGGGTAAATTAGACATTAGATTCACAACCTATATAAAATGTTAAGGGCCTATAGGTGAAAAATGACGGTTTTACACTCGAAAGTGTGTCAAGTGACTTAAGTTGACGAAAAATTGGATAAAATAGCTTTGAATATAATAGTAGAGATGAAATTAACAATTTTTAATAAATTTAGGGACTTATTTTTCCGAAAAAATAATTCAGGGACCTAATTTTCACTGAAATGATAATCCAGAGACTAAATCGGCACTTCTCCTAAGATTTTTATTGTTTAAGAGAATCAATATATAACCTACATAAAGAATTCAGTAATTATTAC
Source organism: Malus domestica (assembly GCF_042453785.1). Taxonomy (NCBI): domain Eukaryota; kingdom Viridiplantae; phylum Streptophyta; class Magnoliopsida; order Rosales; family Rosaceae; genus Malus; species Malus domestica. Next base: position 30,781,383 of record NC_091661.1, read on the forward strand.
AGCCTAATTAATGTTTGAAAATTACAATTAAATACCAAGGACTATAGTTAATTTTTAATCTCAGACAAGGTTTAATTCAAATAGTAATCTTCTTTAAGGATTGGAATAGAATATTTCAAAAAAAATATATATAAAAACCGTGGAGAATGAAGAAGTGTGAAGGGAGGTGATGGGGTAAGATCTTAAGAGGGAAAATACAAGATATTATATGAAAAGGAGTTAACAATAAAACTAATAATTTGAATTTGTTTTCAGTTTTTTGTTTTTTAGTTTCATTTTGTGTCCCCTATTCGAAAGAAGACAATGAATGGAAGCATGAAAAATAGAAAACAAGGTTCTCCAAATGATGAGAAGAATGACTCAAACACAACTTCACCAACTGATGGAAGAATGACTCAAACACAACACAATGACACATCATCATCATCATCTTTGAGTGAAAATTTTTGACTTCCGAATTTATTCTTGAGCTTGATGACAACGTTTTTAATAAGTTTAAACAAAACCGTGTATAGGTTTAATTTACTTTGATTTGTTGTGATTAAATAATTAAGTTGCAAATCAACCTTTTGGCAAAGAAAAAGGAAGATCGTATAGACTACTAGGCCAGGGAACATAATATTACATGGTGAAGGTGTTAAGGCAGAATATCCTGTCGCGAACCTTCCGAAACAGGCAGCAACTTGGTAAGAATTTTCTTATTATATGCACTCGGATTCTTTGTATTTTTTATTTGTCATTCTTTTTACTGTGCATGGTTCATGATTTGGCTGCCTACCTACTTATTAGCACTAACATTTATCAACTTGAAAATGAAAAGCAAAAGACATTAATAGATTATTGAAATTGTCAAAGTAAAGGAAATTAATCCAAAATTATCTTTGTAATTATTGCATGTATTATAGGAATGTAATTTTCAATTAGCATTAATGTACGATACTCATCTAAATATGGATGGGTAGTGCTAGAGAGACTAAATTTATAGTAAAATTTTGCAAAGTAAATGACATGTAAGTTGATGATTGGATTGTTACTTAATAATTGATAAACGTGCTCATTTCTATTGGTGACATATCATTTAATTTGCAAATTTTGTTTACAAATTTAGTTTCCCTAGCAATATTACCCAGGATTTATATAGGGTTTATGATTTGCTCTCTTGATGAGTTTGTTATCAATAAAGCTATCGTTTTTATTAAAAAAAAAATATTACACGGAGTGATATTTCTATATAAATGAAGAACCGAGAACCGTTCGAAAGTTTGTCTGGTATATATTGTTTTCAAATTTCTCTTTGTGGAACTTGAAAATGAAATTTTCCTAGGGGCAAATTTTAAATGTGAGGTTATACGATGAAAAGGCAAGTGATAGAGCTCTTAGCACTTTTTAAGAAACTTCAGGGGTACGAGGGTTTTTTAACAAAAAAATGAAAAATAAATGATTACATTGCTGGCGAAAAATGTTTTGCTGAGTTTTGGTGAAAACTTTCAAAGCTATGATGAATTTTGGGTCCATCGGTTCTGCGAAACTACAAATTTTTACATCTTTGCCAATAAGATCACAGAATTGAAGCCCCATGTTTAGTTCTGGAAATATATTATTCAAAAAATGTGAATGGACGACGGTCGAATAGGATGCGTAGCTCATGAGCTTGATCAAGCTCCACTCAAAATGGTTTGACCAAACCAAAAATCCTCCACTCAAATAATATATTGCCAATGGTTTCCTTCCTTCGTCACAAAACCAAAGCCAATTAGTTTGTTTTAAGAAAGCAAATATTCATGGAACTTCCTTGTTATTAAATGCTTTTCCGTTTATACGCCCCTTTTGATGAAGGGTGGTGGTAGTATGATATTCATACATTCATTTTTATGTCTTATACATTTTTTTTTAATTTTTAATCGTCGAATCAATGTATTTAAGAATATTAATGGACAAAAACTAACAAGAGTGTATGAGAGGTAACAATAAGTGTGTGAATAACACTATGCTTGATGAAAATCTCGCTTTTCCTTCTGAATTTGCAATTTTGCGGCTTTGCTTTATGTATTTTCATCCCGAGTCTCAAGTGACCTCATTACTTCAAGTTAGGAAAATGTTAACTTTGTTGTTGTAGAACTAGAGAGAGAGAAAAAAAAAACAATGTTTCGAGCAAAACATCGATTCCACACAGCCAAGTTAGCAATTTTTCTGATCAACTAGATAAAACTGGATAACATAGATCAGGTAATGAAAGTGTATGAGCAAAGGCATACAATGGCTTTCCTTTTTGTTCTCTCCTCAAACTAGGGACTAGAGAGTTGTTTCTAGGGACTAGAGAGTTGTTTCAAGTAGAAAAGTAAGATTTCCGGAATTAAATTTAGGGTTTATGAAATTCAGGAATATACAGAATAAATTGTGTAAAGAATAATGGAAACCACATCATCAGTGAAAACAACATTTGTGTGTTTCACAATTCTAATCACTAGCACGTCTAGAATTTATTTACAAAACCATGGTGCAGGTTAAGTTTGAAACAAAATATAGATGCCGAATCATTCCTAAAAGTGAATAATTCTAGATGTTCGTTTTTCAATCTGAATGTATAAGAAAATGTAATATTTCGAGCAAAAAATCAGTTATGCATCAGCTAAAATTAACTATTTTTCTAACCAACATAACGAAATCAGGTAACATGGGACACGAAATGATAGTGTTATATTAGACTTAATTAATCTAAAATCCTCTTCGTAATTGGAAAATGCAGTATAAGAATGTAATTTCCAGCTGTAATTATTATAGGATTCCTACCTCAATAGGGATTAATATAACCCTATATATGTTGTAATATTTTTACACTTCAATACAAGGAGTTACAATTCTATATACCATCACTCGTCTAGATTTTTTCTTTCATCATCCTCCCACGTATTCTCGTCTTCGTAATTCTACACAGAGTGGATTTTCCGGTATATACCGCAGGGATCATACAAACAAATAATCCTTGATTAAATGCAATTACTGTTCTTTATGCACTCTCCTGGATTGATTAGGGACTAAAAAGATGCTTGAAGTAGAAAAGTAGGATTTCACAGTAATTAACCTTACTGCAGCATGATTAAATGGAAGCCACGTCATTAGTGAAAACAGCTAACACTTCTCAACTTGTATTTTGCATGTCTTCCAACTAGAATATATGCATGCGTCGCTCCTGTGCAGCTTCATTCTGAACGCCAAAATCTAAGATGCAAAGTCAATCCACAAGTTTATAAAAAACACAGAGCACTTGTTCTGCTTTTAATTTTTTTATTGTTCTCTAACTATTCATCTCACTCACTCGTATATATATATATATATGCATTCCCAGCAGGCTGTACATATCGGTCAAACACTTCAGGCTATTCATTCTTAAGTCCTTAGTGAATACTAATCTTGTCTTTAACTACAAATCATTGCCGAGGGAAAAATCAACGTCCAAGATGTTGCGATTGGTGATCGGAGTGATGGGTGAGCGATATATACTTACTACATTGTTCATAAACCTCATACTGATGTAGCAGAAAGGTTTCTTAGCAATGTTAATTATATCATAATTTGTATACTGTTTGTTGCAGGGAATGCTGCCGCTTTGCTGCTTTTCGCTGCTCCAACGTAATGTCAACTGTGAAAACACTCTTACTTTTATTCTACTACCTAGTTCAAAATTCGTAGCTGATAATACTAAATGTGTTTCCTGCAGATTGACTATGTCGAGAATCGTAAGGAAGAAAAGCACAGAGGGGTTTTCGTGTGTACCTTACGTCACTACGCTGCTCAACTGTCTCCTTTACACTTGGTATGGACTCCCAGTTGTAAGCAACAAGTGGGAAAACGTTCCGCTCTTCACCATTAACGGCACAGGGATTCTTTTCGAGCTCTCATTCATCATCATCTATTTGTGGTTTTCTACAGCACGAGGGAAGGCAAGTTTCTATTAATTGACACAATATTTTGGTTTTCATAGAAAAGTTTCAGGTGCCATGCAACATCTGCATGGGATGCGTGAAAATATAAGGTGAGGTAATATACGTTAACTGTTGAATACTATGGAATTGCAGATAAAAGTAACTGCGACTGTGATACCTGCTATTGTGGTGTTCTGCATCACCGCCATTATCTCAGCCGTCGTTTTCCATGATCACCAACATCGAAAAGTATTTGTCGGAAGCGTCGCTATAGTGGCCTCTGTGTCAATGTATGCTTCTCCCCTGGTGGTTGTGGTAAGTAATTTCTTACGCATTGTTTCAAACACCATTAAAATCTTTCTATCGGTTACAAAAAATAAAGCTTCTCAAATGAACATTTATAATTGCAGAAGCAAGTGATACTAACAAAGAACGTCGAATACATGCCATTCTACGTGTCTCTTTTCTCGTTCATCTCAAGCTCCCTCTGGATGGCTTATGGACTACTCAGCCACGACATCTTTGTTGCGGTTCGTATAAAAAAATTATACTCTACACCTTATTAATTGTTGTTCTGATACAAAAATGGAAGTATGAAAAGGATTAACTTGAATTTTTCAACTTGAATTGCAGTCTCCTAATCTGGTCGGAACCCCATTGAGCATCCTTCAACTAGTTCTGTACTGCAAGTACAGGAAAGGGGGAACAGTGGAGTTACCAAACAAAAGGGATCCTGAAGGGAATAAGGTTAACGACGAAAAGACGATACAGCTGCAGGTTGTGATTTGTGACACAGAAAATGGCAAAAACTGAAGAAAAAGAATACTCAAGGTTGGTTTAATTAGAGTGCTTCCATTTTCTTGAAGAATAATAGGTTTAATATGTTAAGTATATGTTAGTGGAGATTTAACACATTTACAATTCTGTCGCAGACTCGCAGCTAGTTGAAAACACAGTTTCTCACAGCAGTTATCGGTTTAACTCAATAATTCTCCGAGGGGGCGGTGAAAGCAGTAGGGTGTTGTAAAACAGAGCTCTTAAACTGTCGCAATTTCTTATGAACTTACTAAGTGTGTCAAATTTGTATATAAAATCGCTGATATGTAATGAAAAGTTTATTTTCTTACTCAGTATCAATTCGTAAATTTTCCGATGTACGCCATAGAGAGAAGTAACAGCGATAATTAGCTTCGACAAAGAGCTGATATATTAACTCTTACGATGGTAATCCGATTTTCGTTAATAATCAAGGAATAAAATATCGATGATATTGGAAATATCGGTAGTCCAAAAATACGGAAATTTCGATGGAAATATCGAAATATTATCGATATCGATAAAATTAAAAACCACGGAAATTGTAAGAAAAACTTGGAAATTTTTATTAAAACTTTGCAGAATGTTTATTTAGTCAATTATCTATTAGTTTATCACAAAAAATTAGAAGGAAATGCATTGCATGATAGATATAACTATTTAAGTTGATTATATAGCGAGCTGGCAAACATTATGAGTGTAGAAAATATGTAGTAATTAATAAAAGAAGTTTAAACACACCATAATAATTTATATATAATGAATTAGTACAATATTTTACACTTTATACATTGCATGGTAAGATACATGAGTGACTTAGCAAGGTCTAAAATATCGATAATATCGGAAATATCGGTAGTCCAAAAACACGGAAATTTCGATGGAAATATCGGGATATTATGAATATTTTAGACCATGCTAATAACACAATCAGATTGAACGCTAAAATTTATATATATTTGCTGTCAGATACTCCAATGTTTCATAAATCAGATTACAATGAAGATGGGACTTATCTTCTACACAGAATACATGAACTTTCCTGTTCAGCTCAATCCAACTACATCCAGGATCCTTTTTCACCTCCAAGTTTCTCAATCGCTTCCTCGCGTTCATCTTCGCCCCCCACTTTCCCAGTACTGCATATATGTTCGATAAGAGTATATATGCGGAGGCTGGTTCTGGATCGAAACATAACATTTTCTCAGCCACCCTCTCGCCCAGTTCCATATCTATCCAGAACCAACAAGCATTTAGCAGAGCTCCCCAGATAACCCCATCTGGTTCAGTTGGCATTTCTTGAATAAACTCCATAGCTTCTTGTAAACAACCAGACCGACCGAGAAGATCCACTACACATGCATAGTGTTCAAGTGTAGGGTTTACTCCGTAATTTTTTTCCATCAGGTGGAAAATTCTCATCCCTTCGTTGACTAGACCAGCACGACAGCAAGCAGAGAGAATTGCCACAAAAGTAGCAGCATTCGGAATGATTCCTTGCTTTAACATTTTCTCAAACAGCAACATTGCCTTTGAGACAAGCCCGTACTGTGCATACCCGTTAATGAGAGCTGTCCAAGCTGCCACATTGGGTGAACCAATGCAGATGAATGATGCTTCGGCATCGGTGATGCTTCCGCATTTGGAGTACATATCTATCAGGGATGTCCCAACATACACATCTGATTCAAATGGTGTTTTAATCAAATGACCATGAAGTACTTGTCCTGATTGAAGGGATCCAAGGCATGAACAGGCATGAAACAGAGCAGAGAAAGTGGATCTTGTACGGTCTATTGACAATTTGTGCATTGTTGCGTATAACTCCAAAGCCTCCTCATGCTGGTGATTTTGAATGTAACCCGACATCATGGCGTTCCATGTCACAGGGTTTCTTTCCTCCTTTGTTTCTTCAAAAATCTTTGAAGCCTTATCGATATCACCATTCCTAGAATACACAGAAATCATAGTATTTGAAGAAATTATAGTTCTATGAGGCATACTCTTAAATAATCTCTTTGATTCATCGACTTGACCACTCGTTGCATAACCTTTAATCATCAAGTTATACGAAACTGAATCCTTTTCTTTTAGTATATCGAAAATTCGCTTTGCATCTTCAATCCTATCCATCAACACAAGTCCTCCAATAAGCGAATTCGAAGCATTTAAACTCGGGCTTTCTATTCTATCATAAACTCTCCTGGCACAATGAACAGCTCCACAAACACAATAAAATTCTAGTAATGCACCACCAATCGATTCATCAGACTCAAAACCATGTTTGATCAAAATTCCATGCACAGCCTTCCCTACACACAGCTCTCCTAATCTCCCACAAGCCCTTATAACACAATCCAAAGTAAACTCGTTAGGCGCCACCCGATCACTCATCATCCATTTAAACAGCTCCAAGGCTCTCTTACACCCATCCTCGCTCTTAGCGTACCACGAAATCATTGTAGTCCATGCCAAAACATCCCGCTTCGGCATGTTCACAAACAACTCCGTAGCTTCACTCATCAAATTACACTGCACATAGCCCACAAGCAATAAGCTCCACAACAAATCATTTCCACCGCGCAGCTCATTGAAAACCTGCTTAGCATCCTCAATTTTAAGGCAACTAGCGTAAAAGTACAACAGAGAACTACCCAAAAGCTCAAAGCACTCTAACCCAGATTTCAAAACCAAGCAATGAACCTCCTTTCCCTCACTCAAAGACCCCGAACGCGCGCACGCGCTGAGAGTTGTCATAAAAGTCGTCTCATTTAGCCTTACATTGCCGTGATGCATATCTGAGACCAACCATAAAGCCTCGCTGAATCTTCCCCACTTTGAATATCCAGAAATCATGGTGTTCCATGAGACGAGGGTTCTCATTGGCATTTCGTCGAACATTTTCCGGGCAACATCTAGCTGCCCGCTTTTGCAGTGGCGAGTTATGCAAATGTTGGTGGAAACTATGTTGGGGTCTTGGGTTTTCGTAGTTTTGTAATTCAGGGTTGAGAATTGTTCAAGGTTTGGCTTCCATCGGTTGTGCTTCCATGTTCCCGCCATCAACGTTTTCAGAGAGAGCAAAGAGGTGAATGCAGGTGACGACGTCGTCATAGTATCAGCCTTAACCCCCGGTTTATGAATGTAACAAAATGATGGTTGGTGTTCATATCTTCAGTATGCAACTCTTTTTGCAAATATATACAGCTCCTTTAAGAAAGCGATCACTATTTTTTGGATTTGGGATGTCAATGCGAAAATGTACTATATATTATCGCTAGTCCATTATCAGAATTCATCATTCATAGACGTGCTGCTAAGTCGCAAAGTTGCCTCTACTCGATTCTGAGACCTCCGTAAGCCCATTGAAAACGTCAGACTGAAATCTACTCAGTTATTACGTCTTCGTTGGCCCATACGTGTTACGTGTTTCGTATCCGATATTTTTTTTATGTATATCCTACACATATTCAAATTAGGGCTGGAAAAAATTCTCAAAATTTCCAAACCAAACCGAAAAATTTCAAACCAAAACCATCCCCAAGTTCGGTAATCTCATCACGAAAAATACCGAAGTAGTCGGATTGGTTTTTCAAATCTTATCCCAAAACCTTTTGTTTTTTGGACAAGGATTGTCTGCCCTCCACTTCCGATGTTCTTTCCGTGCCCTCCTGTTTGTGTGGTCACGGTTAAGTCACGTCAACATTTTATATTACTATTCATTTTTATCTTATTATATTTATAAAAAATAATATAAAATATTAACGTGATTTAACCGTGATCATACAAAACAAAAGAGCACGACGAAGACACGGGAAGTGGAGGGCAAACAATCATTGTCATTGTTTTATGAGGGTTTTTGGCTTTCGGTCCGTTCCTCTAGCAATAGCTATCTTTCTTCTTCACCTTTTTCATTTTTTATTCTCCTTTTGTCTGCCATCTTCACCAACCATTCATTTCCTTTTCTTTTTTTTATTTCTTGATAGCATCATTGTCTGCCATCTTCCCACTCCCACTGACGAGAGATTTTTCAGTGATCCCATCACACGAAATGATACATCATGTGCCTCTAAATAAATAGTGGGTTATATGTGTTAAAATATTAATAATTTAAAAATTAAAATTTTTCACCACTTGCATAAAAACACATAGTGTACCATCCGTATTTTCGCCACAACTAAAAATTTTCCCTCATTGACAGCCATCCTCTATCTCTTCTCTCCCTCCACCGACTCCCTCAAATGCACGGAAGGAAGCATGCCCAAGGCCTCCAAATCCTTTCTCAATCTTTACAAATTTATACTTTGGATGCAGTACCTAATCCTTAACATTCTTTGATTAAAACCTTAATAGTATTCAAAGTTTGATCAATATCCATTAACTTTGTACACCTCATTATATTACTATTAATATTTATAGTTTTATAGTTTTGACATTAATTGTTTGATATTTTATGAGATTTATAATCCTATAAATTTAAAATCCCTCATTATAATACTATTAGAAACAGTTACAATAAAAAAATTCAAACATTTTAATTGACTAAATGGATAAAAACTATGTAGAAATAAGAAATAAGAAATGGCAAAAGAATGTGTCCATAGTGTTAAAAAAAATGGTACATTTTACAAAAAAATTGGTACATTTCACATATAACAAAGTAGTACATTATAAATACATTAGAGTACATATAAAAGATTAAAAATTATGAGTACAAATGAATTTTTAAAAAAATATAGGTGCTAAAAGAAATTAATACATGGGTACAAAATAAAACTACAAAGAAAATACTACAAATTTTTAAAAAATGTTGCAAATTAAAAGTGGGTACAAACTAAAAATATAAATATATGATACAAGGTTTAGGCATAAAACATAAATATACCATATGTAATTTTTCCATCACTGATTAAATATACAATGTCACGTGACAGTATACACATGGGTACAAACACAAATAAAACTTTAAAAAATATGGGCACAAAAAGAAACTAATATATGGGTACAAATAGAAAATGAAAAGAAAATTGGTACAAATTAAAAATAAGTACAAACTAAAAAATATATATATATATGATAAAAAATTTAGCCATAAATATAAAATAAAATAAAGTGGTACACCATACATCTCTAAATAAAATAAATAGTGGATTATGTGTGTTAAAATGTTAATAACTTAAAAATTAAAATTTTTCACTACTTACATAAAAACACGTAGTGTACCATCTGTATTCCCATCACACCTAAAAAATTTCCCCCACTGACAGCCATCCTCTATCTCTCTCTCCCTCCACCGACTCCCTCAAATGCACGGAAGGAAGCAAGCCCAAGGCCTCCAAATCCTTTCTCAATCTTAAAAAAAAAGTGAGTGTTACTCTGTAGCTTTTTTTTTTTTTTTTCTTGTTTCAGATCCAGAAAGCTTCACGAATTTAGGATTTGGAAACAACCACACATCGATGTCATGGCATTAGAATTCTACGAAGCGGCGCCATCGCTGCAAAGCAGAGTAGCCCTCCGATGGCAATTTCTTTCTGCAAAACATGGAAAAGCTCACTCATCGACGATGATGGGTACTTGATTATGTTTGATGCATGTCGCAAAGCTCCCCGACTCCCAAAGGCAGCAAAGACAAACCCAGGAATAAGAGGGATGGAGATGGGGGTGGGGAGGTCGAGGAATCTGGGACGAGGTGTGGCCGTGTGGGCTTGCAGGGGAGTGGGAGGTCCACGAATCTCTGATTTTAAATTGGGGTTTTAAATTTTGATGCAGGTTCAGTTTGGTTTCGAAAAATCCCGAAATACCGAAAATATTTGGGAATCCCGAACTTCGGGAATACATAAATTTTGGTTTGTGATCGGTCCTCAGATTTTCGTTCCGAAAATAAATGGTTTGGGACTTGATATGCTTTTTCCGGTTTGGTATTGATATGCTTTTTCCGGTTCGGTATCCCATACCGAACCAAATATTACATGTTTATTAAGTTTAATCGTCTAAAATAGGAAAATGCATACTAAAATATATCTATAACGGTGTTTAATTGTTAGAAAACAAAAATTATTGTAAATTTTTCTTTTGTAATTTTCAAGTTGTTAAAAAAACATATAGACGAGTGAAAAATAGATAAATAGGTAAAAAAAAAAAGATAAACGGATTCAAAAAAGGGTAAACGGGTTAATAGTTATGAATAAATTGGTAAACGGTTATGGTTAAATGGATACATGGTAATGGATATAGTAAACTGTTTATAAACGGTTATAGGTATGAATATAACCGTTTATGCAATTACCCAATGGTAACCGGTTATGCGAGTATGAAAATAAACGGTTATGCGAGTATGAAAATAAACGGTTATGGGTAAATAATCGCGGTTATCCACCCATTATAACAGTTGCCCATCCTTACGTGTTGCTTCCCAATCAAGTTACACATCTTCTAGCTAGGAATGCCCTTATATGGAAAAGGATCCTCACTGGATCCTTTTCATAGGGATCCCACAATCATGTTCGTTAATCGTACATTGTGTGGTCAAAATTATTTAAAATTTAAAACTTAAAATTCAAATATAAATAGTACCTAACGAAAACTGACCGTACAATGTACGATGAACGGACACGATTACTGGATCCCTAGGAAAAAGATCTGGCGCGGATCCTTTTCCCACTTATATATCTTAGTGTTGCATGTAAATAAACATTTCATTTTAGTGCCTCATATATTAGAGTGATTTTTAGTATGCCAGAAAACAATTAGATTTGGTGTAATTTAATACAAATGGTTAAATATTAAAAACATTCCAACTGTTTGTATTATAATACTTAATATATTAGATTGTTTCTCACACATTAAAAAACCTTCATATTTGCCTGTTGATCTATCTTTTCCAGATTTTAATTGAAATAGCCTTCAAAGTGGAAAACCTGTACCATTATTAATAACTTTAACGATTTGAGCATGTAAACAGATGATATATTCAAAGAAATTGTTAAAACTTTTGCATTATTCAAATATTTCTTTTGATTATATAACATGATTTATTTGTGAATTTATTATAGAAAACTTTAACGAAAAACTTTCGGTACTGTTCACTTTAATGAAAAATCATATTTTTATAATAAAAAGTTAATCCTAGTATTATTCACTTTACTCTTTATTTGATCATCATTGTTAAAACTCAAAGTTTTCAAACATTTTTCTTTAGTTATCAAATTTTCCATGATTCACAGGAGAACTTCGTGTCGATTCAAGCTCAGTCCCAAGCTGCCACGTGTTGTCAACCCACCATTAAAATCCCAAACACGGAAAATTTTTAGTTGTAACAGGAATACAGATGATACATCATATGTTCTATGCAAGTGGGGGAAAATTTTAATTTTTAAGTTATTAACCTTTTAACACCCATAACCCACCATTTATATAGGAATACGTGTTGTACCACTTCGTGTGACGGAACCTGAAAAATCTCTCCCCAAACACAAGCGTCCTCCATGCACGAAGCCACGTACCAGTTCTGTTCTCTCATCACTTGCAGAGTCTGTCTTGTTCTTGCCCCATTCACTCACTCTCAGCCCAGGAAACCACAAAGAAGAACAAAGCTGAAAAGCCCTTTTCATAATTTTATTAGTTCACAATAAACATACGAAAATCATTAATTTTCTCAGATATATATTGTTACACAATGGTGAAGCTGGCGTCGGCAAGGGAGTTCCGAATGTACGGCCCGCAGCTGAGCCGGAACCGTGCCGAGTACATGAACGCGGGGCTCTACGTGTTTGCCACCGCGGTGCTGCTCCTCGGGTTCGTGGCCCAGCTGTCGAACGAGCCCAAGTCGGGCCGACTCCTCATGCTTATAGCCTTCTCGTTAATTTTGGTGGTGAATTTGCATGATCTTGTGGCTCACCTGGCCATGTTCGATTACCGGATGCCGTTGATGGAGTTCGACTTGCAGCTCGCCCTCGTCGAGTTTGCTGTCCCGGTGGTTCATGCAGTAGGCACGGTTCTATCGTTCTTGGGGATTCTTTTCCTTCTTATTCAGGTATTTGATCACAAATATCACATATTTTGATTGAATAATTTGGAACTATCTACCTTAATTGTGTTTCGTACAAGTATTTGACTTCACTCTAGTAATTAGGATCTAATTAAGTATACATCATTAAGATTGTTAATTCATGAATAGTGGAGTAATAGCTTAATCTTTAAGCAACTCACAAACTATAAATATTGAATTTGTACCATTCATTTCGAAATCACGGAGCATATTCTTTCTTTATTTCTCACTCTAAAAATACTCTCATTCTCGATTTCTCCCTAGCTTTTTAGTTAAGAAAACCAACTAATATTGATCATACCCCTTTTCCGCGTACAAACTCGTACTTAATATAAACACCTACAAATGACCCATCAGATGGTGAAAAGTGAGCATTGAGATGGTGCAATAGACCCGTGGAGTGGTACTAGTACACCACTCAATGGGCCAAAATCATGACGATTTAACGATTGTGGGTTTTTCCAAGTATTCGTATTCAGTACGTGTTCATACTGTAATTGTTGACAGACCGTTGATTATGTTGGACATATCTTTGCAATGTGTTCATTTGTTTGTGACTTGTGAGTGCTACGTATTGTCACGATTGGCAGTTGGAGAAAGGATATGGGTACTCTAAGCTTGAGAGGCATGCAAAGAACATGCTAATTGCTGGTCCTGTTCTGTGGCTGCTCGGATCGATCCACAACTCGTGCCAAATCTACGAGAGGGCAGACGGGCATTTCCAAATACTTCAACAAAGTGTGCATATCCCATTTCTGATTGGGAGTGTGTTGTTCACAGTAGCTGCAATTCTCAACAGCCGTGAGCAACATGGACTGTCCCTTCATGGCCTACAGATACTGGTAATTAGTCCTTAGTCCTTCCTCCTCAACTTAATTAAGTTCCTTTAAGTCTGATTATTATAATCTTTTACACAAATAATTTATCGGTAAATGTGTGCAGGGTAGAACTTGGGTGTGGCTGGGGACGGGAGGAAGCCTGTTGTTCCTGATTGGAGGACTAGCAAATGTGGTGAAGGTGTTCAAGATGCAACAAATGGGTGATGGACTGAGGCTTGAGAAACTGCGGGGAGGGGCGCAGGAGAGGCTCGTTCGCGGAAGGGAAGGCCATGTTCCGCTTATCGTCGAAGATCATCGGAGGAGATGGTCACAAAGACCATCAGCTCGTTACGATAACAATCATCATACGCATCATGTGGAACCAAATCCAAATGTAGCTGCAGAACCAGCTCCAACTCCTTGCAAAGATGTTCTTGTTGGTCAGACAAGTTGAATAGTATATACTTAAAGGGCCATGCAGTGTAGTTTGTAAGCACTCGGTGCCAGTGAGTGATATTTTATTATTTTTCGCGTTAAGGAAGAACAAAAGGGATTTGAAAAGCTTGAGTTGCATACAAACAGTTTCCGGAAGCCACAGCTGCGAGTAAAACGCTCAACGGTCACAACAATTGGAGAAAGGAATATGACTAACTTTTGCACGATAAAGTATTACGCCAAATAACATCACAGTTCGAAATGGTTCGGTTTAGGTCTTAAACTAGTAGTATGATTGAGGATTTTCTTATTCTGTGATATTTAATCTTTAGATTCTTAGTTAAATATGCAATAATCAAGATTCAACAGTTAAAGTTCTCGATGTACTAATATTCCAAAGCACCATAAAATTTTCGGTACTTGTTTAGGACATGTTTACTTACCATGAGAAGAAACCGGGATATGAAGGATTAGGCGGTGAACAATCTAGCATCACAGTTCGAAATGGTTCAATTTAGGTCTTATGAAGGATTAGGCGGTGAACAATCTAGCATCACAGTTCGAAATGGTTCAATTTAGGTCTTAAACTAGTAGTATGATTCAAGATTTTCTAGTATACTCCGGGGTGTTCTATATTATGTGATCTTTAATCGTTAGTAAACACATGAATGAGAATAATATGAATTCATTTCTACTTCATTCTTTGTAAGTAAATTACAAGCCCTTAGTTTCCGATTTAGTTCAGTTATTTCTTCTCATAACTCATAATCAATTAACCAAATGCAAAATATTATCATATGACATAGTAGAACTTCTGACTTGTTTGATAGTTCTTAGATTGAATCAAAAGCGTTTCTCCCACGTTAAATGGTAAAAGTTAAAAGCATTTAAGGTAACCAAACACCTGAAAAATGCACTTATGCCTTTTATATTATCAAATCATAAGTAGAAAAAGACAAATAGAAGAGGTAGCTAGCATTTCTCTTTCGGAATAAAAATCCGATTTTATGCAAAACGTTACCAAATGGGTTCCAAAATAATATTTCGTTTTAAGTTAAATGGGCTCGAAGCCCACATTTCAAGTTTTGTAAATCCTTCTCTTTCTTCCTCCCGAAAACATTTTGCTGTACTAAGCAGGCAAGGTGGAGTACTGCGCAACACGGGTACTCAGTCGCAAGAACCCTAATTTGCTGACAACCCATCGAGGTTCTAGTTCCTTTCGATTCTTCAGGTACCCAATTTTCCTCCTTTTTAATCCTTTCGATTTTTTCCCCCAATTTTGATTTTCAATTCGCAATTTTCATGGTTCTTTTTGTTTAGTTCGTCTCAAATTTTGCTTTTGCCTTTTCGATTTTTCACTCTCGACATGCATGTAGTTACCATTGCTAGCTTGGCTGGGATATTGCACTTGTTATTTGCATTTTTTCACGTTTGCTGGGTTCGGCTATATTGTGAATTATTATAATTTATAAACAAGGTTGAATTTGGAGGACATTGATGTTTTTTCCCGTCATGAAAATATCCTTACTTTGATTTGCATATGCATTTACAATCGTTCACAATCAAATATACAAATAGTTACATGCATTCCATATATATGTGTGTGTGTATGTAGGGCATACGTACGGATAGCTACGTAGCCCTTTAAAACATTCCAAATAACTGCCTGATGTTTTGAAAATTGGACATCTGTTAGGTCACCCGTGATGTAAGGGATCATGTGGACAACTATTGAAGAGCGTTTTCACTCCCACATCATTTATGGAGCTCTAAATCTCTAGATCGGCTCCTTTACCCTAACTTGACTAAAAGGAGTTGATTTGGGGAATGGAGAGCTCCACAGATGACACGAGGGTGAAAACCCGATCCAACATTTGTCCACGTCATCACTTAATGCTTGTGATGAATCACTTAATGTTGGTGAGCTAATGGATGTCCAGTTTTCAAAGCTTTAGGTTGTTATTTGGAATGTTTTAAATGGTTGAGATCAATCACCTGTAACGGTTGGGCAGTTATGTGTATATATTACGGGCATGAAGTGTAATTTTTCATTGTGCGTGGTTAAGATGAAGAGTAATGAGTTCATTTTCTTGTGATGGAGAATCTAATTGTGAAATGCGTCTGGGTGTGGTGATCAGAGGGACTGAGTATTTATCTGGTGTTGTTTTGTAGGTATTGGGTTGGTATACAGAATGGCTTCTGTGTCCAGTCAGCCACAGTTCCGGTACACTCAGCCACCATCTAAGGTGCTTCATTTGAGGAATTTGCCATGGGAGTGTACAGAGGAGGAATTGATAGAACTGGGAAAACCATTTGGTAAAGTTGTCAACACAAAGTGCAATGTAGGAGCAAACCGTAATCAGGCATTTATTGAATTTGTGAGTGTAATTTCAGTTTTTAGCTTTGGTTCATTCTGCTTTTAATATATGTTTTACTGATTATATTTTTCCTTTAATATTTCATGAATGTTTTTAGGCAGATTTAAATCAAGCTATTGCAATGATATCATATTATGCGTCATCTTCAGAACCCGCTCAAGTAAGAGGGAAAACTGTTTACCTACAGTATTCCAACAGGCAAGAAATAGTGAACAACAAAACTGCCGCGGATGTTGCAGGAAATGTACTGTTAGTAACAATTGAAGGTGCAGATGCACGCCTTGTCAGCATAGATATTTTACACCTGGTAAGCAATTTTGCCTGCTTCCATGTTATAGTTAAAGAGGTAAACATTTCAGTACAAATATGTTAGCATTAAGGTATTGTGTTTGGGTTGTAAATCCTCTTGTTCTAGGGTGCTTTTGTTTGACATGAATGTGAATGGATCAGCAGGCCTATTTCAAGAGAAAATCTTCAATGGCAGCTTAGTGCATCGGGAGAAAGAGCACATGTGTGTTTGTCTCCTTTCTTCTTCTCTTAACACTACCTCTTTCTTCCCTACTCTTCCTCCTCATGATCCTAATCCTACCACTCTAATAGTGTGGACTGCTTTCATTTCTTCTCTTTTGCACCCTGCATATCCCCTTTTTTTAATTTATACATGCTTGTTTTATAGAATTTTTGTCTGTTGCTTTGTTTCGTCAGCGTGATTGTCTCACACTTTTACGTTATAGTATCTCTCAAGTGTTTAATTGCACCCCCCTTGTAAATTTAGGAGAATGTTATACAGAAACTGGCTATATGCTCTAATGAAATTTGTTAAAAGATTAATGACATCACTCTTATTTCCTTTAACTAAACTGGAAATTCATGGCCCCATAGTTCTGTACACCATTCCAAAGTAGTAAGGTTCTATTATTTTTTGTAGATAAGATAATGATTTTTAAATATATTAGTTGAAAATTAAGACACTCCCTAAAAATAAACTCAATGTCACTTTTGTTTTTTAATAGGCTATAAAGAAAAGAGTAACAATTGTAAGCTTTTTAAAGTTGGGAAAAAAAATTGTGTGTTTTTATTATTTGATAATAATTTGTAGAGGGCTTATCTCTGAAAGTTTGTTTTCAAGTTTCTGAAGTGTATTTCCCTATGTATATTTTTCTGAATATTATTCTAGTGATGCAGGTATTTTCAGCTTTTCCCTATGTATATTTTTCTGAATATTATTCTAGTGATGCAGGTATTTTCAGCTTTTGGGTTTGTGCACAAGATAACTACTTTTGAGAAGACTGCGGGATTCCAGGTCTTTATGAGTTAA
This sequence comes from Malus domestica, assembly GCF_042453785.1. NCBI lineage: Eukaryota > Viridiplantae > Streptophyta > Magnoliopsida > Rosales > Rosaceae > Malus > Malus domestica. The sequence continues at coordinate 30,799,115 of NC_091661.1, forward strand.
TTTTCTTCTAAATTTATAACCGGCTTCCAATTCCCTCTCTAAATAATCTCATTTTGTATTCTTCTTTTCAGGCACTGGTGCAATTTTCAGATGCAGAAACTGCCACTTCTGCCAAAACTGCACTGGATTCAAGAATCATCCCTAGGTGACAGTTGTGTTAATTGTTTTACGTGGTATCAATTATCAGATTTAAAAAGTGTTCACACATATAGGATCTCGTCACCTGTTGGATATTAGACAGCCTGTAGGGGACGAAAGCTCTCTCGGAAAACAGATTTTTAAACTTTGGGCGTGTTCAAGTGCTATAATCTCCATTGGGTGGTGGTTGTAAATATTGCTGATGGCGGCTCATTTTCTGCTTGTATTCTTTCTAATACGTGTTGTCTTCTGACTTGTTTTTCTTTGGTACAGGTATCTGCTGCCCGAGCATGTGGGACCATGTACTCTCAGGATAACATATTCTGGGCACACTGATTTGAGTGTGAAATTTCAAAGTCACCGAAGCAGGTATTCACATGTTTGTTTTTGTTATTCCAGTTCCTTGGAAATAATACCTAATTTTATGTTGCACCCTCCTACATTGTTTCTGTATTTATGATGTTTCCTGTTCTTGTAATTATTTATAAAACAAACAAATAAATAAATAAATATTTTCTATTATTGGACCGTCTTTATCTCTATGTAGGTGACCACTGTTCTCACTTTACCCATTTTGCTGATTCAGGGACTACACTAATCCTACCCTTCCAGTTGCTCCATCAGCCATAGATGGAAGTGGTCAGGTAATGCAGTGATGGGGGAAAAAATCTGTTATTAGATTATATCATGAGGGTGAGGCAGGCAGACCTTTCTGTACCAAGGCCCTTATTCATTTCGATCTTGGCATGCATGTCACATAAAAAGTTCTGTATTTTTATGAGGTGTTTTTGGTACGTATCAATAGATTGGGGAAAACAGGAATTAAATTCGTCTGCTGGTGCTCTTTCTAGGAAATACTTGAGACTAGTTCAAAATTGTGATATAAACTTGTATCTTCGAGCATGTTATATCGTACCTCTATTAATAGGGTTCATTGTTTCATCATTACAGCTAATTGTGGGATTGGATGGGAAAAAGCTAGAACCGGAGAGTAATGTGCTTCTTGCATCCATCGAAAACATGCAGTATGCTGTCACCTTGGACGTTTTACACATGGTATATCTGATTTATTTATAAATATGATCGTGTTCTTTTCAGCCATGTGGATTCAGTTGGAAACTGATCTTTTCCTTTTCCTGCCACTAGGTCTTTTCTGCTTTTGGGCCTATTCAAAAGATCGCCATGTTTGATAAGAATGGAGGGGTTCAGGCCTTGATTCAGTATCCAGGTACCTTTCTACTAGCTCTCTTTCATGGTTTTCAAAATTGGAAAGTAAGGGTTTGATCTGACCTGATTAATCGGGAACCAGCCAGCTGACATGTGTATGGTTGAGCCTAAGTTTTTCGGATTCTGAACCTAGGCCATACTGATTTTGAGCCTAAGCCATACTGATTTTGAGCCTACGCCCTATGGATTTTGAACCTAAGGCATACTGACTTTAAACCACCTTAGCCTTGCTGAGTGAATGTTAGGTTGTTTATTACCCATGTACAAGGTGCTGCATTTTACAATTCCTGTAGAAGTAAACTGCTGATTATACATGGGGCTAATTATGTTATGGCATGCAGATGTTCAGACAGCTGTTGTTGCCAAGGAGGCCTTGGAAGGGCACTCCATATATGATGGAGGGTTCTGCAAGCTCCACATCTCATATTCACGCCATACCGATCTCAGCATAAAGGCAAGTTAAATATATTCTCCGAAGGTCTCCTGGAATGGTCATTTGCACTTCTTGTTGGTGTTCCTTTTTATTTTTCAACTTTCCCATGATTTCGGGAGACGAGCTGTGCCTAATGTTCTGCGCCTACCATGCTGATTACAGGTGAACAATGATCGGAGCAGAGACTATACGATCCCTACCATTCCAATTGTGGCCGCACAACCGTCAATTCTGGGACAACAGCCAGTTCATCAGAGTCCTGCAGTGCCTCCATACAGCAGGGCTCAGTATGCTGATCAGGCTGTGATGCCTCAGCCTTCTGCAGGGTGGGGACCAACTGTTCCGGCAGTTCCTCAGTCCTTGCCGTTTCAGATGCATAATCAACCGTACATGCCACCCGGAACTATGCCTATATCTTCTCCTCAAATGGGCCCTGGGATGATGCAGAGTGGTCCGCCGCCTCCGCCCTATCACCATGGTCATGTGCAATGACACCTCTCTTATGGAATTAACCGTTAAAGTTGTCGAATCTCCGGTCATTGGATTATGGAACCACCACCTCTGCATATGCAAGGAGCATTTGAACAAGGGAGTCTCCCATCTGCAGAAGCAGCCTAATTGGGAAAATTTCATGATCCTGTTTTCTTTTCCTTGAAATTTTGATAGTGAGATTCTGTAAAATCAGTGGGTTTCAAGTACTTGATTGTGTTGTTGACTGTTTTAAGGTTTATTAAGATAATAATATCAACTGTTAGTTTAAATGAGTTATAGGTGTATGGGACAAGGAAATTAGGCGTTTGCTGCCTGCCTTTGGTCCAAATTTGCAAATTACAATTTTTCTCACCATAGTATTGCCGTCTTCTACCGTATAGTTTTAGTATGAATTTTTATAGTAAAAATATATATACGGTCGGATCTGTGGCATCACTTCTTTTACACAAACGCACATTTTTGTAGGTTTGTTTCGTAATGTATTTTAATGATCCAAATTATCCATTTTTTAGGTATTTCTTCAAAGATCATGTGTATCAAAAAGCACTCAAATCCGAAATCATATAATTTGAACTATTCACATTTTAGGTGGATCAGCGAAGATCATATTAATGAAAAATTTTCTAAAATTGAAAGTCGTTTAATTATCTGATTGTGGCTTGATAAATAGACAACATTAACAATGAAAAGTATGAAATAATAATTAAAGGCTGAAGATTTTCAATTTAAGCGAATTTTTGCAAATTGATCTATAAATGATGATCTACAAAATAAATGGTTTCAGATCATGAGATTCTTTTGTGCATCGAGCTACTAATTAACACTGTATAAATTTACTAATATAATCATATATAACTCTTACTCAATACATATTTGAATTAAGGTACGATAAATCTTGTATTTTTTGTGAAAATCGAATGACGTAATCTGAATGACTCCACCCAAAATTTTCTTGGTCAAGTAAGCCCAATTGTTACTATTTCTTTCCAATTGAAATTTTCCGTTTGTTTTTATTTTTAAGTATACGTTTCAAAAGACCTCCATCTCCTGTCAGCACTAGGAATACCTAAACGGTTGATCACCAAGAAATCCTGTGGCTTCTACAAAAACAGAAATAAAAGGGGTTTTTGAACATTAGTCCTTGCAAAAGATTAAAATTTAAAAAAAAACCTGATGCTAAATTAAATATTCAATTTAATCCCTTGAGTGTACTTTTATCAAAATTTACATTCAATTTTTCTTATTTAATGTGTATTTTTATTTAATCTCCCCATATTAAATTTTAATTTTATTAATATGCACATATTTAATTTGTTTTAATTAGAAATGAACGTAAATGAGAAAATATTAAAAAAAATTGTGATACAAAAATATATAGATACATAAGTGTACAAAAATGATTGTGCCAAAATATATAAAATTGACTTTTTTGTACCAAAATATTTGTACCTACATGATTGTACCGAAATATATTATAATGAACCTAAATGTATGTACTGAAATGTATTATATTGAATTAATGTACCTAAAAGTCAATACTGAAATGTATGTACCAAAATGTACGAACCTAAATGTCAATACCGAAAATGTATGTACCTAAATAAAAAAATGTCAATACAAGTGTACCTAAATGTCAATACTGAAATGTATGTACCTAAATGTCAATACCGAAAATGTATGTACCTAAATATCAATACCAAAATATATGTACCTAAATGTATTTACCGAAATAATAATTGAATTAATGTACCTAAAAGTCAATACTCAAATGTGTGTATCAAAGTGTACGTAACGAAATGCATTATATTGAATCAATGTAACTACATGTTTGTACCGATAAATATACCAAAATATTCAAATGTATTAATGTACCTAAATGAAGAACATACAAAATTGTTATCGGAATATATATTATAAAAAATTTAGTTGCCTAAATGTAGACATTAAAATATATTATGGAGAATGAAATAAAAATGAAATGTAAATGTAAATGTAATTAATACATTAAAATAAAAATAAAAAGATAAAAGAAAACATCAAAATACAACTAATAAATGATATGATTAAATGTGCTAGGGACTAAAATTGGCTTTTAATCTTACATATGGTTATAATCTAAAACTCATCTTTTTTAGGGATTAAAATGAAGTTTTCTAAATAAAAAAGCATCACAGCCGAATAGTATAAATAGAGGGAGCCTTCGAGCTTCCATTGCATGCAACAAAGCCAAACACCCCCTCTTCTCTTCTTCACTTCTTCTTCTGCAGTCTTTCGTCATTGTAAGTCTTTCTCTCCTCAACGTTGAATATTTAGGGTTTGCACGTTTTCTTCTTTTGTTTTTCACTTCGGTGAATCGATCGATGTTATTTATTTATTTTTTACGCTCACGAGTTCTTGCTTTCTGGGAACTACCAAGCAGATGGTTTAACTTGTAGAACAAGGACTCCTAAATACTTCAATTTCCTACTTGTTTGATGCTTTTTCGTTGTACGATTATATGTTTTTATCTGTTTTTCAACTTACTTTAATTGCTCCTTTTCTCGAATCTCGTATTTTTTTGGATAGGTTTTAAGTTTTGAATAGGATTTGATTTAGGTTTTGGTTTTAGGAAACCTCGATTCCTAAGAATTCTTGCTGGTTAGAGGTTGATTTGTTGTTTTTTCTTCAACTCGTGTGTTATTTTTTTAATTTTTAATTTTCCCTTTACTCTATGTTTCTTCCATTCTTTCTGAAATGTATCGGCATATTATCGAACAAATTAGGGTTTAGGAAAACTTCTGATTTTCCCACATTCTACAAGTACACATATATATAGGGCGACCCAAGCCAACAAGGCTCACAACTTTGCGAGGGTCTGGAGAGAAATTGCACTTAAACTGATGTGTCGTCTTTGTTAAACTATTGATAATCTCTGCATCAAATCATATTAATTTGCATTTTTCACTCTTGGATTGCAGGTGAGAAATTGTGCTTTTATAAAAAGCTATGTTCAATAGTTAACTTAACAGTTTGGGAAAAGATGGGAGCACTTAGTGATCCTAGTGAAGCCGAATTGGACTTCCTTCAACAAAGGCAACAATTCAAAGAACGCTTTCGAATCAATCATATGAAGGAATCGGGGTCTGCTAATGATCGTCCCATCGATAAGAATAAAAGTGACAAGTTTTTCTTTCTTTTCGGATGTTCATCGACGAGGAAGGAATTGATAAAGCTGCATTTGGTTTGAGATGGATGAGTTGTTTTTCGACACATACAGTGTCTTCATCTTTGCAGCTTCGGGACATTCTTTGGACCCTCACAACCTACCATATCGCGAAGAGTGCTCGAAGAAAGAAAAGCACTAATGCCGGGATTAACGAAGTTGGCATCCAAGGTCAGACGTTCTGATGATCAGGTATGCAATCAATGAAACCTTTGTCATGAAATTTATTTGTATCGTGATATTAGTGTATAATTTTTCACCTCAGCGTTTTAATTTCTTCTCTAGGGTAAAAAGAGCCTGAAGACCCCTTCCTCAATTACAACAAAGTCTGGTTCGACATTAAAAATTATAAAGAAGTCCCGGGATTACTCCTTTTTGTCGTTAAACGAAGCAGAAACACCGGCAACTTCAAAAGGGGAGTCTAGACTCCGTAAAGATTCTGTCTCGAATTCAAGCAATGCAAGAACTCCGGTTTCTGGTACGAATAGAGCTCCTGTGGCGAAGTTGAAGCCTGAAAAGAAGCAACGTTGGGAAGATAAGGAGAGACATCATGAGAAGAGACAAGATTTGATGCCAAGGCAGTCTTCCTTGCAACGTAAGGTTCCAAAAGTGAATGAAACTTCTTCAACGAAGTCACTGCCTGCATCGAAGAAAAAATTGGAACAACGAAAGGATTTGCATCAACCTACAAAACTAAAACCAAAGCCAGATAAAACTCAGTCTCCTCCACAAGAGAATTCAACGAAGTCACTGCCTGCATCGAAGAAACAATTGGAGCAACGAAAGGTTTTGCATCAACCTGCGAAAGCAAAACTGAAACCAGATGATAAAACTCAGTCTCCTCCACAACGACAGAATCTTGATAGGTACAAAGCCTCCTCATCAAAGTTACCATCTTCGACAAAGCACGACATTAAAAAAGAAAAGCAAATCCTCCAACCCAATAACACAAGAGTGATGCCGAAACGGCAAAACTCCTCGAAAAATAAGGTTCTTTCTCACTGACATGCATTCATATTTTCCATTCATTTGTTTGTTCATATTTCTTTCCATCTTTCTGTGACGAAGCTCATGAATTTCTCTGAATCGAATTTCAGCAGATCAAACGCGACGTGGCGGAGAGTTCTTATGATGACAAAGTCGAAGTTTCTTCTATGATCCAATCAATTTTTAGGTAAAACTTCTGTCTTTATGTTCTGATTTCTTGGTTTCCACTTTTCATGTTTCGTATTGTCTTAATATTTTGGGTTGTGGTTTTTCAGACGTAAACGTAAGCATATTCGGGAGGAATATTCCGATTCTGACGAGGATGACGCTGCAATGGTTTCCACCTTTCACGATATTATTAGAGAAGAGAACAGGAGGTGCCATACTTTTCCTCTTCAAGTAATGAATTACAACTTAGTTGTATATTTACGTGCAAAATCTAAGTGTGCCTCTCATTTGACAGTTCAAAAATTGCTAGGAAGGAGGATGAAATCGAGCGTCTACGGCTCGAAGAAGAAGAGAAGCAAGAGAGGTTAAGAAAAGCAAAGAAGCAGAAGCTGAAAGCATACAAAAGCGATTCCAACTCTTGATGTAAATGACCTAATTGATAGATAAAAGTATGATATTTTTATGTTAGTGAAATCCACATAGCTTTTGAAATCCGGCTAACCACTCGCCAAACTTAACATAAAATGCAAGCAGAAGCAAATGTACAAATGCCGTCTCTCGGCACATACATACACAACCAAAATCATATCACCGAAACAGAACCCGAAATTCACAGAGAAACTAGTCCGGTTTTTTCTTCCTGTACTTTTCATTCGCGAAAGGGTTACAGAAACCTTTATGACGGATGTGGTTCTTAAGATCCTAAACACAGGAAGTTTAACAATCTAATTTTTTTGTACTGATGGAAAACAAGGGAAACAAAAATATGAGCGTGTTTCACGTGTGTGAAATGGAAGTGTACAACTGCCTGTCCGTCTCCAAAACCTCCGAGTTAGGAAAGCCTCGGAAGCTTCATCCATTGCAGTCTTTGGCCGCCACCATGTGCTATCGGTTCCAATTTTCAGAGCCGATCAATTGGCTCAGTTTGGTCCTGTACCGCAAGTCGCTCTGAGACGTCAGAAAGAGATTTGAGATTGCACTGGATCAAGGCTTCAACAAAGTAGCAGGTCTCATCCTTGGTGTTCCCTTCAGGAATGTCAACTACAAATGACTCAATCACCAGAGTCCCCGGTCTTCCGTCAATTATCTCTGGATGGAGGGAGATGATTGAAGAGTAGTTCTGGGAAAAAAATAATACAAACAAGTTAAATATACATAGGATGGTTGCATAATAGCAGAACAAAAGGATAAACTGAAAACAAGGACTCCTCATTGAGTTTGGAGATCCACTGATCCAAAATATTATAGGAGGATCAGTTTCCGACTCAGAGGCTTGTAAACAGGCCTACTTTAGTCAACATGGCAGCACCCTCGTTGCTGCTTAGTGCAGATAGCGTGAGAGTTTTATGGTTAACCCTAAGGATTGATATATATATGTAACCATTCATATATATTTTATATTATCAGTAGGATTCACGTCAATAACCTCATCCGAATTCATCCATAAGCCATCAAGTACCAATTTTGAACTTAGAGACAGATGCCAGTGGTCACTGATTAAAAGGAACAAGGAACCAACACCGTAAATTTAAATTTTGTGCAGCCAAAGCTGAAGCCTGTTTCAGGAAATCTTTTTCTGTTTCCATTAAATTTTGATGAGATCAAGTTCAACGGGCCCAAAACTTCAAAACTAAAATGCAGAGACTCTGGTGAACACAGAACTTCATATTAAAATCTTGTGAACTAGTTAACCTTTTAGCTTGTATGCTCAGAAATGTGCAACCAAATAAAAGGAAAAGATAAGTATGTGCTGGATTATAAAAGGAATGAATCTCCATACCCTGAGTCTGTGATCCCCACCAATTATTTTAATGCTAAGAATATGCTCGTCATCGTCAAGAAGTTCCAATCTCTCAGTACTTGTTGTGGCAGGAAGCCCAGACTTAACATCAACTTCTCTGAGACTTCCAATCTCAAGATTTCCCTGCACCACACACCTGCTGACAAATGGCTTATACTTTTGCGGTTGATCAAATCGTCTTACCAACGACCAAACCTGAAGAGAAACAAAACAATTCACATTCCGGAAAAGGGATAACCAAAAAACATATTTATACTAATACAGTAGTTTCATGTCAACCATCCAGAGATGCAGAATTGCAGTCAGTATTTATTGGCAAACTATCGTCGCAGTTATCCTGCCCATTCTCAACGAGGATCTCTCTCAAATACACCTTAATCTTCCAGTTTCCTGGAAGATAGGTATTAAAAACAATCGAACATTAAACAAGAAATGCAGTAATTACATTTCTGAGCCAACGAACAAGAACATAAAAAAAACCCCAAAAAAGCAATCAAAAATTCCTTTTTTTCTCTGTTTCTCCTCAATTTTCTTAACTGCACGCACAGAGACGCCGTGATAGAAGAACTACAATTACCTAATCGATCGACACCCCCACATTAACGTAGGCAAAATCATTAAGCAACCCATCCGAAAACACCACGGATCAAAACCAGATGCTCTCCAAAAATGCAATCAAACATGTCCTTAAGGAAAAAGAACAATACTTTACAGACCAAAAAGAGCAAAAACAATCCGAAATCGAATCCCGGTAACCCCAGTTTCACAAACTGATACCTCAACTCCTATATCAAACTCCAAATCCAATTGTAACATAAACACCCACCTCCCTATATGTTACATGCATGATATTTACATCTCCAATATACAAATCCCAGATCAAACAAATCAAATAAATCAAAAATCCTAGAGCTTCATAGATAGATAGATATCCACACAGAGAGAGAGAGAGAGAGAGATGTACAAGATGGACAGGGGCTTTGATGTGCCGGACGAGAGTAGATGTACACTGATGGTCGTTAAGGTCGTGCTTGTGGTGCCTCCGAATGTAGTCGCTCACTATCCCGCCAAAACCACCTCCTCCGCCGCCGCCGCCTCCTCCGCCTCCATTCCTATTCCCATTCATCTTCCTCTAAACCAATCACAACACTGTCGATCAAAACCAACAAAAATAAATCGCCTTTCACAATAAACCAACCAATCAAACATTCACAAACTCACCAATCAAAACGCCGCCTTATCTTCCACCTTCAAGCTCTAAACTTTCCGTCTGCAATTCCAATACTGGTTGAGAGAGCGAGAGAGTCAACCCCGTTCGACTCGGTCGGACTCGATCAAAGCTTGGGATTGAGAAAGGAAGAAGTTAGGTCGCTAGTGAGAGAGAAAAGTGTCCAAGGACCCGATTCGACTCTGTCAAAGCTTGGGAGTGTGAAAGGAAGAAGTTTGGTCGCTAGTAAGAGAGAGGAGACTCACCGCCATAGAAGATGGAGAAGAAGCGCCTCAGGCCTCCCCATCATCCTCATCACCTATCTCACCTCCTTCCTAATAAATTAATACTTTAAAACCCCCAACCAAACAAAAAATAGACCTACAACTTTAATTAATTAAAGCAAGTTAGCAATTACCTTTGTCTGTTATTGCAACTTGCATTAAATTATACTTTTCTTGTCTTGCAAATGCCTATCTTCTGGGAGAGATTTGTCAATGTGTTCCGAACATGGAGCGGTAGCTGCGATGCGTTATATGTCATTATATAAGTGGACATAATTTTTTTTCTGAAGTATCGCTTTACTTATTTAGACATCTCACTTATTTAATGATATATAGTGTATGTACTCGTGTTTCGAGCGCATTGAAAAATCTCTTCTCTTTCAAAGGATAAATGTGAACATGTCATCACTCATTGTCTGTTTATGAGGATTATGTTTTTCTATGACTAAATTGTCCTCTAAGGTTGCTTGATTTACACTTCCGATTTACTTGACTGTTGCGTAAGGGTTTTGGTATGGCAACGTGACCAGTTGGATGGTTTACCGTGTGGGCACCCCACTCGCACTATAAATGGTTTAACTCCCATCTCTTATGAGTGCGGCCTCTAACGGGTTATCTCCTCACAATATTATTGTGGAGCTAAATTCATAGTTGATCTTGCATGATTATGTGTTTAGTTTCTTCACGTGACAATACTTGATTCACCACAATGACATCGGAGTGTAGGTAAGTTAAGAATAAATATTGTAGTTGTCGTTGGTAATTGATGAAGCAATCTTAAGAGAATTCCGCTATTGAGATTATGTCATTAATTAATGTCAAGTTAGACTACTATTCAATTGGGATTCTCTCTTATTTAAACGGTCGCATTACATTACGTTTACATCTTGTTTTGAATTTTTTATATAGTGAATAAGACAAAAAGAAGAGTGTGAGATGGGAGAATGGAAGATGATGGTAATAGGAGAGAAGGGAATCTCATTCCATTCAATTGAATAATTAATTAAAGGTCATTTACTTGTTTGATTCTTACAATAAATAAATTATATTGTTTTGTTTAGCTTATAGTGGCCTATGCCCTAAAGAGTTAGGGTCACATGGCCTTGAATGAATAATGGATAACACCAAATGGTCTTATGTACTATGCTATATATTTTTATGGGAGCTTTAAGACTAACACTCAAATATATTTCATACAACTTCACTAGTTTTGTATCATTCTAAAGAAAGATAAAAGTTCAAACTCCGATAAACCTAGTCCAAAAACAAGTAAACTAAAATTTTAAATTTTCAATTGTGCCCCCAATAGACTTATTACTTAACCAAACCAAAACTCTAGACTGACATCATCTGTAAAGACTTCAAATTGATTTTAGATCTGTGAAAATATTTTTGCACTTCTACAAGATTAGTTCATAATTCATGCACTTCTGTAAGATTAGAAAAAATAAGAGAGAGAATGGCAAAGAAGATGTAGGAGGAGAGAGAGAGAGAGAACGATAAGGAGGATGAGGGAGAAGGGAGTGGGGGATAGGAAGAAGGAGAGAGAAAGAAAATGACGAAGAAAAAAAAATGAAGAGAGAGAAAGAAACAATATAAATAAAGAAATAGAGACTCATCTTTCAATTTTAGAGACATAAAATTGTCACTGTAAAGTTTGTAATCTCTACTAATTAATAAAATACTCATTGTCAACAAAAAATTTATGAAATTATCAGTTTAACCCTCTAATTAAAACAAAACATGAATAAGAAATATATGGGGCAGAAATGTAATTTCATACAACCAAATTTTGCTTTTTTTTTCAAAGCATCGCCTACATGTAATCCTAACATATCTCTAACAAAAAAAATAAAATAAAAAACTTCTCACTCCCACATTCTCTATCACTCTCTTCCTCTCTCCTTCTATTTCAAAAATAAAAAATAAAAAATTTCTCACACACTTTGTGTGTGCCCATATGCTAGTAGCAATTAAAAAAAAAAACAATCATGACATTACATTTAACGTAGATAAGTTTTATCCATCTCTGAAATAAATAAAAACCTTAGTATTTCTCCAAAATATAGTCTTACAATTTGAATATATGTTTTCTTATTCTTGTTTTTATATTACACTCCAACCAAGATCATTTATCTGAATTTTGAAAACAACGCAATGTTCATTGCACTTACAAAAGAACCAAATAATCGAATACAAAATTTCGAACGTAGAAACATATCCAACTATTTAAACTACAAATTCGTTAATTTAATCGAACATATAAATGTTCATTGCACCTACAAAAGAGTCAACTTTGACTTTTGGAATAATATTATTTTCGTTTAGTTTTCTTAAATAATTGAAACTCAACTAAAAACCTGAAGGTCAAGGCACTCTTAAGAGTAGTATTAACTCTTAATTACTCTTATAATTTTTTTTTATTATTTTAAGCAGGTGCCTCGAATATTCTCTATTGTCGTTATTTGTTTATGAGATGGGTCCCGCGGGCCAGAAAGCAGCGGTCCATTTCCGACGCCACGTGTGGATTCGAAGCACACAGCGGGCGCATTCTTACCGAGAAAGGCTTTCTCGTGCAGGTGAGGATAAAAAGATGGGTTATGGGTCGTAATTTATGTGAGGAAATTAATATGGGTCATGGGTCTGGGTCAGACCAGAAAAATTAAATATGGTCATGGGTTGTGTGTGAGATTATGAACTGCTAAATTCATTTTAAAATAAAGATCTTTATCTAAAATAGTTTTGGAAATATGTATAAATCCTCATTTTGGTCTTTTAGATTTTAAATTGATATAAATGGTTCTTGAGGGTGTCTATTGTAAAATTTTTAGTCATTTTGTGAGAAATCTCCGTGAATTGAGAGGATTTTTGTCAAATCAACTCCCCCCTTGACTGGTGGTTTATCCAGTTTAATAGAGATTTTTTACCACATAGACCTTTTTAAATAAAAAGCACGAAAATATTTGATTGTCTTGATTCCTTGGCATGGGTTTAATCCATTGGGTTGGCTTATATCTTTGTATTCAACCAACCATTGTCGGTAAAAACTACAACTACCTTGTCCGACTTTTATGAACTTCATTTCATTCTTAATTGGGCTTAATTTTTGTATGAAAGTGACATGACATAAAATGGTAAACCAATAAACCAAAACTTATGCATGCAGAAAAGAGTATCAATTAGCTTTTGGTTAGGTGTAGATGTCATAATCAGCTCACACAAACGAAATATTTTTTGGCACATCTGAGACACATGACAGTATGCCGTATATTATTATGTAATTGGAAAGTTACTTGAAAAAAAAAAAAAAACTTTTCACCAGTTATACAATGACAAATAGTTTACCATGTCGCGTTCTAAACTCACTGAAAATTTTCCCCACACAGACCAAAAGACGAAATATGTTTGTGACGATTTTGTTTCCTAAAAGCTAACTCTGACTAATGACTACATTGTAATGAGAAAAAACTTACATTAAATAAGAAGGCCAGCTATTCATGTGCCGTCATTGTGATGGTGCAACTCTATTGTAAATGGAAAACTGTTATGGAGATAATCTTTTTCGATCATTTTGTAAATCACATAATATGACGGTTGATGATTGGACTTCATTTTTATTAGTTTAAAGAAGAAATTCAACTATTAACCGTATATCATATGGTCTAAAAAGATATCCACTTTAGCATTGTCATGCAAAAAAAAAAAACCAAATTCTGTCGTGTCGGGCGTTTTTGCTAACTTGCAATTATCTGGAAAAAAAAAAGTACGAGGGATATTATTTTGAACTGTCATCTAATTACAACAGTTACCAAATTAACGTTGGTATGAATTATAATTAGTTACCTAATCGGGTTTATGCACACAATCATATTGTGTTACCTAATCGGCCAAGGACATTCATGGTCCCGTGTGTTGGATCGTTGATTGGATCGTTGATTGTGTTATCTCTATACAGTCGTGACCACTATATATGTATCGAATCATTGCATGAGTTTTGCTTTAGACACACAATCACACAGTAATGTGCTTTCGCATGTGATTAGCAGCTTAATTTCGAGAAACAGTGATCATACTCATGGCTTTGCCTTTCTTATTACCAATACAGTCTAAGCAACCATATCCTAATGCCTAAATGGGAAGCCTGAAAGTTAAGTAAAAATTGTTCTTATCCAGACACAAAACAATTTAATAGTTTTAATAAGACACTTAAATGATAAAGTCCATTTACCAATTATCTTCTGGTTTAGTTGTATTTGTCTCACTTAAGTAGATGAAGTTTTTTTTTTTCCCGACGCCCACATCCCAAAAGGATAACTAATCTTTATTGGGTTCCGGAAAGGTTAAAGGTATTTCAGCTCACAAATAGTCACAGTTAAATATCATACGTCATCCCAAAGCTTTAAACCAAAGAATCATTCATGTTTTTGTCAATTTTGTGCATCAAACCCAGAACTAGGGAGCACAACTAACTTGAAATTATATTACATTTCCACCGAAGATTTGAGAAATTAACGTGGGCTTGATTTTGGGACAAGTTCAATAAATTATATTCTGTTTAGGTTCTCATCAGATATATCTTGTTTACTGCATTAGGGCCAACATACTGGTTGTGTTGTAGGATGATAAGCTCATATTTATATATATTTTACATTAAATTCACTTGTCTTTTCTTAGTTAGTTCCTTATATTTTTGAGCTATTTACTTTGTTTTTGTGTTTTGTAGGATTTGTCAAACAAATAAAAGAAAAATAGCACAAGTGGGATTTTAAGTAACAAATTCGTCAAAACTGCCTGTGCAGGTCAGCTGACTTTGGAAGCAAGTTGCGAACAGCTCAGAATGAATTAGAGAATGAGCCTTATATGCTTGGAAAGCTAAGGATGTCTATTTTCTAGAGAATTTCGCGGATTGTTAATATCTTTTTTCTAGAAGAAGTTATGGCCGTTTTAACACTGAAATGTTTCCAATACGCTGAGCAGTTTGTAACTGCATTGAAGGCAATAAATCCAATAAAACTAGCAGCCAAAACTGATGCAGCCAAGAACAAGCCAGCTGACACCTCTTCAAATATCAGATGAAATGGAATTAAAGATGAGGATTAAGTGGGAGTAATTGGCATAAAGGTTGCCCAAAAAGTTACAATTGGTTTACCATTTCCTCTCACTTATTGTCATCACTAAATGGCTGTTAATGGGGTGAGTTATGGAGCAGAAATGGGGCAGCAAGCATGGGCATAAAGGCTGCAGGTTGCAGCAGCAAAAGAGAGTTCTTTAGAGGAAAAAAAAATAGAAAAAAAGGAAGGAAAGGAAGGAAAAAAGGCAAGGCTGCTGCGTTGAGAAAGGAAGGAAAGGAAGGAGGAAATCTTGGCATTCTCTTCTCTCGGTTTTATCTTCTCAAACTCATGTCTTTCTTTTGGTTTATTTTGAGAACTATATGTAACTAATTTTTTAGAAGTTAGGGGCTGTTTTGAAGCACCGAATATGATTGCAATTTTGTTATGACATTTCGTTGAATTACTTTTATGAATGGATGAAACTTGGTTCACTACTTGTCTCATTGATGAATTCTTTATTTGTTTTCTATGGATGCATACGTATTAAGCATATATAGGATTTTAATGCTATGAATATGTGTGTGTCTGCCCTTGTCGAATGAGGACCTACATATGTTCTAAAGTAGTACTTGTTAATTGCGATTAACATGTGAACCAATTTATAGGATAAGTAAGACAACGCCAGTACTTACGATGCCTTGTGAAGACTCAAACTCTTTTCGTTCTTAATGATTTCTACTTGTTAAATCTATGAACACGCCATTCTAGATTGCATGCTAGGGACTAAGTTAAGTTGAAAACGCCATTCTCTTAACATACTACGTAAGAAAGAGTAATAGGTTGAGTTCTAACATTGAGCCAACTTGAGCATCTTCATCCGGAAATAAAAGAAATTTGAATGAAACATAACATGTTTGCATGATTATTTGGTGGTGGATAGCAATACCCCTAACTCGTTTTTCTTAATTTGTGAACTACTTAAAATTTGTTTCTATCCTGTTTTTGTTCGATTTAATTTAAATAGAAAATCAACTCCAAAAATCCTAAAAAATTGTGTGAGTGTAGCTTTGTGTGTCTAGTATCTGCATATAAAATTTCGTAGACTTTTGATAAGTATAAGTCGGTCTAATAATTATTTTTCGGTGGCTGGTCAGTAGGGACAGCAACCCAGTTTTTGTGACATTTTAGGTAGTTAGATAAAACAATCTTCTGTGGGAAAGACCCTTATTTTCATATGCTACAATTGACAAATCTTAGTGTTAATAAGGAAAATCAATAAGACATTTGTGTGCTACTTTGTGGTGTGCTTTTAATCCTATCATAGGATAACGTTGGAGCTACTTAGGGCAAAACCATATCCAATTATCCATGCATGCAGGACTGTACTCAATTCCTTACCTTCAGTGACACTTGCCGGAATCCATTTGTGCAGTGTAGCTAACTAGCTAGAGTACTATATCATCTTCTAGAGGACACCTGTCAAACATGCAGCAAATAGAGACCATTTATATCCATGCATTATTGTTTTGAGCAACGCAAGGAATCATTTCTTTGTTTTTTTGTTGGGTCGAGCAAGGGGTCATTTCTAAATGTAAACATTTTAGAGTACTACTAGTGCAGGTCCTATATATATTTTTATTTGATGTGTAATGTAATTAATTACTTTAGAATACGCTTACTTAACAGAAATCGAAGAACATAGAAATAAGGAAAGTAAAGAGAATTGAATCAACTAACTTCACTCCCTTCCCCCTAATTGATCTGATCCTAATTTTAAAGTGTTTAATTTTAATCTTTATTTTGCGTAGGTAAATATGACCTTAGTAGTCGTTTAATAACATAGTATATGAGATTTTTGTAAGAAATTAAAGATTACATTATTCATAGATTAGCGCTTCATCCCAATAAAATGGTGGCCAAAATATCTAGATCCTTGTCGGCAAGGTTTACAAAACTAATTAAGGTTTACAACACTAATTATATATAAGGCAAAAAAAATTAAATATGAGGAATAAGATAGCGTTACGTACATCCGCCAAGTGTATTTTATATAATTTGAATTAGAGCACGATGGAGCAATTTATGCAAATGGCTCTTCTTATTTATTTAATTTTTCGGTGGATCTATGCATCATTCATTTAAATAATCAAAGTGGTTTTGTGCATAAGAACTCACCAAATTAATTAATATATCGAACTGGCTAGCATGGTAGTTGGTACTGTATGCAAATCCTGGATTCTGGGGATTTTGAAATTAGCTAGCGAGAAACAACGATGGTTGATAGTGATCCGTACTCTCACAAAGGTGGAGCATCAATTCTTTCCTTTATTTATTTTTTATATTTTTTAGCATCAGTTCTTAATCTTTCCTTAATTGTTAATTAGAAATTATTGGTATGCAGTATGACAAACAATGAAATTTATAATTATATATTTAAGAACTAATCAGCTTCTCCAGAGTGCATCAAGGCAGCAGCCACCAGCCCGCCACTAGCACATAAACTAATTATTTTATTAAGATTCAAATTTTTTATAATCTCTTATGTTATTTATATTAACGACCATTGATGCAAAGTGCAAAGACGAGGCCTTGTCAATTTCCATTAGTATTTTCTTTGCCTCTGTACGATTTGTATCTTTGTATTTAATCAATTTTCCCAAGAAGAGTTACAAAAGTTAATTGAATAAATTTTGGAAGAACCCTAAATCGGGTCTTCTATGAACTGTCCAACATTAATATCTAACAATGGGATCCACGATCCACGATCCACCAGTATACAAATTGCAAAAGGCTCAAATCAGAACATGTATAATTCCAAAATAATTCAACAAATTTGTCCGAAGATTTGATGACTATCTACTTGAGAGTAGTTATACACTTAAGGCAGAGTGTTGTGACATATATTTTAGAATATGTGTGATTGTGTAATTTATTAGGAGATTGTATTTAGGATACTAGAAGATATTATCCGTTTATGATTGTATTATTTGCATAGCAAAGAATCCTCCTTGGCTTACTATAAATAAAGGCATAAGCCATGAGGGATAGCACACGCTCAAGTCATTCTCCATTTCTCTCTCTTTGTGGCACCCTTTTAGTAAAATAGGTCACAACGCTTTATCAGCATGTTTTTGTTGCTACATTAAGAAAAAACTAAAAGTTATTTTATACAAACCTAATCAAAAGATTCATCTTCAAAGACGTTGCTCAAAAGAGGATCTTTTTTTGCTAGGAATTCAGGAGTTTGAAGTCTTTTTCCCCCTTCTTGTAAAAGAAATAAAAGCTGGTAAATGTGGTTGAGAATGTTACATAAAGTAGACTAGAATATAGTAGATGCATACGTTTCGCGGTTGAGACGGGACATGATTAATCAATTAGATTGACGTTTTGTTATAGTTACCTATTTTATAAATTTATAAAGGTTTAGACTAAACTTTTGAATTGAACAGTTCGCTATATCGTCACTGAAATTTTTTGTGTCCGACGTTAATGAAACTTCATACAAAATCATGTCGAGTATAAGCCACCATAGGACTTAGTCTCCTTTCCCTAGTCATGAAGTCTCTCTCTCTCTCTCTCTCTCTCTGTTACTAATCTTGTTATTCGTTCTTATCTTCTGCTTTTGGCATGTGCGGTGAGATGTGATATATAGGATAATCGCTTTTAAGTAGGACACTGTAGTTTGTAATAGTTGTTGCTAATCATGTAATCAATTTCTCATTATTTGGTCAACTTAATTCAATAATTCATTCTTTCTAATGAACAAAAAATAGAAAAGAACATGTCAACTTGTTTTTTGATGAGTCAAGACCCAAAAGGCGTGGCCCAATCTTAAATATTTCCTTGAGCCTTCAAGGGTTCCAAGTCTCTATTAGAGCCCCCATTCAGCTGAAAACCAAATTAGATAAACGGTCCACATAGTGATAAAGTAATAGGAAAATAGCTTGCATAGTAAAAAAATTAGAATTTAAATCCACGTAGTTTAGTCCAAATTTAATTCAAAAGAGATTTTTCTGTTAAATGTCGGTTTAATGTATAGATAAAACTATACCATGAAAATACTCCAATATTAACCAGTATATGCACAATATTTCATGATACAGCACACACCAGACACATTAAAAAAAAAAAGCTGGAAATTACGTACATTCACACATACATATGTATGTATGTATGTTAAATGCATGGGGATGGGCCAGAGTTTCACTGAAACAGACTAAAACATAGCAGTGAAACTCTATGCCTTCTCCAACAACAAAAAGTAACTCTATTCCTTCATTTTCATCGACCGATAACTTAGCTATATATATTAGGGTTGTTAAGGCCATAACAAATACTGACCTTAATCCTAATAATATTTCTTAAATGTTTATGCACAAAATCTAGTTAATTGACTGATCTAGGTAAATTCCCAGGACCCCAAATTTGAGCAAGTGACCTGCTAGAAGAAGACTCTTTTCTCCACCTTGCAAGCCGCAACAAGAAAGTTAAAACTTCTGACGGATCGTGCAGGGAATAGCAAGCTTTGGTATCCTTCGGGGTTGAAGACACAATTATCGGAAACCCTAGTCCTCTACTTCGTATCACCTGTATGTATGCGCAGCAAGTAGCTAGAATGAATCCACAAAACTAACTGTAAGTATGAAAATTTATCAAACAGTACTATGTCGTACGTACCTTGAAAGCATCTTCATCAGTCCGATCGTCCCCAATGTACAGCGGGAGGACGTCACTGGAACTGCTGAATCCAAGAGTGTCAAGTATATATTCTAGGGCATGACCTTTGTTCCATTCTATGGATGGCCGTACTTCCAAGACCTGAATATATAAAGATGCAAATGAAGACATGTTATTGATAAAACAATATGTACGCAAGTTATAACTTATTACAAGGAAGAATTTCTTAGGAAATTTATATATACCCTACCTTTTTGCCCAAGGTGAGATGAAATTCGGGATAGTTTTTAAGTACGTACTTCACCTTTGCTTCTAATATGTCATAATCCTACAATTGTACATACATCACTTATCAAATCAATGAAGATCAAATACAGGATTGATATGATAGAGAGCTAATTTGAATGTTCTTAATTAATTACCTCATCCCGGACCTTGCGGAAATGAACAGAAATGCAGAATCTGTTGTCCTCTACCCTAGCACCTTCTACTTTCCTGGTTATCTCCTCTAACAGTGTTCGTATCTGCATTTCCAATTAAAACGTACATGAAATTTCTTGTGTAAAAAACACAGGCGCATCTGAATTCTGTATGTCCAACTAAACACAAGGCACATTTAAATTTCTTGTTAGCTAACCTCTTGGATTGCAGGCAGAAATCTTTTAGCAGGTTGAAAGAGAACGTCACTCTCCTGCAACGTTAATAGTACTACTGTGTTGTTATTGACCAAGCCACACACACACACACACACACACACATTAGGGCTGCGCCAGTCCATAGAACTAGACTGATCAGTGATCACTGACCTTTTTATCAATGGCTGCAGTGTGGTTCTTGGCATCACAGGGATTTAGTGGCCCTGTTGGGACCAATATATCCATCCCATGGCTTCCAGCATAATATACATTACTTAACTGTACAAATTCTTTTACCTGTAGAACCAAATTAAATGAGAAAATTATTTTATGTGCAACACATTGTTTATTGATGAATATCTCAAATTTGCTCGAGATCATACTGATGTTAGACTTATTCATTACCTTATCTCTACTCCTTCCACTAATTACTGCCGTTGGAAAATACTTGGCAACTTCCCGCACTGCTGCACGCATCTGCCGGCATATGGAACATAGTCAATATAGTTAGGGTGGATTGAGCCGTGTAAAGATAGGAATCTTGTTATCAAGAAAATTAAAGATTGTACCTCATCAGACATGAAGGCACGATCAGGATCATCAACAATTGGTGAAAGGGTCCCATCGTAGTCTAGGAAAACAACCACCCGCTTCCCTTTTGCTGCTTTCATCATCCGATCAAATGAGCCTAATGCAGAAGGGTGCTCGGCCTAAACATATAAGCCCCCGAAAATAAATTATAAAATAAAAAAGAACAGGGATAATGAAAGCAATGGTATATAGTAAGCATTGTCATAAGATCATCATCAACTCAGTCCAAATGGCTAAAACGTACCACCCATGAATTATAAGCTAAATCTGAGGAGATTGGTCCATTAGGGGTAGAGATATCATGCAAGTTTGAGGTGATTGATGCTAAGGAAAGATCGACACTGTTCTCGTCATTCTTAACTACTTTCGTGATGGGTTGCACCTTCTGCTTATTGGAAGTTGATGACCTTTGGAGTCCCATTGTCCGGTTCAGCTTCGCCGAGTTTGTCATGTTCACCTATTCTCGTACAATCCCAAACGAAAATATGATGAGGCTATATATAAGAAAGAGTGTCACACAATTATATAAACCAAACTTTACCATTTTTAACAAGGTTATGAGGTAGAGAAAATTAAACAATTCGAACTTACAAAGAATAGATGAACTGAATTCCTTTATATATGATCTTAAAACATAGTTCTATAAGTTAAGGAAACTGAGATCCTCTTAGCTTTTCCTGGGTCCAGAACCCTTTCGCTTCTAGCAAGACATTGTTTTTCTTTTTGCCACCTATTAGGTCAAAGTCATTCGCGTTATCCTCTCCTTTTTTATTTTGACATATGACAGGACTTGAATTGAAGACCTTCAAGTGCTCCAATTAGCAGATGCAATTATGAGATAGAGGATCAGAACAAAAATGGTAGATGAAGACTTAAGAAGACTTGGAAAAAGATTTGGAAAAAGACTCTAAGAAAAGACATGGAGTACTTGGAGCTAATAGAAGACTTGACATAGAACTTAAGGCAGTGACGTTTTAAGATTCATACAGCCAACCTCACTTAAGAGATAAGACTTTGTTGTTGTTAGATGACAGGACTTGGCACAATCCACGGCCCATCCCGGTTTTTCAAATCAGCTTTTCTTGATGCAGTTTATTATCAAAAGAAGTTGTAAAGATATTAGTAAAATCCTAAGAGTAAAAAGGGAACCATCTTTCCGAATATTGAAAAAATATTATTTAGAATGTGGTTGAAGTGCTTAACTAGTTTGAAACAAATAGTTCTCATTTGACTTGCTAAACAATTAGTATGGTCATATTTTCACACGAAAAGCAAGCTACAAGGATAATTAAATACGGTCAAAACTGATTTCTTAATCAATTAGGCTAATTTGAAAGTACTTGTGTAGCTAATTTCAGTGTGCTAGAACAGAATGATCAAATTAAATATTAATATGTGTGTATAATTTAAAAAGATTAAGGTCGTTTCCGGTTAAAACACCTTTTTCTTTTCAAATGGAGCTACATAATGTCATTTTCAAGTGATCGATAACATCTTTTCGTGGAGAAAAGACACAACAAAACAAGAACAAGATGACCGATTTAGTGTCTGAATAATTAGATTTGGTGACTTGACGTTACATGTAAAACCTAAAGGTTTGTCCCAGGGTGAGTCATCAATCTGGCTGATTCAGATGATGACACCACATGTATATAAAACGATTTTTTTGTAAAATATATGGTTGGTTTTTTGGACCCTACCCTAACTCTCATCTTGCCTCATTCCGACTGAACTACTACCCAACTGATAGGTATCGAATCATAATATAAATTGTTAACTTATATCTGTTTCAAAATAATATGACTACAGTACTAATTAGTACAGTTGTTTTCAACCAAAAAAAAATTCTGAGAATACGCAGTGCAAATACATGATCAAAATCAAATATTCAAGGAGAACGCAATAGTGTACTTTTTAGGGAAAAATTGGACGAGACTGGGCAGAATTAGGTATGTTAGCCAAGTGAAAATCCTATAAATTTAGGAATGATTGATCGAGGATTCAAATATACTTCGGTATACTATACACCATTAAAGATCTAATAACTAAAATCTGACAACTGAAAATCTGGGAACATACTAGAACTTACATGGGCGATCAAACTAAGAAGACAACCAACGAATTCAAGAATGTTTCTTGAAAGGTTCATGGTTTGAAAGAGTAGGACACTTGCACGTTGATCAGTTCATGTTTCTGAAGTTCACAATACACGTGAAACAACATGCATTCATGGTATAAGAATATCATTGCTGGCTAGCTAATTAATGGAAATATAGACTCCCATGGAATTTGAGGTTTTGATGAATTTTAATGGAATTATACTCCAATGGATGCCAAAAATCACATTGAAGATGATAAAAAGAAAAGTAGAAAAGAAAGGAAGATTTCTACGGTGATGAAGGGGAGTAGTGTTGGCAAGTACAACATATATTTGGGTGATTAATTATGGCACACCAAGATCAGGTAATTAAGGAAATTGAACGAACAAACAAAAATAATATCAGGCAAGGAAATTGAAGATTATAATTCGATTGAGTTGAATTGGGATTTTAGGGTTCTCAAAACAAAAAATAAATTGGCCATGAGGAGAAGATAGGAAAATCGCTGATCACTAGTGGTCTTCCTTCCTTGAAGAGAAACAATAAAAAAATTTGACCATACAGAGAAGATAGAAGAATGGAAAAAAAATGAAGTCTGCGTATTTCTGGGCGTGTTACCTTTATATGTCTGCTTAGAAGAAGAGTTTGTTCATATCCAAGCCATCTCATATTTTGTAGGGGGAGGAATCACGATGAATTTTAGAGGTATAACGGTCAAGGTATGATTTGTGAAGGTTTTTGGTATTTATATGTTTCACTCTAGAATCCACTAAAAACCAGATTTTGAAACATTTTAAAAAACTCAAGATTGAATATCACCAAATTTTAACATACTCATTTAAATCAAGATTAAATACCAACAGAGTTTGACAATAGCATTTAAAATCTTAATTAAATACACTTGAATTTCAAAATCTTTTAAAATCGATTAGAATCTCAATTGGATACACCCCTACCATACCCGGATCGGAGGTTAGTGAACCCCGCGTAAATAAAATAAAAATGCTGAAATAAAGGTGAAAAAATAAAATCTTCTTATTCATACAATCCCAAAACCTTACAATTGTACAAAAATGAAAGAAAACCCTTAAGTCCCAGTCTAACACAAACTCAGCTCGTCTAGTCCATATATTGCTAAATAACTCATTTATAAAATAAAAAGGTGATGGGTGAACAACACCCACCGCTGGCCAGTGAATAAAATATTCAATACGTCATCAAGCAACATAGTTTTACACACTCTAAAAAATAAAGTACTTATATAAAATCACATACCACATAATTTCATCACATCATTTCTGTACGTGTTTATTATACCCTTCATCAAATATAACTCACCACGTGACCCTTAATGGCTTTTTTTGCCCTGATGTCTTTGTGTACAGTTTACATTTATCCTTAAGATCATAAAGCAACAAAAAAGTTCTCATGCTCCCTCAACAATCCACTAATCAGATATATAATAACTCTGAAAGGAAATTTCCAAACTAAACATGCTTGACTTGAAAATAGAGAAAACTCCATGATATAGCTCATGGTTTTCACATGTATCATAAATAAGAAGTTTTACGACATAGTATATAAACCACTTACCTCGATAGATAGATAGCTTGAACCTTGACAAGCCACTGACACCTAAACTCTCTTACTTTCTTTTCTACACGTGACACTCTAAATGCATGCTCTGCATGATGCCTTACTTTTTACTATGGAAAAACAATGGGGCAGAGCTCCCTATTTATAGCGATAGGAGGTCGCTGCAACCGTAGTGGCCAAGTTTACTTATAATCATATAAATGTGTGGATGGACATATAGGAAGCAAATATATTATATAAGGAACACAATAATAGCTTTTTCAAAATAATAATAATTAAACAAATATTTTCAAAATACGAATTCTCACAACCCCTAAATTATTAGGAGGGCCCGGCATGATCGATGTTTTCCTTCATCTTCCTACTACTAATGCTGTAACCGAATTAACTAATACAAGATCAATCAGGGAACATACTTTATTCGTTTTTTTGTTTATTAAAGTTCTTCAGCTGACTCAAAACCCACTTTATAAATAACCAACTGACTTGAACAAACCAAATACAATTCTTTGAATATGCAGAATAAAAAAGGTCGTTGATAAAATAACATAGGGTTGTAGCCTTTTGTAGTTGTGGGACGTCCACCATTTATTTATTTAAAAGGAAAACTAATTACAATGACTTGAAAACTTTGAGTTTTAAAAATAACGACAAAATAAATGGTAAAATGAATAATACCAGGATTGACTTTTTAGTGTTAAAATGTAGTTTTTCGTTAAAGTGAACAGTACCTGAAACTTTTCGTTAAAGTGAACAGTACCAGGAGCTTTTCGTTAAAGTTCCCTTATTTAAAACACACATGATGATAGAAATTAAAACAAGTTTTTTTTAGGGATTCTTAATTAAATGGTCTCGATACTGTTCACTTTTAACGAAAATGACATTTTTACCTTGAAAAGTCACTCATGGTGTCACATACCGGGCTCGATTCCGCCGTAGCACGATATTGTCCGCTTTGGGCCCCGATCACACCCTCACGGTTTTGTTTCTGGGAACTCACGCGAGCAGAACTTCCCACTGGATCACCCATCCTAGAAATGCTCTCACCTAAACTTGCTTAACTTCGGAGTTCCGATGGAACATGAAGCTAGTGAGCTCCCAAAATGCCTCGTACTAGGTAGAGATGACAATATACATATAAGGCTTACATGATCCACACCCCTGGACGATGTGGGATCTAACACCTGGTACTATTAACTTACATTTTAATTTTGTCATTTTCATTAAAACTAAAGTTTTTGATAACTTTTCATCAGTTTAATTTTTTTTTTATGCCCCTTTGAAAGTCGACTCTAATCACATTTTGCCCTTTAAAAACTTAAATATCACCATATGGCAATGATGAAAGAGGATGCGTTCTTTCGAGTTAGGAGATGAGGTGGCAACTGGGTAGCCACGTGGCAAACATGTCATCAAGCTAGTGGGCTTCACTCATGCCATGTAGGATATTTAACAAAATTTACTGATGGAATTGACGAAATCTTGCAAAGTGAAGTGAAAATTGAGTTTAAGAGGCTAATTATAATATTTAAATTTCAGAAAGCAATATGAAATTAGTGTTGAGTTCTAGGGGCATACAAAAAATAAGCCTTAAAACAAAATTTCATTAAACATTTATGAAAAGCAAACAAGTCACGTAGTATACTATTTTATGATTAAATAAGGGTAATGGGCATAAGTGATATGCCATACTAATAATATATATTAATTAAAAGTAAAACAAATTCAAGTGTTATAAACGAAGTTAAATGATTATTCTATGTGATCATGTCCTGAACATAACGAAAATGCACTCCCAAAACTGCCGTGGGACACACGTGTATCCAAATAAGCAACAATTGACCACTCCTAATTAATTTTACTTCTTTGGTTCAACTGACATGGCCCTTTAAGTTTCAGAAAATTACATATCAATTGTTTTTTAAAAGAGGGTTTGAACCCTTGACTTTTCCTAACCTAAAGTTCAAATGTTGGAAATATGGGGAAAGCCATGGATGCAAATATATATAGAGAACAACTTTAACTTGTCGACTGGATCGACAAGCTTTGTACGTTTTGGTTGTATACAGAGGCCACGTCTAAAACAAAGATTGGAGAAGAGAAAATGGCAGCTGTAGTATTCAGAATTTAGAACCAGACATGTCGAATAGGACGAACTGTCCAAGTCACAATGAAACTACCAGGAAGTGAAATGAAAGTGCTATAAATAATATTAGCAGCTAATTAGATATATAATTATGCTAATTAGACGACAAAACTAGTGTTCTTGAGGAATAATATTTCTCTATTTAAAAAGTGAAAAGATGGTCAGTTCGTATGACTTTGTGTGCGACGCGTTTCGTGTAGGTCATATGATGTGCATTTCATCGTTTTGTACTGAGGAAAAGAGACCCAATAATGGGACTTGTATGTTTAAATATTCAAACATTGAAACTAGAACATATGAGAACTTATAGGAAGCTTTACTAGTTCTAATTTAAGAGTTGAATTCTTTATACAATTAATTGACAATAAAAATAATAGTTTCAAGAAGCAAAACTTTATATGAAGCATACATGCAAAGTGTTAATTTTTCTACCTGGCATTCTCACTTTCAATAATTTACAGATCAAGTACCGACCAAACCTTATTCTGTTGTGAAATACGTAGACCAGACCTTTCAAAGTATGTTTGAAAGAGAAAAGAGAGGACTTCAAAGAAAAAAGAAAAAGCAAGCACTTAGGACCCCACATAAACAAATCTTGACAAAGTGGAAAAACTAATCATGTTGTTAACATCAAAATAATTTTCCCACCTTTTTTTTACGAGCACTAAATTGGATAAATTAAGGATTAAAATTAAATATAAATATATAAAAAATTAAAAAAAATTACTTTCCTTGTTAGTATACCTAAAAACTCATAACTATCTTCTCAACATTTAGGAATATAGTCACTCGAGCCTCCATTAACATTACTCAAACATTCATTCACGCCCGAATTCTCTTGAGAACCCCTCAATTATGAATAAGGTTATAAAAATTCTAGAAAACTGGGCTAAAACTATCTTTTTCCAGAATAATTTCCACAAAAAATCTTCCAAGATAATTCATCTATGAAAGATGCAATAAATATAAAATGGAAAAAACATAAAACAAATTATGTTTGTTCTAAATTTCCAACGGTTCTGGGTATACTAGCAAATCGAACAAGCTAGCTAACATAGTCAAGATACAAATAATACAAGCAAGCATTTGTTTATGTAAACAAACAATAAAACAAGCAATCAATTGCTTATGTAAATGATCTACTAATATATAAATATAATTCAAATATACATTTTGACACACATCTGTCGATCTTTACTTCAAATTTCATCTCTGCCAAATATAATTATGAGAAACATTTGTTGGACATATTCGTAATGTATTTCAACGATTCAAACGCTGACTATCTTTTATGTTTTACCTCAAATATTATATCTTCCAAAAATCACCCAATTCCTAAATCATATATGAATATTGTATTAAATTTAGTGTTTTTTGTAGAACCCTATTCGTCTATTTTATTTATTAAACATGAATGACTTAATGATTTTAGATTTGTCTAACTTTTTGCAAGGATGATTTATGAATGATGTATTAAAATATAGACGGTTCACTGGAATACATAACAAAGCAGACCCTAAAAATAGGTGTTAAAATGTGAGTAAATAACGTGTTGTCTCGGATCCTAATCTATATGTATACATATATAACACACAAAAAATACAAATATTATATCACACTAAAATTTTAAAATAAAAGGAAAATACCAGAAAGATGTTGTGGCCATATTGCCAGCAAATGTTTAATTTTGCGTCCTAGAAATCTTAAAAAAAATAAAAAAAACAAAACAAAATTTATGATCTATTTTAAAGTTGGAGGTCAAACGAATAATTGATTAGGACCGAAATACAATTAAATTGATTAGGAGGTGGAGGTCAGACGAAACGACCACCAACCGCTTTCTTGTTCGACCGCTGAGTTCTCCATTAAAAAAAAACCGTAAAAACCGAAAACTTTGACTTTTAAATAATAATTGAGCAAAATAAATAAATTCAAAACTTCAACACACAAAAAGAATATTAAATCAACGAGTAAATTGTTCAAACACCAATTTGAATTACAACATTCTACGAGACCAAAACATACACGAAACAATATAAATAATAAATTTGATAACAAAGTTTTGTAAGTTTCATAGCTTAGTTGGTTAACGGGTATTTAAATTTGCACTCAGGTCTTCAGTTTTGATTTTCTTTTCCTAATAAAAACGTGATAACATAATAATGAATAATGAAATCAAAGTACGGGAATGTAAGCAAAGAAAGACTCACCTAATGAAATCTTCGTTGCCTAGAGCTTGTAGTTTCCTAGCCTAGCGAGTAAGGAGCAGGATGGAGGTGAATAAATAAAAGGAGTCTTCAGAGAGAGAGAGAGAGAAAAGGGCGGGGGGGGGGGGGTGGTACCTAGCGAGTAAGGAGCAGGATGGAGGTGAAGAAATAAAAGGAGTTTTCAGAGAGAGAGAGAGAGAAAGGGGGTGGGGAAAGAGAGAGAGGGAGGCTGAGAGAGGTTCAATGTGAGAGAGGGGGAGGGGGAGGAGGATGAAAGGAGGGATGAGGAAAGCGGGGAGGGGGTTTTATTTATAGAGGGAGAGGAGGGAGAGGAGGGAGAGGAGGGGGCGGGGGAGGGGAAGGAGGAGGAGGAGAAGGGAGGGTTTATTTGTAAGGACAAAAGGAGACGTGGATGTATGCCACATGATATACATATATGGGTTCAGTCTCGCATTGCATTACAACTTCCTCCAACAACAAAATTTACCCCAACCCCACTTTTTTATTTGAGGGAGTCTTCTAATTTGTTGGACTTTAATCAATTAACTGCTTACACCAAAGAGAAATGCTAATGATACTCTCTCGAAGGTGAGATTCTTTAGGGACTCTTTGTCGCTAATGTTTTTTGCAACAATATTTTATAATATTGATACAAGAATTGACGCTAAATTGTAAGGTAACAGAAAATTCATGAGAAGTCTCATTTTAAGAGAATCCCATTAGCATTTCTCTACACAAAAATAGGCGCAAGGTACTTTTCATATTTCCCTAAATCATTTGAGATACATTAATTAAATTTATAATATGGGAATTGAGACTTGAATGAGAGTGCAGAGCACCGACTTCTCAATATTATAACACGTGGAATAATATACCACGTGGCTAATGTTCCCGATCCTTATAAAAAAATTCGAGAGAAATAATGAGAGCTATTAACCTAGTCGCATGTACCAGCTATATACATACACAAACAAAGTATAATACCGTAATCTTCTTTTTTGGTATGTAATTAAATCGTAATCTTCTCTTATATGTGAGTATTCATTGTATTTAATTATACCATGTAATAATAAAGTCTCATTACTCATCATGATTTTCTAATCGAGAATTTTAAAGCCGTGATTGCCTGGATTGATAGGTGCATTAAGGAGTAGGATTCTCTCCCTCCAAGGAGAGACAAAAGAATTTGGAAGGGAGAGAATCCTACTCCGTGCAGTAATGTCATCACCGTGATTCTACAAATTCACTTTTTTTTCTTTTTATTTATTTATTTATTTTAAACAAAGTGATATGGCCCATTGTGAGGCTAAGTCCACTCCTAGTATCATTTGTTCAAAAAAAAAAAAAAAAACCTTGAGTTGTAGGAGTATTTAATGTTAATGTTTGACCTACAAATTTCTTATGTTTTGAATGCCTATTTCGTCCGTGAATTCCAAATTAAGTTATTGAGAAACAAATTATGTACGACCATGACAAGGAGATAGAGATGGCAATATACAAGATTAGGTTTGGCATTCACCGTGGGGGCTTATTCTACGTCAACAAAAAAAATTAGACAGAAAATTACAATAAAATTAGTAGTATCCAGTTCAATATACATGATAAAGTTACACAAACAGCCCTATATCATGTGATTTACCAGTACCAGGAATCGAACTTAGAACATGTCATGTGAAATACAGACATGAAATTCGTCTCAAACCACTAACTCACTGAGCCACCATGTGGTGGTTGCCCATGGGGTACTAGACCTAACGTATGTCTCCTAGAATGACCTAATATATTAATGCGAAAAAAATAAATTGGTATTGAACTCATCATTTACGATTTATGAATCTAAGACCTTTCAGGCTTTCACCTATAAGTGAATATGAATACCACTAGATCGTATTACGTATTACTAAATGGCATATTGATGTATAATTTAATTTTTGTTTCTGACAAAAAAGGTAGAATATTATACTAAAGTACAGGAGTCCACGTATGAATGTGTAAGTAATTTGCTCAATTCCTCTAGTTTTTATTCGTTCAATTGTTTCTGAAAAAGAATAAGCTAGTAGCAAGTCCCTTGTATGTGGACCATACAAATTATAAATTGTATATGATGATTCCGGTTCGACATTCATGGTGGAATTTTCGTGTGAACCTTCCTTGGACTTTAGAATTTTCAGGAGCTGCCGGCATTTGCATGGCCTTCGACCCACATGACTTGACGATGAAAATCAACCCAGATGTTCATAAATTATTCATATATTGGTCGTCCTCTTCTGTATATTTATATATATACACGCATATAAGATTCTCCGTCTCATGCAAGGCAATGCAAAGCTTATTTGCATCGTTGCTTGGATGACTGTATGTAATGCAACTCTTACGCGAATACACGCAGTATTGAGAGTCAAAGTCTCCTTCCTGAATCCTTACACACAAAGACAAAGACAAAGACAAAGACAAAATCACTAATTAACTATTTTCTAAATATCCGACTAATTAGCCTTTAATTTGGTGGTATTTGTCTCTTTTTAGTTGGGGCTTGAATGTGTGGGTGCACCAAAAAGGATATGATTAATAACGATGATATATGAGGTAAAATAGAAGTGACCGCAATTGAAGATAAGATAAGAGAAAATTAGTTAAAGTGGTTTGGACATGTCAACTAAAGACCTATAGATGCTCGCGTTCGAAGATGCAATTATGAGATTGAGGCTCAAGACAAAAATGGTAGATGAACTTAGGAAGACTTGGAAATAGATTATAAGAAAAAACATGGAGTACTAAGAGCTAACGATGTAAGGTTGTGAATGACAATGAATGCTGTATTGGATTACTTATGTTGTAGGCCACTTGTCTATCGGGTTGTTAACAACTTAAGTGATCTGATAATCCTAATGAAATAAGGATTATGGAGTCTTATCCTTTGCAATTGATCTTAAAGAAATCGGATAGATTTCACTATGAAGATATAGAATCATGGTGGGACTTAAACACTCAAGTGATAGGGTTTGGTTTTCACAACCAATAATAGGCCAACTGTGATGAAAACCCTAATGGTATAAATACTATGGTTATGTTCATGCTTCCATACCCCCAATCTCTCAAAATACGCTAAACCGTATTCACAGCAGAGAGATATTTTGAAGTACTGAAAGTACAAGACGAACTAATTTTGCAATGGCTTCTTCAAGTAAGTTTCACGTAAAACTTATATTGCATAAATGCATGTTGTACTTGTTTGCTGCACAGAGGCATGGTCTGTGTAATCCTATTTCCTTTTTGTTTTGTCATCGTATGCATGTTTGTGTATGCATATTATTTATGTAATCCTTACGAACGAAATACTTAGCTCAAAATCGAGCACAGTTTTAGAATTCATTTAGCCGACCCCACTTAGTGAGATAAGATTTTTTTGTTGTTGTTTGAAGTCTCGAAATCGACTGACATGAATGACGAGAATGATACAAGAGATGAGTTATATACCTAATTGTGATTAACGCCTTATGTGGATATAATTTCTAACGTCGTTGTGTCATAATACATTGTGAAATCTTTACAAATACATAATCGTGGGTGAAAATATTGATAATTTCCGATGAATCCAATAATATTTTAGACCATGTACGTAGACACACAGTCACACACATTCGATAGCAGATGCAAATGTTTGTGTTCAGTCAAAATTTACATGGTGTCAATTATATGTGATTATTTTTTTTTCCTTTCTTTTTCATTGACAAGTAGAGCATTGAACTTCTATTTTGGTACGTGTCCTTCGCTGCTTAGCACTTTACTTGATGACTCCTGATACCAGTACAAATATATCCCACTTTGTCAGGATTCAGGAAGATGATTTCCGCAATCTTTCTGCTTCTACACGTCTTTGTTTATTTTTGCAATTGATTTATTTGATCTAAGGACGAAAAATACGCATAAATGTGCAATGAGAAAAAGATCATTGGGTTTTTAACAGAAAAAAAATGTGCAGTGTGCGCGTGGGCTTGCATTTGAGTCAAAGATTTCCAGGACGCACATTCCAAACCTGCCAAGTCACAACAGATAAGGGATGGGCACGATTCGATAACCCAACCGTGTGAGAAGAACTGGTCGCCAACGAACAAAACCGGCAGAAGCAACCGGAAAGCCATGTCGGTTCAGCCAATTTCGTGGTTTTTGGGTAAGAATGCCCAGCGCTACAGAGAAGATGTATCTGTGTGCCAGACCATATATAGTTCACAGATGAAAAGGTAAATATTACTGCAGTAACTAGTCAACTGAAAGACGTAAATAAAAGTTAAAACCCACGATGCCAAACAACCTTACAGTTATAAAACTGATCGTCAGAGAGAACAGGCATGAGTAATTTGCTCAATGCCTCTAGCTTTTAGTTGTTCAATTGTTCATCGACAAGAATAAGCAAGTTCCTTGAATGTGAACCATATTGTTGGTGTATGTCAACAATCCATGATTTAATTATATATATGCTAATAAACAATAAATGCGAATATAAAAATTATTGAACAGAGTATGAACGACGAAATAAATTTAAACAGAAAAATTGATGATCGAGGCTTGCATACCGCAATGTCCTTGAAACAGAAATTTCGTCCCTACTCAGTGCTTGTAGTTCTACGGACGTCTGCTTCACTAGGATTCAACGATCAAGTTAGAATTCCAGTACCGGAAAACTTAACTTCTGGCGAATTTCTGTATGGTACTCTCAGTAAGAATGTTATGGATTATAGGAGATTTATGTTTTTCTGTACTCTAAATGTCATGCAGACGAATGTATATATATATATATATAGAGGGATTAAGCCTGTTCGCAATAGGTATGGGGAAGAGATACATCTGTTGGAAAGCATCTTCTCATAAGGGGTGCTTTGCTCTACGTTCTTTCTGAACTCTCAGACTTCATCTGAAATGATGAGTCTTTTCATAAAAATTAAGTTAATTAAATTCGAAATTAATTAAAAATAATTAATTAAAGAATTTAATTTTCAGAGCGCAAGAGCCCGAAGGGCCAATGCCCATCTTTTGATAATTAAATATATATTAAATATAATTAATTACCAATTAATTAGTGCACCCCAAAGTCCAACCCCAAGTGTGAGCTCAATTGTATTCTCCAAGGCCTATTACTCCAATTACTTTCTATAAAGGACAAAACCTTATAAAGTGTGATGAAAGCAATTTTATAATATAAATAGAAGGTTCTCCGTCTCATGCAAGGCAATGTAAAACTTCTTTGCATTGTTGCATGGATGACTGTATGTAAAGTAACTCTTGCACGAAGACACGCCAGTATTCAAAGCCTCCTTCCCGAATTCTTACACACAGACAAAATCTCTAATTAAACTCTTTTTTAAATCCGACCAACCAGCGTTGGTATTTTTCTCCTTTAATTGAATGAAGTCTTGGATTCGACTAATCCAGATGACGAGAATGATGCTATGGATGACGAGAATACACCTAATTGTGATTAACTCCTTATGCCGATATAAGTTGTAACTTTGTCGTGACAGTAAGGGTACATTGTTAAATCTTTACAAATACGTAATCGTTGGTGAAAAATATTGATAATTCCGGATGAATCCAATGATATTTTAGACCATATGTGTTGACGCAGTCGCACACATTCTTTCTTTTTGAAAAATACGTAATCCTTTCTTTTTCTTTGACAAGTGGAGTAGAGCATTGAACTTCTATTATTGTACGTGTCGATTTCCCCATACAAAAACAAATATATCCCACTTTGTCAGGATTCAGAAAGGAATACGATTTCCGCAATCTCTTTCTGTTTGTTTACTGTTATCAATTGATTTTTCTTTTGGTTTATTTAATCTAAAGCCGAAAAGTAGTCGTAAACGTGCAATGAGATAAACGCATTGGGCTTTTAACAGAAAAATTGTACAGTGTGCGCGTGGGCTCGTGTTTGAGTCTAAAAGATTTCCAGGATGTCCATTCCAAACCTGCTAAAGCCACTACAGATAAGGGACGGGCACGGTCCGATAACCCAACCGTGTGGGAGGAACCGATCGCCAAACCAACAAAACCGGCAGAGGCAACCGGAAAGCCATGTCAATGCCGGGCGCTACAGAGAAGATGTATCTGTGTGCCAAATCATAGTTCACAGATGAAAAAGCAAATATTAATGCAGTAACTAGTCCACTGAAAGATGCAAAATAACCTTCATTTTCCAAACTACAATTATAAAACTGATCTTCAGAGAGATCAGGCATGAGTATACAAAAGTTTTCAACTTTCCTAAAATCCAATGACCATCTGACCTTTCATTTTCCACAAAAAATGCAAAAAAAAAGATGGTATCACCACCAACCTGCTAACCAATTGCTGCAAATAATGCGGCAGCATGTACATTTGCAACGGGTCTTAGCAAAAACAAAAAGGGTTAGCATAAACAAAAATGGCCAAACCTATCCAGACAACCGGTATTATCTTCTAGCAATGTCCATAATCTACGGGTGCTGCGCTTATAGCTTCAGTTTCCTTGGCCAACTTGGCCAACTTGGCATGCACCACTGTCGTCGGTCATCATTGGTTGAGGTTTTGGAATTTCTTCATCTGTTTTAACATCATTCTGTTTCATTGGTGCATCATGAACTTCTGTTATAACTTGATAAAGTTCCGAAGGGAGAGCTGCTGGATCCAATTCCCAACAACCCATTGGGGCATTATAAGCTTCTTCGCCAGTAAGCAAGAGACTAGGGACCAGATGCGAGAAACGGAACATCTCCTCTTTAGGAATCCTCTTCACTTCCTTGGGGTCTGTGTGCTTACGGAACACTGTTTTAAAACCAGCAACCTTAGATAGAGGAGCGACAGACACGCCGTGTTCCTCAGTAAAGTCATCGAGCAGTTCCACCATGTCATATTTGTTGATTACTGCATCTGGGGTATGCTGGTTCCAATCAGGGGACCAGTTCCTATATAGAGCCCAGATTTCCCCCTTTGTAGGAAATACACGAATCACCCCTCGTGTGCCTTTTGTCCAATTAACCTTGCTTGAGAAAGAATTTAAAGTACCAGAAATTTCATATTTGCCAGGCCGGAAATCCCCACAGGTTTTAGCAAAACCAGAACCTACCCAGTTCAGCGGACCCAATTCATTGTTGCTTCTCGAGTTAAGCCAACTGATCCGCATCTTAAACGGCCTCAAGGAGATCACCTTCTGAATTCGAGCATAATAACGAGGCATACCATCATCATCATATGCAGCCCAAACTTGGTCCTCTCTAAAGGATCTTTCAGTTCGATCCAAGTCAAAATTATGAAAATCGGGATCTGGAACGTTGATCGGCATTGGTGACTTATCCTCTACATTTGGACCACTGTTTGTACTTGTGTCAACATTTCCCACGCTCTTCTGTTTCTTATTTACTTTCACAGTTTCTTGCTCTTTGTTTGCCTGCTTTGCTTCAGTTGCAGAGCTCCGCTCAAGAAAATTGCGAATTGAAGTTAGTGCCATCACGACCAAAGCTTTTTTTATTACCGGATATGGAACCTCTCTGAGGACCTTAGGCCTATCGTATGTGCTAGAGAAACCATAAATTCTTTTTGTTCCAGCATTACCTTTACTCAACTCAGATATAGCTCCCAAGTCGGCTCCACCATTTCCCATGGACATTTGATTCGCCTTGTTTTTATCATAGCCGTTCAAATGAGGATCGTCCATTCTTCTCCTTTTCAATGAAGGATTTCCGTTCAAATTTTGACTCCTTTCCCATTCAGCAATTGACTGTCTCCGCTCTGCATCCCTCTTTACATTCTCACTTGTCTGCTGACCCCCGTCCACAGCAACATGACCCGATGCAACCGTGCTACTGATACTAGTCATTTTGGAGATAGAGCCCTGGTTTAAGTTTGTGTTGTTGTTTGAATTAGGACCCAAAGACCCCCCAGCTCCCACATTTTGAGTTGCAGCGCAGTGTCTTCCAGAACTATTTGAGTTACCAGCAGCAGCATGTTGTCTTGAATTCTGATGCTGCCGGGAAGAAGAGCTCTTGGACGCCTTGAAAAGCTCCGCAGGTGGAGCCAGTTCTACAGCCAAGAAAGTATTCCTACAATTAGGGCAGACAAGAAGATGACGAAGATACATCCTGACATACTGATAATGAGTTTTGCAATGGTTGCAAACAGTCCAAAAAGTAGCAGCTTTTGCATACGAAGTTATCAGGGTGGGACCATGCTGGGTCCTTGCATTCATAACATTCTGAAAGGTAGTTGCACTATGTTGCTTAGTCTTTGCATTCGTAACATTCTGAAAGGTAGTTGCACTAGGTTGCTGGGTCTTCGCATTCATAACATTCTGAAAAGTACTTGCACTAGGTTGCGTTGACGGACCTCCACTACAGTGTGCAGCTTCCTGTTGAGACGTTTTTACAGTCTTCCTGACACTATTCATAGAATTTTGAAAGGTGCTTGCACTAGGTTGCACGGACGGACCCCCAGTACGGGACGCTGCTTCCTGTTGAAACCCTTGTACATTCCTCTTGTGGTTACATGCTACCCTCTTGGCCTTGTCTGATAACAAACTCCAGGCCTCTGAAACCAACTTAAATGCGCCTTCTGCACCAAAAGACTTGTTTTTATCAGGATGAAGCATGAAAGCCAACTTTCTATACTGTTTCTTAATAGTCTCATCATCAGTATATGGAGTAACACTAAGTACTCCATACCAATCTGCTTCCCCATTAATTTTATTCTCCGAAGAGATGTAAACATCAAGTATAGTCAACATTTGGGAGAGACCCTCAAGCTCGGGATACAAATTTAGAGCCTTCAAAACAAACTTCTTAGCACTAGCATAATTTTTTTCTGCAAACTTCTTCTCAGCAAGTTCCTTAGCCTTGACCGCATCATCTTTATTGCACTCCATAGTTTCCTTGAGAGTCTCAGTACACTTCCTCTTTACTTAACTAGAGCAGTAAGCATAATATGAGAAAAAGTATTAGATTCTACAACCCTTGTTGAATAGAAAAATAATACCCAATACAGTTATGCTAAAAACTTAAAGTTGGATGCAGAAACAAAAAATTCATATCGAAATGAACATTGTTCGAATACTGAATTTAAAACCCTCCCCCACCGACACCGAGCAAAACCAAGTCTTTGCTATAACATTAGAAAATAAGAAATCCCATCACATTGAATAGAAACAAGTATCACTTTTATTGACAGAAACAGATAATGTACTAAATTAACTTCAAATCTCGATAGATGCCGTAGCAAATTAGCAATGCATTCTTAATCTCTGCCTTTCGACTTGAACCACAGACTTCCCCGTTCAAGGACGAAAGGATTCCGCTTCATTACAAAGGCTAGGCATGCGTTTTCATCAAACACTTGGAACTACACCAACAGAACTCCCCAACACAACAATTCCACTACAATTTCCAACAGATCTAACCAATTGATGAAGCCATATATGGCACGCCATTGCACATTATTACAAGAAATTCAACAAGAAATTACCATAATGAAGCTTCGCCAAATGCATACAACATGTCACATTATCAACAAAATGCAACAAATAAAAAAGCCAACTTTTCGAGGGAAAAAAAAAAAAAAATCCCCTCCAAAAAAATCCCCAAAACCCACTTGGAGGAAAAAGTCCCCAACAAAATAATGATCAGAATTCTGTGCGGGTTCACAGAAACAGAGCTTTTAGGGTTTCAGTAACACCGCCCGAACTTCTGATATAAACCTTCAATATTTTGAGTGGGAAAGGTCTGAAATTAGCACTTTCAAAATTTCAGAAAGTCTTACAAACCCTAGCTCTGTGCCAATTCCAAAAATTGAACAAAACCAGAAAAGCACTTAGCAAAAGCGAAAATTGACGAGAAAAAGTGATTACCCACAAAGAAGGAAGAGGACGAGTCTGACTTGAAGGAGTTTGATTCTGAGACGACCATCAACGCCAGGTACACTGACACTGACCCATTAGCCCCTGGACCCCTAGAGAAATTTCTTAATTGCAGATTTAAAAATTGAAAATTTTTAGGGAAAAAGTAGGGACGCGTTTTGGTGCCTCTAGGCTCTAGTATTGTTTAGAATATATAGTGGTTTGATTTAACCCAAGAAGCTTAACTAGGGTTAAGTTTTAACCTCGGCGTAAGATTTACGCTAGATGGACGCCACACGTTCTAGATATATAAGAACCGTTACGCCAGATGGAAAACTAACTAGGGTTAAGTCAATGTAAGGTTTACGCTAGATGGTCACCGTGCATTTTAGATGTAAGAGAACCGTTACGCCAAATAGAAGACTAACTAGGGTTAAGTTTTAACCTCGGCGTAAGATTTACACCAGATGAATGACACATTCTAGATGTAAGAGAATCGTCACGCCAGATGGATGCCAGACATTGTACATGTGAGAGAACTAAAATTATAATCGAAACATGTCTTGAATTCGATTCTCAACGCGCATATTAACTTTTAAAAAACGTACTGCGACCGTGTTCCGTTTAGTGGGTAGAAATTTAGTTTAATTAAAAAATATGCAACTACCATATTTCTTTAGTTCTTTAATTTGTTTTTAAACATATGGTACACACAAATTTTATATGCAATTGGGTTGGCAAGAAAAAGACTAACTCTTGCCAATAATGTGGATAAGTGTTACATTCCAAACATTCTTAAATTTTAAATGATTAAATTACATTAGATATATATATATATATATATATATATATAAATTACATTTTTAAGAAATAAGATAATTAAATATCAATAAAACATTAACATTTAGTCATATTATAATTTTAAGCATAGGTTAGTATGCACTCTTCCAACTGTAAACCAAATTTCATTTGGTAAATAGTATGTAATTCGATTAGTTAAGAGTATTCGTTTTTGCATCTAACGTTCTATGGTCATATCTCTCTTCCGTAATTTAAATAAATTAAATGTAGAATATTATTATTGTTTGTCAAAATAATTGTAACTAGAAAATGAAGGTGAAAACCACAACTAGGTCAAATGAAACACCATATGTTGTCACCAAAACACAAAATGAAAACCAAAAGGACCAAGCCACGTACAACATCAACGGCACATGGTACAAGCAGCTTTACTCAAAATTTCACCCCCATAAAAACACAAAAACTACAAAACACCGCATGTTCTTTTGCCACTCAGTACTAATCTGATAGTATACCTCTTCACTCGAAAATGAGAGATTTCGAATCTCATAAATGACGAATTCGATACCAAATTAAATTGTCTATTGTGTGACTTAACCGAACTTCTTATCTGGTGTAAAAATATCGTGTAGTAAAAAAACAAAAAAACAAAACACCACCTGCCTGCGACCGACGTTTTCACTCTGTTTCCCTTCCCACTTGGTTTTAAATTTCTAATGCCTAAGCTCTGTCACCAACGTTTCAGTAAAGCCTGCCTCTGGAAACCCTAGCAGTAGCAGTAGCAGTCCTCCTCTCCGAAGCCTTCCATTTTATGGTAACTCCAAACCTTTTTGTTTTTTCCTCCCCCCACACGATTTTTGTTTTTTTTTCTGGGTTATCTTTCTGCTTGTTTTTGCTTCAAGATGCTTCCTTTCAGTTCTCTTATCATAAATTTTGATGTTTGTTTGGTTGCTGAGAAAAGGGTAGGAAGAAAAGAAGAGAATTGAGTTGGAGATTTGGGTTTGGGGGGGGGGGTGATGTGTTGTTTTCTTTTTTTCTTTCTTGGATTCTCTTGGCAACCAAACAAGGGTTCAGGGGGAAGTGATCATTGGTTGTTGGTTTCTGAGATTTGTTCTCTGTTTAGATGCCGAGAGTTGATGGAAAACGAGAAGGATTGTAATTTACCAATTAATTCCAGAAACAGAAAAACAAAGTTGTTCCTTTTACATAAATGGATGATTGGAAGTGGTGAAATCAATCCATTTCCTTGTTTGGCATGTTATACTAATCTTGTTAGATGAAAATTTGCCCGTCTTGCATATTCGACATTCCAATTGTTCATCCTTTTGTACACAATTTTTATGATATTTCAGGTCATAATTGGATTTATTGGTCTCTCAGATTTAGCCATCGTAGAAAGTTGAACAGAAGATCTCGAGCCAAACAAAAGCTCGGAGTTTAGGTGCATTGAAGTGAAATGAAGATATTGCAGGTTTTAGCATCATTTATATGTATTCTCAATCTGCGAGTTATCGTTGATTTTATTAATCTGACAGACAATGATAGCACCCGAATTTCTCTAAGCCAGTGTTGTTGTATGAAAAGCTCTTAGCTGTTTGTTGCCATAAACCATACAACTGAATTGTTTCCCCCCTCCTAGATAGCCTCACATTTTGATGAGTTCAAAACAGTACATTTATTTCGCAAGTCTTGTTTACTTCTTTGAGCTTCGTATCCCTAAGCAAGAGGACTTTCACAGGATAAACAGAAGTCAATGGAGAAGCAATTTCCCCATAATGACCAACAAAATGGCGTCAGCGAGGTTCCTACGGTGGACTCTGGTTCAGTATCTATTTCCAGCAACAAGAGTACAAAAGTCACGCGTGAAGATATTGAAGTTGTAAGACATATTTTTACTTTACTTGTTTGAGCTTGAGTTTGATTTTGTTCCAAGGACGAAACTTAATTACATTGTTTTGCTTGGGTAATTAATGAACATTGTAGGTCCAGAATTTGGTTGAAAGATGTCTGCGGTTGTATATGAACAAAAATGAAGTCATCAATACCCTGTTAGATCGTGCTAGGATTGAGCCGGGCTTTACAAGCTTGGGTATGCCACTACATACATAATTTCCTTTGTTTTTTCTTCCTCCAGACACATGGAAATAAAGCTTTCCATTCCCTTTTATATGACATCTTCAATTTTCTTCATTGTTCGCAATGCATAAGTATTACTAGTTGATGGCGCAAAGGAAGATTTTGACTTTGTCGTTATATTGCTGCTATATGTTTCGAATTGCTCTAATTGTCATATTTTTTATTTTTTTTATTTAGTACTTGAGAAATTGGAAGTAGAAAATGCAGAATTTTTCAAGGCTTACTACACGAGGCTAAAGCTGAAAAATCAAATTGTTATGTACAACCGTTTGCTTGAGCAACAATACCATCTGATGAAACAGCAAGAGCCTCCAGAGGTTCCATTGCCTCCCTTGCATAATGGGATGCATTACATGCCAGGTATTTTCTTTTCCGAGAACTTGAATGTATAGGCACACGTCAGCGTTTTAAATTTTTGTAGAAGAAAGGAGTAGGAGCTGCATTCCGTTTTCTCTTCTTTCAATGCCAATGACCAGTTTTTGAGTTCCAATTCCAACTTTGGTAAAAAGGAAAATTATACTTAAATTCGGAAAAATATTCAGGAGGAAATTATACTTAAATTCGGAAAAATATTCAGGGGGAATTTACTCGTAATTGAGATACACCTTGTTTGGCTTATTTGTTGAGACATTTCTTTCCTGAGCATGGTCATGTAAAGTGTAAGCCATACTGAATGCAAATGGCTAAAATGCATGTCTTCTCGTATTCAAATTCCTTCTCACTTTTGGTGTTGGTTTATTGGAAGGTTGTCGGCTACTTCTAACTGAATTCTATGCCATAGATCTAAATGTAATGTGATCCCTTATTCCTCGTTTGTTTATATTTAGTGCAGTTAACAATTTACCTATGGGATACCCCGTCATGCAGCAACCTCCATTTCCGTCTAAGGGTCATCACCCAATCAATTCCATGGGCACTATATCGAGTTGTCATTTGGTCAATGGAATCCCTGCTCATGGAAATTTCCACCATATGCCCCTAAACTTATGTCAAGAGTGAGGATTCTATCTCGCATCCACTTTTTCTTTAGTTGTTCTAAACATTCAGTAAAGTTTCTGTCACGCACGCACACAGTGACCGTCGTTTGTGATGTGTTCTTGATCATCATTGACAGCGGTATCAAGACAGAGATGGTTTCGAGTCCTGTATCAGTGTCCAATGGCCAGTTTCCTTACACTACATCAGAAATATCAGGGCTAG
This sequence comes from Malus domestica, assembly GCF_042453785.1. Taxonomy (NCBI): domain Eukaryota; kingdom Viridiplantae; phylum Streptophyta; class Magnoliopsida; order Rosales; family Rosaceae; genus Malus; species Malus domestica. The sequence goes on from NC_091661.1 coordinate 30,842,052, forward strand.
GCGCAGACACATCGATGCTTGATCCTGCATTTACTCACTTTGCAAATTTGGAGAGGTTCGGTAATGGAACAGATGGTGGAAAGTTATCGGGACAGGCTCCTTGGAATTTCGGCCTCGTTGATACTGCTGGATGGCCAAACTTACCAGGTAAGAACAGTTTTCCTTGATGCACAATCTTATGTTGAAGAACATGGACACGGGAAACAGTTTAGTATACCGAACTAGAGTTTCTAATAAGTTTTGGGTGTGAAGCCATGGTGCGCTTGTTAACCGTTTCCTCTTTTATTGATGGATTCTTCTTCAACTTATTTCATGAACAGATCTTGGATCACTTGGAAACTATTCGGGTTCACCCTTTCTGCCTTCCGACTCGGACATAATGCTTGATTCTCCAGAGCAAAATGACATGGGTACTAAAACCACATTACTCAAATGCTTCGTCCCTCGATGTTTCCATTTGAACATTCTTTTCGTTTCTTACTAGTTTGATTGCATCGATGATTCTTTGGTTTGGAGAAGAAAACTAAGTACTACCTTACGCGTTATTTTCGCAGTGGAAGAGTTCTTTGTCGACCCTGGTGAAGGCTCTCAATCGGAGTAACCTTTCTTACGCGCCAAGGCAACGCGGTCTCGTGTATTTTGGAGCTCTCTTTTGTTTAGGATGAGGTAGATGCTATTTTTGAGCAATGAGTACATGTAAATTTTGAGTCTCGATTCTCTTCGTTTTTGTACGTACTTTTTCGGGTTCGACTTTTACGGGTCCGACTTCAGACTCTACATGTTTAATAATTTAGGGATTGAGCCCTAAAACATGAAGTGCGCCACTCAAAACACCCGATCCGACATTTTACAGCTATGCAGAAGAGGTATACAATGCAAACATGTACAAATACGGCAACCAAAACAGGTCGAAAACCCCGTCTTCTACGTACAGGAAATCGAAAAAATTAGATACAAAACTAATGAATAAACAAAATTGCTTTAATTTCTATAAGCACATTCATCCATTTGCATGCGCAAATGTAATATTCAGTTTTCTTAAAAATGTTGACAAAACCACACATGCAATATGTAAAATTTCTAATCTTGGTGAGCGCTGGCTGGCTCTGCTTTGTCATGCCGGAACTTCACCACAATGCACGTTATGTTGTCGGCACTGCCACGGCAGAAGGCGACCGCCGTTAACTTTCGAGCTGCTGCCTCGGGTTCTTCTTCTGTTTTGGCAACTTCAACAGCAACCTGAAACATGAGGCAGAAATAGATAAGCAGGGAGCCAGGGTTCTTATCATTGCAATAATATTGCAAAACAACCGTTCGCCTACACAAAAGAACTCGCCCATCCCATGTCCGATCGTGAAAGGACCGGTGAATGGCCTTGTGTCTGCATATGTGTCAAAATCGAAGGTAACAGCCAGGATAGGATTTACCTCATTCGTTAGCACATCCCATACCCCATCACTAGCAAGCACTAGAAACTCAAAATCATCATCCACCACCTGGTCCTGAAATAGAAAGAAAAAAACTGATGAAAATTTTGCTTTAACTTCCAATCTGTGTTGGTTTTCGAAATCGGGAATGAAAAATCTTCCAATCTAGGGGATACAAATATATGTAACATCCACGAGTAAACAAGTATTTTGTGATATACGCTACCAAAATAAGACTCCTCGGATACAACAATTAGTAGGAAATTACCATTTACCATTCAGAAAGAGTAAAGACGGGTTCACCACACGGACAGATTAAATCCTCAGAAAACAAATAAAGAAATAAGTTAATCCAGAATCAAACAGCGACAAGTTCAATGATCACCTGGATCTCAGGTTCTGCAACAACATATTGCTTTAACATGCGGTTCCCAAAAGCCCGAGACATAGCCAGCACACCTCCTACCCTCCAAGTGCCTGAGAACATAGCAGAAAGAAGTAGGTCACTTGCTGATTTATCATAATGTTGTAAACAGTGAAACCGTATAGAAATTTTCAAGCCCATGAATAAAATCAACACCTGATGCTTGAATAGCACATTACCTGCCCACATTACAACACCCCCAGCATTTTCAATTCTCTTCCTCTCATCACTTCGATTTGGTTTATGATCCTCGGATAAAGCAATAGCTGTCCAAAATGGGAAAAAAAAAAGTTAATTTTAGATATCCAGCATATCAAAATATTAAACTCTTACATTCAACATTGTCAGCATGGAAAGGTGTCGGATATACTTCATGATGAATTCTGTTACGTATCATAATATTTTTAACCACTTTTCAATGACTAAGGATTCAATTTATACCTTTTCCTGCCTTTGATATTACTGTACGTGAATCTCCAACATTGGCAACATATAGATGGTTACCAACCAAGACTGCTGTTGAAGCAGTAGAACCATCATCCCGGTATGTATCTCTTTCAGAATCCAAAAAGTCTGCATCGGTCTGTTGATACGATTCACCTGCAAGGTCACCCAAGTTACCCAGAAGAACCAAACAGACCTATGTCACAGGGTAGAATAGTGTTCAGTGCAGGACCCCACAGCTTGATGAAATGACAGGTGTAAAAAAATTTCATCTCTTTCCAAATGAACTAAGAGGACACAAAACTAAATAATTCCACTTGTATGGGATCCTGTGTCAGAACAATAGACATGCTACAACCATATCACCCTAACACTTTATTGTATGTGCTGCACAAATTTAGGTATAAAGGAACGCACTAATAGCTAACTTTGTGTCTGTCATGAATTGTGGATGCTTCATGAGATTGTCAAATAGATGCTCCTTCAAGTATTGAGCAGCACGAGAACCACCGTGACCTGTAAAGACAGACAAAAAAAATTAGAAAACCTTGCATCATACATAGGACAAGTACTTTCTACTTCAGCCAATAGGCAAAATGCTTATATTTGACTGAAATCTCAGGACAATTACATCTTAGGAATAAGGTCAAAGTTATGTAGCAGTACCCTCAGATATATGCGAGTAATATCAACCGACTCCGTAATTAAAATGATACAAGCTTTGATTTTTTCCTTTACGTGGAAAGTTACCACACGTAGCATCTAAAGCAGCAAAAGTTATCAGTTTTGCCCAACCGTTTGCCACTGCAGTTTCCTAAGGGTTCAGCCACTAAATGGTCCCAAATATGTTCGAAAAACCTAAATATACTCCACGTGTCCAAACACTCTTGATTCTTATGTAGACAGCATTCCATAGACATTGTAACGAATGATTTTTAGCCCTACATTTAAGACTTTTAGTAATCAGAACATATTCCGTTATCTAAAACAAAAAAGGAATATAACGAGAATCTAACCATCGAAAATTCCAAACAGGCAGACCATTTGCCCATCAATTTTGGACATTTTAACATCATAAAAATCCTCCATGGTTGCTCTTTTTCCCCTGAAACTTGAATAACCGCAACTCAGTTTTCCACCTTCGCTGTCAACGAGACAAAGACAGGAACATGAAGGTAAGTCCAAAAGGCACCAGTTAGATCATTCAATCTCAGAACGGGTCAACTTATAGCTGAATAAGGGTATCACTTTCGCCTATAAATTTTACCCAAAAAATAAAGACAAATAAGGAGAATCGATATAAACCTTTTACACCCTCCACTGGTATATTCACCATCCTCATCTTTGTCAGGCAGCACATCAAAAACGGATCCCTGGTTATCCGTCGCACCTGTATCAACCATCATCCTTAAACTCACCCTAAATGCTCGGTTCCGCGAATTGGCAAGCATGCAAAATCTATCAGTATTGTTGAAATGCACCCTTGCTAAACTCGCCCTAAATGCTCGGTTCCGCGAATTGGCAAGCATGCAAAATCTATCAGTATTGTTGAAATGCACCCTTGCCTTCGTAGACGTTACGATATGCCCAGCATGAACAATCACACTCCTTATGTAACTTTTGCATATCATCTAAACATAAACCGGTCTACCAGCGGAAACCAGATCTTCTGCAAATGCACAGCAGAAATCGAAAATCACCAAAAGATGCCAACGTAACTAACAAAATTTCGAGTAAATCGATTAATCGAGCCTACTCCGATTGAGCTAAAGCTAATTTCATAAACAAGCAACAGGAAGATGCAAAATGAAAACAACATTTTCTAGTTTCTATCACTTTCCTCCTCAGCTTTCTCGGCAACCAAACAGGAAGTTAATTGACAAGTTCACAAACAGAAAACACATACGCACGTCCACAGGTAATCAAAAGCAGATCAAGAGCTAAATTCGATCAAATTTCGCGATGAAATTAAGGAGAAAAGGTTGAATTGATTACAGAATTGTGGATGGAAATCTTCGAGTTCGAGCACCGAGTCGGATCGGATCGGATTGATAAACCGGGCGCAGACGGCAAGGATCCGAATCTAAAAGTGTGATCCAATCAGCTCCATGCGTGCACAGGAATGTTTAAAGTACAATTTTCTCGCTCTAAAAACCTGATAGAATATGGAACCCTAGAGAGAGAAAATAAGAGAGAGACTGAGTGAGCGAGTGCGATTCAGGCGGTGGATAGAGAGAGGAGAGAGAGAGAGAGAGAGTAAACGAAGTGAGAAAGAGAGATGCTTTTTGCAGCTTGTCAGTGAATAGAGGTGGCCACGTGGCGGCTTTCATACATCCACTTTAGGAGTCATATGGTGCAGCCGCATCCACGAGGGGTTTTGAGACTCGTAATACTTGTATGCCACGTGTTTTTCTACTTTGCTTCCTCTCCTTAATCGGTAAGAGAGATTTTTTAGTGTGACCAGTAAACGTAGTGATACACCATGTGTTACTGTATAAATGATTAGATACGTGTGATGAAAAGTTAATAACTCAAAAAATAAAATTTCCTATCATATATATAAAAACACATGGTATACCACTCATGTTTCAGTCACAATAAAAAATTTCTCAAGCGGTAATATTGCTAGGAATACAAGGAAATACGTCGTATGTTGTTATATAAGTGGAAGAAAGTAAATACAATCTCGATAATTTAATATCCGACATTAATAATAAGTCTCGACTTGGAGATAACGTGCTAAATTAATAATTCACTAAATTTATAAGATAATACATTATACAAAGTTTCATATAGGTCTCACATAACATATATAAATTAATAATTTTGTGATTTCTTTACATGGTTGAGATTAGAAACCATTGTTGCATGTATGATGTGTTGTGTTACTATAGCTTTTGTTTATTTAAATAGAGTTTTCACTTGGTTAAATTTTCGTAAAATAGAATAATTAGTACATTGAAAAATGACCAATCTATTTTAGAAAAAAAAAAGCAAATGCATAAATTTTACTTGGTTAAACATATATAAAATTGTTAGTTCGTAGGGCGAAAAACTAATAAAATGTACAATATTTAAGAAAATAAAGAATACCTTGATAAATTTAATATTTGCTAGATTAATAGATTTTCCTTGGTTCCAAGGCTATTAATTTATAGAAGTTTAATTGTAGGCTATTAATGTACAATATGTCGATACCATATTAGAATATGCATGATTATCACCGGCACATTTGTTTCATGAAATAACGATTGAGATTTAGTTAAATCTCAACCCCTTTTTTTAGTGTTTTGATGCTTATATGAGAGCAAAGCTCATTAAAATACATAAGAGCATCCGTCCTAAAATCAATTAGTGGTACGAGGCACATTAAAAACAACGTTTTGAATAATTTTATTGCTACAATTTCTATCGACGGCTCATCATTCTCTGGCTCTGGCGTCTATGAAGTACCTCAAGCTATACTTCTTACTTCTAAACTTCGATGGCGCAAGTTCTCGATGGTCTTTCGAATGTTGAAATATAATGACCAGTGTGACTTGAGAGAAACCAACCTCCAGCACGGGAAGAGAGTTACGAACACGAAACCTCGGGTGCTTGAGCGAATAACTAATGATTCTTTACTTAACCCTATATCTGTATAGATATAAAATGTATTTTTGCCAAACTTTCTTTAATGTACTGAACATCAGGCTGTAATCCTGAATTTAACCATTTTTTCGGATCTCTGACAGTTCCGAATTCATAGAATTAATATTAAAACATGACAGAAAATGACTTGTTTATCAAAAGTAAAAGTTGCTGACTCAGAAAGTATCAGACTTAGCTCTGAAGAAATACAAAGGCAACAATTACTTAGAGAAGAAGAAAAACTGATGTGTTTATGCATTTCTGTTGGGACAACAATTGTTTTGCTATATATACTCTAATTCACTTTCTTTTTCAGCCTTGGCCAGTTCTTTTGAGGCTTCAGCAATTATATTTTCATAATATTTCTCTTGGTCAGAGTAAATATTTTCTTCAACTTTTCCCCATATTTGTTTTTCTAAAGGTAAAATACCTTCTGGTATTTCAGCTATTTTGAAAGATGAAGTGGGGTTATCGATAGATCTCAGAGCAGGAGCAGCAATATTTTATTGTGCACCTAATTTTATGACATTATTAGAAGATGGAATAGCTCGGATGGAAATAGGAATCCAAGCTAAAGGATATTCTGATTGGGATACAGAATTTAAAAATATACAGCTAACAATTGCTATTGCCGGAAGAGGCAGTGCAACTGGACATTTTAGCTACAAAATAGAAAATGATGATTTAGTAAAATCCCTAGCCACTATGGGAATTAGAATGATAACACCTCCCAAAGATAAGGCTATCCTAGGACAAACTTGGGATTAAAGGCCACTCTGCCACGATCCACTGAGATTCAGCCATGCGTCGCTTCGATTCGTCCCTCCCCCTTTCCTCCCCGGCCCATCCCTTTCATTTTACCCATGTTTCGAGAGGCGAGGCTATTAGTCAACAATTGGCCAAAAATTTCCAAGTCTTTTTCAGCCTCGTCAGCACCTGTCACACGCAAACTCAGCTTTGCGGAAATCACGATCAGTTTGTCGAAGCGCCGATTCCAGATATCGAAGAGGCAGAAGCATTGATCAAGCGGCTTCAGTTAATAGCCCGCACTCTGCTTATGAAAACCAAATTTGCAGTTTCTGCATGGGGACATGCCATCCCACATGCTGCATACAACCGAAGGACGTAGTTAACTTACTAATTACTCGGCCTGCGCGCCACGTAGGCTTGGTAGTTTTTAGGGTCAACACATGATATAATTTACAGCACATTTTAACGCCATTATCATAGCGTCTTTCAAATCAGAATAAGAAGCTTTCCAAATATTGTCTATAAGGACTGCTCCTTCCTTTGAACATGATTTAAGTCTAATGACAATTCATAAAAATATGAGAACAGTATATTGATAAGTGAATTTTATATTATATATTTAACCCTATTCTTAGTATATTTTGGTTAATATTTTGGAAGAATTTTGATACTTTGAATTGTATTTTCAATATAGGACTTTCGACTTCCTCTGAAGCAAAACATGGACAAATGGATGAATTTTGGAGTAATTCCAGTTGGAAGACGTTCGTGAGTCACTTAGCTTGGTCGTATCAAAATTTTGGATTTTTCCATCAAGCGGTTATTTTCTGGCGATAAAATAAAGGAGTGATGCGCGGTGCTGGAAAATGACGTTTCTGGGCTTAAATTGCCTTTTTGGAGCCCAAGATGACCTCGGATGGTTTCGTGGCCTTCTGGAGATGTGTTCGGAAGGTCCTTATATTTAAAACAAGCTATCTTGGGCCGGATTTGGAGGAGATTTGAGGCCAAAACGTGGCTGGACAAGTACTTGGCAGATTCTCCTAGTTTAACTAGGGTTTTATTTTCTAAGATATTTTATTATTTTTCTTAGTTTCCTAGTTGGAATAAAAAACCTATGTCTTAGGGTTTGTGAGGGCTGAGCATATATATTGCTTGGGCCGTCTACAATTTTTGGACCACGCTTATTATTATTCAACTTTAGAGACAAAGAACTTGGCTAGGGTTCTTGGAGATTTTCTACTTCAAGGTGCTTTCATTCCTTTTATTTGTAATAATATTTTCTATGATTTCAATTATGAATATGCATAACTAATTCCTTTTGCTAGGGCGAAACCTTGAGCCTTAGCATGAATATGTAATTTTTATTTAATTACTTATGATTGATTGCATGCACACTTTGAGTTATTGATCACTGTTTTAAACTATCTAATTATCTTGATGATTGACCACCATTAGGATGTTTAGACAAGTAATTGGATGCAATTCGGTCGGAATATCACCGGAGGATTGAGTATTGCTTCTTGTGACTGATAATTGTAATTTCATCTAAGGCGAATATCACGTTCTTAGGGGTTGCATGGTCTTCAAAAGGTTTTCATAAAACTTAATGAGTCTTGCATGTTCATATTTGATCTGAATATCACAGACGGATTGCATGTTAGATATACGTTCTTGCTTGAATATCACGAGGAGAATATGTATTAGGAAAACCTAACCTTTGAAGTGGCATGTGTAAATCGTAAGTAATTGGTAGAAATTCATAGAATTGCTAGGTGATGGTGGAACCCTAGTGCCTTTATAAATTGGTATTTAAAAATCTTTCTTCGATTATATTAGTTTTTAATTAAAATTCGATTTTAATTTACCCAATCTCAAACTCTATTTTCTCAAGTTTTAATTCTAAGTATTTTGATTAGGAATTGTTTCTACATAAATTATCCAAATAGTCCTTGAGGAAAACGATCTTGCATGAGCATCTATACTACAACATCCTTGTATTCTTGCAAGTATTTCATGTGATTTTGACCCTATTTGCATAGACGTTAAAAATCCTATCATATATCAAAGGATGATGTTGTGTTAGACTATGCATAGCACAATACTGTTACATCATCAATTAGATCGGATTTGTGGTAGTACGTAACTCTTCAAGAAGGATGATGTTCTGTATTACGTAAGCTAAGGCATGTTTTCTCATCTATTAGATCGGATTTGATTTGGCATTATGCTCCTTTTTCCAGCTTTCCCAAGTTGCTCTAAGATCTGGACCTATATATCCTTCCATAACTCGGAAAACTTCTTCCGTAGTCATACTTTGTGTTTTTCTTAATTCAAAGGCGGCTAATGCACGTCCTTTCCATAATTCAACTGCTTCTCTCCATGCTTGAAGGTCAGTTGATGGTAACATTAACACAGGATGAGCATTGTGTTCTCCTATGTGGCTATACCTGCCTCTAATCCCTGAGGATTCATATTCTCCTCCAACCATTTCCCTCTCGTCTTTGGGATAGACTCTAGGTCTTGGCATAAATGAATTGGCAGAATAAGTAGTTGATCCTTGTCCAGGAATAAATCCTCCTGTATCAACTCCATAACGATCCCCAAAGGATTCTCCTAAAGGACCTTCCGCTTGATATTGCCTAGCGGGCATGGTATATTCAAATTCAGTTGAGTCTTGATAATTTAGATTCATATTTTGTATTGAATCTACCAAAGGACCCATCTGAGTTTGATTAGAAGGACCTAATGGACCTTCTTCAGTTTCATCCAAAATATTGTTTCGATTTCTATTTGCTTAGGCTTATTAGACATCATATCTACAAGCTGTTGTACTTCAACTTTTGTATGCCAAATTGCACAGCAGGCATGTCGAAACTCGTCTTTAAGGTGAAAGGATTCATAGAGTTTGCCGGAATTGCCGATGCTCGTACGTTACCCGTCAGGTGAATGAGGCGCCAAGGCACATAGATGCCGCTCAGCCGTTCAGTAGCCGCTTTGGGACCAGGGGCTAGGTTGTTTCTGCAATAAGGACTGGATCTGGACATCTTACGATATGATGCCACTACGGGCAGCTATGTTGGTACCTGAAAGATATTTGGAAGACTAAAGCTTGAAGAAATCTGGTACGCGCTATCTTAATCTTCTGCAATTAGATCTGTATATGTTTTTACGCATGTTTATTTTGTTTTATTCAAAAAGAGGTTCATCTAATATTCATATTATTATCTGCATAGAAGTACCGAGTAGAACATTAATCATCTTCAGATCGTTTTTAACCTTAAAAAGATTTAAAGTGTTTTTCTGCAAAAGTTTTAGATTCAAAGAAAAGATTATGGAATTACAAAATATTCAAGTCACAAATCAAAATCAATTCCAATTAACACAAGAACATAGTTCTACTAAATTTACAAGCTACAATTGTACCAATAAAAATAATGATCAAAGTACATCCTGTACACATCTTTTCAATTATCCAAAGGATATCTATACCTTGGACAGATGGAAAAGTTTGATCTAATAAAAGAGAAACACAACCCAAAACCCCAAATAAAATTATCCGAAATCCTAAAGATCCGTGAACTCCAGGACGGAAGCCCTTAAATACAATGGCTAGAAGCACACAGCTTATCAGTAAAATTACAACTAGGATCATCCACAACACCAACCGTGCGCCTAGAACAAAGGCAAGCAGAAGCGAATCATCAGAAATCAGATCCCTGCGAGAAAATAGGTTAGAAGCTTACAAGCCATAAAATGACTTCTAAACCCAGTACTTCTAATTCAATAGTCACAGTTGAACGGCCCAAAGCTGTCGACGGACGCATTGATGATAGTAAATATCAAAAAAGCAAAGAAACAGGTATTAAAAGTCTGTTTAAAAAGAAATCTATGGAACCAACTATTAGCTCACTTACTGAGATAATAGATCCAACTCAAGATTTAAAGAAATTTGAACAAGAAGGATTAGAAGGATTAGATCCTCAAAAAATTTACCATCACAATTGGTTTAGAAATGTGTTCTCTGGAAATGCATTAGCATTGCCATTGATAAATAGAGTTTTCTCTAAACTCCCTAATACATTGGGAAGGGAAATTGAAAGCATGTGGAAACAATATTTAACCACATTAACTGAAGAAGAATTGTCTCAAATGACAATACACAAAGCAGTTATATTCATTTCTGATGTGTTAGAAAAGAAATGCACAGAATTAAAAACAAAGTCCGAACTTAAAGGACAACCTTACTGTGAAGATATTTGGACTGCTCAGCAGTATGATAGAGATCCTCACAGGCCTAAATATGTTAAACCTATTAAGAAAAGAAAACCTACTTCTCATACTTCTGCACCAAAGAATCCAAGATCTTCTTCAGGAAGAGGACGAGGACGTGGCAGAGGAAGAAAGGGCACTACAGTTCGTGCTCCTAAAGAAAAGAAAGAAGAAGTCAAAGCAATTACGCAAGGCGAAAGCCAAGCAGCTTATGACTATAATCCTAGAATCACAAGGAGATATGGCATGAGAAGAAGTAATGCTAGATCCCCTTATTTGGATAAATCAAAACATGTCAAGAAATATAACCCGGAGAGAGATACATACAAACCACCTAGATGTTTCTCTTGCAGTGTTGATGGACATGTTTCATTGTTACAAAGTAGCAGCACAATGGAGAGCTTCTCAATAACATCTCCTTCGCACCGTCGAGGTTTCCTTTTTATGGCGACGCCAAGCTGCTTGCAAAGCATAAGCTGCCCTTGGTTTCCATTGCTCCACGCTAAAGCTAGTATTAAGGCTCGAGTGGCGGCGTAGCTCTTTGGTGAAAAGCCACCAGAATTTAGAGACTACCGTCTTCAACTGCTGTGCCCTTAGAACAAACACCTCAACTTCCGTTTGCGCCTTGACAGTTTCAGCTGACAAGGGGAAGTTAGATAAGCTGGCACAGTTGATCAGCACCCAATCGAAAAGCTCTTCTCCATAGAAGTCACCTTTGCCAAGAAATCTTACCCTAGCAGTAGCAGAGGCGGTGTAAGTCAATAGCTTACCACGTGTGACGAAGAGCATCTCAGCAAGTGGCTCTCCCTCATGAAAAATGATGCTGTTCTTCGCGTACAGCACTGGCGTGAGATGTTTGCAGATAGCTTCCAACAGTTGTTCATCCATGGTTTGAAGTATTGGCACTTCTTTGAGTGGACCTGAGCAGAGATGCCATTTTATATCCTTACAAAGTTCCACGGGTAGAAGGTGAAGAAAATTCTCCATGTCAATGTGTATATTTTCTTTCAGTATGTGTTTCATGGATTGCCAAATCCGTGCCTTTAGACTCCGAGGAAGTGAATGGAAATACATCCACAATTCTATTTCTGGTTTCTTTAATCTCATTTCCTCCGATCTTGCAATTTTTGACAGCACATATTTCTGTGTGACAAGTGATAACCAAAAGGCTGCTCATCAGGTTTACACCAATAGATTATCAGATAAATTAGATTATCTGATAAACCAATGCGCAATCAGTCATTTGATAATTAGATAAAGAACTAGGAGGGAATGGTTTATCACCAACCTGCAGATTTCCAGCAAGAATTGCAAGTAGCACCAAGCCGGATATTGAAACAATAACTGAAAAGTTTATCTCCCATACGTAGGCAGTAGTGGGTTTGAGGCTTTGGCCGAGGGAGCTGCAATAACACGATACAACTAAACATATAAGAGGATATTCTCAAAAGTGCTTAATCCAGAAGCAGTAAGAAATCCTTAGATTCTCTCAATAGTAGGATAATTTGGATAAGTAATAACCTTAGATTTTGTATCCCCCACCAGAAGCAGTAAGAAATCCTTTTTACAAAAGGAGTTGAATCCAGAACTATAGATTCAAGGGCATCAGAGTATATTCCAGAATTCATTGTGTTTGTAGAGCAAGAGTCGTCTGCGAATGCTTTAGCTGCAAATGTGTCATCGCAAAATAAATAGCAGTGCGCACCTCCATGATATTCGCAGGCTTCTCCCCAGCACTTTGTTATTCTTTCTATAGAAAAAAAATACCAGAAGGCTCCTATAACCTACGTACAGAACCAGAAAATTGGTATACAGAACAACAAAAGCGTTTCAGATGTCGAAGGACTGATTCTTTATATCAAAATGGTCTCTCAAGCATCACCCGAATTAGAAATGGTTATGGAACTTACATGACCGGCAAGCATAAAAAGAAAGAGATTAGCCCATGCAGATTCGGCAAGGATGCTAGAAGTAGAACCCCTTAGAGCTACTTTTAACGAGGAGCCGATTCGAAATACCCTTAGCAGATATTGAAGGACAAACATATTTTTCGATACACTTGCGACAAAGAAAGCCCTCGAATGTTTAATTTTTGGAATGACAGCAAAAATTAGCACCTGGACAGATCAGAGCAAGCTTATACGCTAGCATACCTTGTAAATATTATAGCTCAACTATATATAAAATGGTTTTCCATACCTGTGGAAGTGGAAGAATTATAAGCATGTCGAGTAGTAGGTACATCAACAAATATTTCCGTGCTCTTGCCCGAGTCTCTGCAACCGATTCGCCTTGTCGAGAGTCTTGAAAAGAATGAGAAACAATGCTTGCACGGAATTGAAAAATGATATGAAATATATAAAAGAAATCGATGCTGAAACGCAGAAGCGCGGTTACGGTACCCAGTGTTTTGTCCAGGGTAAGGCAATTCTGCTCGTTGTTAACCGTAAGGAGGTAAAAGAACAAAGGATCGGTTGAGAGAGCGATAACACAGAAAACTAAAAGTATATGATTCCACCTCTGCAGGACGAACTCCCGTAAATCAAGAAGCTTTTTCTTGGGGAATTTTTTCAGTGCTTCCCTAATATTCTTTGGGAATTTTTCTGCAGCATTTTTTTCTAAGTCACAGTGAAGTAGCCTGAATTATACAACATATTACAAACAGAAATTGGCTTAGAACTTTTATCCTAAAAATTTAAAATGGCAAACATAAAAAGGATAGCATTCGCTTACCGCGGAATTTGAACCTCCATGGCCATTTGCCAGTGCCACAAATTTTAACCTAGCAGATTATTTGCCGGGAGACTCGAAATCGAGGGAAGAAGAAAGAAGTAAAATGATCAAGTGTCGGAAAGGTTTCATGAAAACCAGTTGAGTTCCAAGAAATGCAATAGTTGGAAGTAAAAAGTTGAAGCAGCGGAGCCGGCCAAGTCAAGGGAGCCGGCCAAGGCCATGGATCCAATTCACACACGGGTCCTTCACACACACATTGTCAAAGAAACCTCCAGGAGCTTTCATTTTTCACAAGTCAACCAATCCAAGTCACCTAGTTAGGGGTTGAATTTGGATCCTCGCTGGATCCTTTTTCTGAGGATTTCGGGAATTCGTGAATCGTGTTCGTTTATCGTACATCGTACGATTATAAATTATTTTAAATACTTTTATTTAAAATTATATACAAATAGTACTTGATAAAAATTGACTGCACAATATACAATGAACAGACATTTTACGGATCCCCAAGATCCTCACCAAAAAGATTCAGAGAGGATCTTGTTGGGGTGTAGTTTGGTCTAGCTCTACCCTAAAAGTGGAATCGGAATTAGAAAATATCAACAGTTCGATTTGGTGCGGTTTTGCTTAAATTTATTACTAAAATAGTCCTGATTCGGTTTACGACAGCTCCAGTTCAGTTTATGTTGGTTTACAGTTCCGAATACTAAATCATTTGAATCTTACAAACATAAATTTAGAGCACATAAAAAAGTCAAAGAATTTTATAGTATAGTAATTGGATCACATAACGAAGAACAGGCATCATCAATCATAAAAAATTATGAACTACAGTTGAAAGAGATTTAAAAGTTAAATGGCACCAAAACTATACAAAGTTAACTCTCTCTTCTCTGTGAGAGACCTTCTTCCCCCCCCCCCCCGTTTTGGTGAGGGTCTTTCTCTTGCCCACCTTCTTCGACGCTGACTCTAGCTTCGGCTAGAGTTGGTCGCCCCTTCTCCCTTCCTCCTCCTGTTTTCTCCTCATTTTCCCTTCTCTGCTAGTTCTTCTTTCTTCTATATTTCTTCTTCTTCTTCTTCTTTTCTTTTTGCTTCTTCCGATGCTTCTCCCTTTTCTCCCCTGCTCTCATTTCCGATCTGGCCATTTCTTCCTACCCCCAGTGGCGTTCCTCCTTGTTCATCTCTGCTCCGATTTGCAGCAGTTTCAAAACTGCGATTTGTTGCGGTACTTTGAGATGGTGTGTAGAGTTCCGGTGGTCCCACCTGCTCGGGTGTTCAACACCACCACCTTCTCACTGTCTCTGCCTTTTCTGGCAGTGTTGTTCATGGGTTGCCACGAACTTCATCTTGATAATTGGCTTCTTCCGACCACTTGCTGGCTATCCTTTCTTTGTGGTTGTGCTCGGGATGTTCATTGAGGTGAGATGCTGCATTTACTCTGGCGATGCTTGGCTATGGACGAGGACTTGTCGGATCGAGATCGGCGACGACTGGTGTAGAACTTTTTGGTGTTTGTGGTCTTTTGTGCGTTTTGGGCTTCAACTTATGGTTGACCCTTTGTAGTTTGTTTTTTGGGCCCGTATTTTGCTTGTTTATTTGTGTTGTTTGGGCCTTGGGTTTGCTTATATGTATGGTTTAGTTTGTAATAAAAGTGAAGAAGTCTTTTTCCAAAAAAAAAAAAACTTTATAAAGTTAATGAATATTATTCATATCAACAATTCACAAAACAAAAACACATAACTAACAAATTTGGCTCACCAAACCTATTATGGTTTACTAATTTAACAATCTAAAAACAAAGACCGAAGCACTTTTATTATGAAACATGATCAAACGGTTGAAATTCAGAAATTTTTTAAAACCCAATTAATTATTTATATTTACAGTTCGGTTCAGTTCTAAGCGGTTCCGCCAACATGAAAATCGAAATCGAAACTGCATTGAACGGTTCGGTCTAGTTCTTGAACCTAAGTTGATTTTTTTTTGTCAACACTATCTTTTACAGTTTATCTTATAGTTGTTCTATTCGATTTTGCGATTCCACGATTTTTATACTCACCCGTACAACCAGTTTAATGATTCTGATGATTTGAGCTTATGCTTCGTCTTTCTATGCCCTCTTCTCGGTTGCCAATCGATGATTGACCTTGATTTGGCTACTCTGGTGGGAGCGAGGTGATAGCGGTACTGTATTTGATGTTGTCGATTGTGATTCGAAATAGCAACCAACATTTGCCATGTCTCCTCATAATTTAGATAAATTTAGCACATATTATCTATCATTTGTCCAAAGATAAAAATCTAAAATTTAAATTTGCATAGCTCATGAGTATATAATTGAAGAAAGTGATCAGCAAACTCATTTTCTCCTCACATACACTTATTTATTTTTGACATTTGAATTCGATAAATTAAGTAAATCGAGATAAAAAGACAAACAAAATTATGTAATGAGTGTGCAAAATCATTTTGAGATTTTAATTGCGTAAAACTACTTTTAATGTGATTAATAAAAAATAAATTAATCCAACTTCTTAGAGCATCTCCAACCGATACATTAAAACAACAACATTTCTTCCAACCGAAATGTTATAAGTTGACATGGATTGGTTGCATTGGGCGTCAAATGCTTTTAATTTAAGTTAGGAAATACTCATGTTATATCCCTGCTAAGTGGTAAGAAATAGAACGGAAATAAGCAATACGTAGAGGCAGTAACAGTAACGACTGACCTCCTTCCACTCTAAATATATTGCTTACTTAAATGCGGGAGATTCATTTCAACACAACCTCCTTCCACTCTTCTTCCTCAATCCGCCCATCACTTCTTATCTGCGTTATAGGTCCACGGAAAAAAAAACAAAAAGAGGTGTGTGAATAGCATACTCCTAAATATATATATAAATATATATATGTATATATGAATTCGCATCTTATTCACAATCATTTCAATGACATTCATCCGTGAGTACCAGATCAGATTCGTGCAAAAGTGCCAGCACATCTCCTTCGATCAACAGTGACAGGACAGAAATGCCCCTGATTTCTTCTTTTCACTTTTCAACAGTTAAAAGTCGGTTTCGCCCATTTGATCTAGGCGTTGATCATCGCTGGGTTCTCTCTTTCGACTGGGTTGCTTGCTTTACCTTTCATTTTTCACTTTTCTGTTTCGCAACTCTCTCACAAATCTCTTATCCTATCTCTCTCGATCTCACCCTCCCTTGCTCTCCAACCATGCGTTCTTTCTCTCACAACACACCCACAAAGGAAACCCTGGTTTTTGTTGTTCTAGGAATTTTGTTTGCGGCTTCCATATTCGGAGGAAGAGTCGATCCTTGGAAACCCAGATGTCTCGACGTTTTGTCAAAACCCCTCAAATTTGTTTCGACCGTTTTATCTCGATCTCACAATCGCCAGCGCAAGACTTTGAGAATATCGGTCTTTATTTTCGTCTCCAACCCCGGAGTTCAGACTGGCTTTCCGACGAATTTTTAGTCCAATCTGGGCACACCATGCCTTGAAATCACGGCCAGGTACATCGTATGGGAATTATATATGAGTTTCTGAGATGGGAAAAAGGATTTACACATGGTCTTTATAGATTTGGAAAAAGCGTATGATAGGGTCCCAAGAGACATTCTTTGGAGGATTTTAGAGAAGAAAGAAGTACGAGTAGCATATATCCAAGCTATAAAGGATATGTATGAAGGAGCAAAGACTGCCGTAAGAACTCATGAAGGACAAACCGAAAGCTTTCCCATAACTGTAGGATTACATCAAGGCTCATCCTTAAGTCCTTACCTTTTTGCGTTGGTAATGGATGAGTTAACAGGACATATTCAAGATGATATTCCTTGGTGTATGCTTTTCGCAGACGATATAGTGTTGATAGATGAAACTCAGGAAGGGGTAAATGCAAAGCTTAACCTTTGGAGAGAAGTGTTGGAATCTAAAGGTCTTCACCTAAGCCGATCAAAGACAGAATATATGGAGTGCAAGTTCAGTGCTAATGGAGGCCAAAACGAGTTAGGGGTGAGGATCGGAGATCAAGAAATACCAAAGAGCGACTGTTTTCGTTACCTAGGATCTATCTTGCAAAAGAACGGAGAATTAGATGGAGATCTCAACCATAGAATACAAGCTGGATGGATGAAGTGGAAGAGTGCATCCGGCGTGTTGTGTGACCGCCGTATGCCACTGAACCTCAAGGGAAAATTTTATAGGACGGCAATAAGGCCGGCGATGCTGTATGGCACAGAATGTTGGGCGGTGAAGCATCAACACGTACACAAAATGGGTGTAGCGGAGATGAGGATGCTTCGTTGGATGTGTGGGCACACGAGAAAGGATAAGATTAGGAATGAGGATATCCGGGGTAAAGTAGGAGTAGCCGAAATTGAAGGAAATATGAGAGAAAATCGGTTACGGTGGTTTGGACATGTGCAAAGAAGGCCTACTGACGCTCCGATTAGAAGATGCGACTATGGGACAGAGGTTCAGGGCCGAAGGGGTAGAGGAAGACCTAGGAAAACTTTGGAAGAGACTCTAAGAAAAGACTTAGAGTACTTGGATCTAACGAAGGACATGACACAGGACTGAGCACAATGGCGTTCTAAGATTCATTTAGTCGATCCCACTCAGTGACTTGGATTTTCCAAGTCTCCAACCGAGAAGTTTTCCTCACTCGGGAAATTAAGGGAACACTACCTCAACCTACATGCTCCACTCACAAAGCTTCAACATACAAGCTTCAACAAAAGAAAATTCAAAGAACTTAGCGAAGAAGGCTTTGGTGTATTTCACACAATACGTTGAAATGAAGGAAAGCTTATTTATTGATATCCCCGATAAGTTACAAATATGTACATATACATGAGTCAAAATAAACAAACAAGAGGGAGCCTTCACAAAGGTTGCTTAGGATAAGTCTTAGCAGTCGGTAGAGCCCCAGAAATAGAAGGCACCGGAGGGGGATCATTCTGAGCCTCAGTACTGGACAGAACCCTAGAATGAGGAGGCATCAGAGGTTGATCATTTGGAGCTTCATTACGCGATACAGCCCCAGAAGACGACGGCAATAAATGCCTTTGGAATAAACCCACAAATCTCTGATGATCAAGTAAAACCTGACCATCAGATTCCTTCATTTGGTCAAGCTTCCTCTTCATGTTTGTAGCATAGTCATGTGCGAGCCGGTGCAACTGTTTATTCTCATGCTTGAGCCCTCTAATCTCCTGTTTGAGACTCATCACTTCAGCCGCCATTGATTCAACTTGGCGGGTTCGAGCAAATAGGCGTTGGGCCATATTAGACACAGAACCTGCACACTGAACACTGAGAGCCAGAGAATCCTTAACAGCTAACTCATCAGACCGTTTAGAAAGTAGTCTGTTATCTTTGGGAGTGAGAAGGTTCCTGGACACCACCGCAGCGGTCATATCATTCTTCATCACGGAATCCCCAACGGTAAGAGGACCAGTAGGGGAGACGAAGAATGGGCGCCATATGTTGTCTGGAGAAGGCAGGGCTGCCTCTTCAACAAGGTTCAAGTCAAAACGACGGTCGGAGGGGCCAGACATTTTCAAAGGTGTTGAAGAGAGAAGAGGTCGGACAAATCAAGATCTTAGAAGTGCAGGAATGGAGCTTCTACTGGTGGAAATTCAAGTGTGTTTTGGAACTTAATGTCAGCCCCTATAAAAATCTGCACTCGACGGAGCTTCAGAAATCGAAGAGGCGCCTGCTCAGAAATCGAAAAGGCGTTTGCTTTCTCAAAAGCTGGGCTGCTCAGAGACCACGAGGGTCGATCTCAGAAATCGAAGAGGCGTTTGCTTTCTCAAAAGCTGGGCTGCTCAAAGACCACAAAGGCCGATCTCAGAAATCGAAGAGGCGCTTGCTTTCTCAAAAGCTGGGCTGCTCAGAGACCACGATGGCCGATCTCAGAAATCGAAGAGGCACCTACTTTTCCAGCCTTGTCAGCACCTGTCACACGCACACTCAGCTTTGCGGAAATTATGGGCATTCTGTCGAAGACTTCTGGTGAAGTAGAAAGCACATGAATCTTACTGTTCAACCACCCACTTCTCATACGCAACAGTAGCTCATGGGTACCACAGATAACTTTGCCAAAGTTCTCTGTCAAAGTTGAGACACGTGAAGCTTGCAGCTCCCACTACATCGCTCTGACCAAGAAGGGTAAAAGAATAGCAAAGAAACAGCACTAACAAAGTTTAGACACATAAATTTTGAAGGTCTAGCTACCATATTATTACCCACAAGGGTAAAGGAACAGTACCACTGCTGGATAATTGGAAAGTCCCTGTGTGTCAACCTCTGTGCTTCGTGGCAAGGTAGACTAGCAACATGCCCAACCTTTACTCACATTCAAGAAAACACTCCCAACAAGATTACTTGCTCCAAAATCGAAGAGGCACCGTCCTCCGAATCTCGAGAGCCAGACTCCCAACATGACTACTTTCTCAAAAATCGAAGAGAGGGTAAAGGAACAGTACCATTGCTGGATAATTGGAAAGTCCCTGTGTGTCAACCTCTGTGCTTCGTGGAAAGGTAGACTAGCAAACATGCCCAACCTTTACTTACATTCGAGAAAACACTCCCAACAAGATTGCTTGCTCCAAAATCGAAGAGGCACCGCCCCCCGAATCTCGAGAGCCAGACTCCCAACATGATTACTTTCTCAAAAATCGAAGAGACACCGCTCTCCGAATCTCGAGAGCCAGACCCCCAGCATGATTGCTTTCTCAAAAATCGAAGAGGCATCGTTCTCCGAATCTCGAGAGCCAGATCCCCGATAGGATTGCTTGTTCAAAAACCGAAGAGGCACCACTTTCCCAACTTCAAGAGCCGGATCTCCTTGGATAAAGCTTGTCTGTAATCTTCACACGCAACATCAGCTTTCCAGATACCACAGACCACTTTTTCAAAGTGCTCTGACAGAGTTAAAACATGTGAAGCTGACAGCTCCCACTACCGTGCTATGACCAAGCAGGGTAAAGGAATAACATTACTACTTGTTGTTAGGGAGACTCCTATATATGTCGACCTCCATCCCCAACGGACAGGCAGACCTGCAAAAATGCTCAACCCTTCCTTATATCTGAGAGGGCACTTCCAACGAAGCCTTTCGAAATATTCAGCTTTCTTTCCCCCCGATAATACCTCTACAAACAAGCTATACTAGAGCAAGAATATCTCATATCATCAGGGTTAAAAGCAAGAGTATCCCATATCATGCTTTTTCCCTATCTTTTCCTTTGGCCTTGTTCTTACCTGCAAGACAAGGAGAAAGAGAGCAATCAGTCAGCACTTGGAATCAAGCTTCCAGCCAGGAACTGACTGCCTGGAACCCCTTACCTGATTACTTACCTGGCATTGCTCTCGAGTACTCATCTTTAACATCTTATGCTTCAAGGGAAGATACCGCATCTGCCTGAGGAACAGGTAGGGCAAGTGAGAAGGATACAAGGAAGCATGTGGAGACAAGCGTAACAGCACACGTGCCGATACATCCACTACTCTGTCAAAAGCAAAAGTATCCCATATCAGCAGGGTCGAACGTACTCTAGATTTGAGGGACTTGTTTTGACCCTCAAATTCTTCAGTCGGCCTTATACTCTGGAGGAAACCAGAAAACCCTCCAGCTCAATTCAAGAATAAGTCTGTGGAAAGTTACTTCTTCAAAAGCAAAAGTATCCCATATCATCTCTTCTCATTTTTCTTCTCTTCTCATTTTTCTTCTCTTTATCCTTCATGCTGCCTGCAAGATATGGAGAATGTGAACAATTAGTCGGAGCTCTGATTGCTTACCTTGTCTGTCACCTCTTTCAGCAGATCCCCTAGCTCGGCGACTTGGGGACTCCTACTACATGGTTTGTATCGCGCTTGACCAAGCCTGAAACTACAAGTAAGATTCAAGTGAAATTGATACATTACCTTGTGCATCTCCACCAGTTAAAGATACCACCCCTGGATGGAGGAAGAGTAATTCCAGAGAAGGTGCCACATCTACCTATGAGACAGATAAGGCAAGTCAAGACGATACCACACTCCGATACTTAGAAGTTTCGTGATTACGAGATCATTCTCCCACAATATTTCCTAATGTCATTTGTACTAAATCATTCACTTGTACTCACTAAAGGAGAGCTTGAACCTATGTACGGGTGTAAACCCTTCACAATTAATGAGAACTCCTCTATTCCGTGGACGTAGCCAATCTGGGTGAACCACGTACATCTTGTGTTTGCTTTCCTATCTCTATCCATCTATATACTTATCCACACTAATGACCTGAGCAATCTAGCGAAGATCACAAAAAGCGACCGTTTTCTCTACCTAGGATCTATCTTGCAAGAGAACGGAGAATTAGATGAAGATCTCAACCATAGAATACAAGCTGGATGGATGAAGTGTAAGAGTGCATCCGGCGTGTTGTGTGACCGTCGTAGGCCACTGAAGCTCAAGGGAAAATTTTATAGGACGGCAATAAGGCCAGCGATGTTGTATGGCACAAAATGTTGGGCGGTGAAGCATCAACACGTACACAAAATGGGTGTAGTGGAGATGAGGATGCTTCGTGGGATGTGTGGGCACACGAGAAAGGATAAGATTGGGAATGAGGATATCCGAGGTAAAGTAGGAGTAGCCAAAATTGAAGGAAAGATGAGAGAAAATCTGTTCCGGTGATTTGGACATGTGCAAAGAAGGCCTACTGACGCTCCGGTTCGAAGATGTGACTACGGGACAGAGGTTCAGGGCCGAAGGGGTAGAGGAAGATCTAGGAAAACTTTGGAAGAGACTCTAAGAAAAGACTTAGAGTACTTGGATCTAACGGAGGACATGACACAAAACCGAGCGCAATGGCGTTCTAGGATTCATATAGCCGACCCCACTTAGTGGGAAAAGGCTTTGTTGTTGTTGTTGTTGTTGTCTCAGGAACAGTTTGAAGGATTAAAATGTGGCAGTGAGATTGCACTCTTCACTACTTTGTAAGTTCGACTGACTCATCCTATAAGAATTGTTTCGGTTTGTGTTTGCTGTTTCCATTCAATGTAATCCCTCTTCTCATTTACGTTTTCAAAATTGTTTTCTTTTAAGTTGCGCAATGTTTATATTTTTCGCCATGATGGTAGTTTTAGGGTCTATGATTTCATTTTTGGTGATGAATGTCCATTAATAGCTATTAATTTATTTATTTATTTAGATCTTGCAAGTTCGAGGCATTGGTGATGGAGATAAATTTGTTGCAATTTACAAATCATTTGAGCAGACGTTTCCTGATTGTAAAATGGTTTTACCAAGTCTTCTTCCTTATAGGTAATAGATCTTGGGTTGAATTCGTTTGCTTCATAGACAATTTCTGAAATTCTTTTACTATTTCTCACCTGATTTCAGTCAACAATGCTAAGCAAAATGAAAACAAACCAATTAGATTAAAGAATGCTACTCATGTTCCTTATTGTAGATAGTGTTGTAAGTACATTTTCCACATGTATATAAGTAGTATGGCTTATCATACATACATTTAAAACTTTATACATGTTTTGTACAGTTTGAAAACCTGCAGCACTGTGCGGGTACTCTTGCTAGTAAAATTTACTTGTTACAAAGTAGCAGCACAATGGAGAGCTTCTCAATAATTAACTTGTCCTTCGCACCGTCGAGGTTTCCTTTTTATGGCGACGCCAAGCTGCTTGCAAAGCATAAGCTGCCCTTGGTTTCCATTGCTCCACGTTAAAGCTAGTATTAAGGCTCGAGTGGTGGCGTTGCTCTTTGGTGAAAAGCCACCAGAATTTAAAGACTACCGTCTTCAATTGCTGCGCCCTTAGAACAAACACTTCAACTTCCGTTTGCGCCTTGACAGTTTCAGTTGACAAGGGGAAGTTAGATAAGCTGGCAAGGTGGATCAGCACCCAATCGAAAAGCTCTTCTCCATAGAAGTCACCTTTGCCAAGAAATCTTACCCTAGCAGTAGCAGAGGCGGTGTAAGTCAATAGCTTACCGCATGTGACGAAGAGCATCTCAGCAAGTGGCTCTCCCTCATGAAAAATGATGCTGTTCTTCGCGTACAGCACCGGCGTGAGATGTTTGCAGATGGCGAACAACAGTTGCTCGTCCATGGTTTGAAGTATTGGCACTTCTCTGAGTGGACCTGAGCAGAGATGCCATTTTATATCCTTACAAAGTTCCACGGGAAGAAGGTGAAGAAAATTCTCATTGCGTATGTTTTCTTTCAGTTTGTGTTTCATGGATTGCCAAATCCGCGCCTTAAGACTCCGCGGAAGTGAATGGTAATACATCCACAATTCTATTTCTTGTTCCTTCGATCTCATTTCCTCCGATCTCGCAACTTTTGACAGCAAATATTTCTGTGTGACAAGCGACAACAAAAGGCTGCTCATCAGGTTTACATAAGTAAATTAGATTATCTGATAAACCAATACGCAATCGGTCATTTGATAATTAGATAAAGAACTAGGAGGGAATGGTTTAGCACCAACCTGCAGATTTCCAGCAAGAATTGCAATTACCACCAAGCCAGATATCGAAACAAGTAGTGAAAAGTATACCTCCCATACGTCGATTGTAGCGGGCTTGAGGCCTTGGCCGAGGGAACTGCATAACACGTTACAACAAAACATATAAGAGGAGATCCTCAAAATTGTTGAATCCAAAAGCAGTATAAAAGAGATTCTCTCAAAAGTAGGATAATTTGGATAAGCAAAACCTTAGATTTTGTATCCCCCACCAGAAGCAGTAAGAAATCCTTTTTACAAAAGGAGTTGAATCCAGAACTACAAATTTAAGGGCATCAGAGTATATTCCAAATTTCATTGTGTCTGTAGAGCAAGAGTCGTATGCGAATGCTTTAGCTTCAAATGTGTCATCGCAATATAAATAACAATGCGCATCTCCATGCGATTCACAGACTTGTCGCCAGCACGTTGCTATTCTTCCTAAAGAGAAAAAATACCAAAAGGCTCCAGCAACCTACGTACAGAACCAGAAAATTGGAATATAGAAGAACAAAAGTGTTTCAGAATGTTGAAGAACTGATTAGAAAGGAAAATGATAGGGAGACCATCTTTTTAGACCATATTTTGTAAAACACATGATGTGGCGGTTGATGATTGAATTCCTTCTATATATCAAAATGGTTATGGAACTTACATGACCCGCAAGCATAAAAAGAAAGAGATCAGGCCATGCAGATTCGGCGAAGATGCTAGAACCCCTTAGAGATACTTTTAACAAAGAGACGATTCGAAAAGCCCTTAGCAGATATTGAAACATAAACATCAAGATCAATAGATTTGTTTCACCGGAAACGCTCGAGTTATTTCGTTTTGGAAAGACAGCAAAAACTAGCTCCTGGACATATCAGAGCAAGCATATAAGCTAGCATACCTTGTAAATATTATAGCTTAACTATATATAAAACGGCTTTCCATACCTGTGGAAATGGAAGAATCATAAGCCCGTCGAGTAGCAGGTACAACGACAAATATTTCCGTGCTCTTGCCCGAGTCTCTGCAACCGATTCGCCTTGTCGAGAGGCTTGAAAAGAATGAGCAACAATGCTTGCACGGTATTGAAAAATGATATGAAATATATAAAAGAAATCGATGCTGAAACGCAGAAGCGCAGTTACGGTCCCCAATGTTTTGTCCAGGGTAAGGCAATTCTGCTCGTTGTTAACCGTAAGGAGGTAAAAGAACAAAGGATCGGTTGAGAGAGCGATAACACAGAAAACTAAAAGTATCTGATTCCACCTCTGCAGGACGAACTCCCGTAAATCAAGACGCTTTTTCATGGGGAATTTTTTCTGTGCTTCCCTAATATTCTTTGGGAATTTTTCTGCAGCATTTTTTTCTAAGTCACAGTGATGTACCCTGAATTATACAACATTTACAAACAGAAATTGGCTTAGAACTTTTACCCTTAAAATTCAAAATGGCAAACATAAAAAGGATAGCATTCGCTTACCGCGGAATTTGAACCACCATGGCCATTTGCCAGTGCCTCAAATTCTAACCTAGCAGATTATTTGCCGGGATAAAGAAAAGAAACGACTCGAAAACTAGGGAAGAAGAAAGAAGTAAAATGATCAAGTGTCAGAAAGGTTTCATGAAAACCGGTTGAATTCCAAGAAATGCAATATGTTGGACGTAGGAAGCAGCAGCAACAGCGACCCTAAGAAGTGCTAAAACAGACTAGTTCCTTCAAGTCAACAGACCCATTCAAGGGCATGGATCCAGTTTACACAGTATTCTCAAAGAAACTTCGAGGAGATTTCATTCCTCACAAGGCAACAAATAAAGTCAACCAGTCTTCTGAGTCTGATGACTTGGGCTTATGACATTAATTATCGTTTAATTTTTAAATGTGGTTGTTGAAAGTTTTGAGACTCTTGTCCCACATTGGAGAAAAAAAGATTCACAAGGACATTTATATAGATTTAATGCTTTAATCTAGTAATTACAACATGGGCTATTTGGAAATGGATTGAAGGCTTAGGCCTTATGGTTGTGTGGATTAGGCTTGTATATTATAGCCTAAATACAATTAATATTAATTAATCAAGACAAGGGCCTTGGGCCTTGGAATTTAAAATTAATCTGATTCATTAATTTTAATTTTCGGATTAAGTTTTTAATTAATTTATTAATTAAAAACGTTTTGATTAAAAGACACAGCTCTTAGAAAGAGTTGTGTACCTTCAATTACACTGAACAGGTATTTGAAAGGGTGTGAAACAACTTATATATTTGCAATCACAGTTTCCAAATGGATTATCTTTTCTTGTTCCTTTCATCTGTACGAATTTCTAGAGAGTAAACACACAAAAAGCAAATTCGCTAGAGTTCTAGAATCCAGTGCGGATTGTAGAATTAGATAGTTGAATCCTGGTCGAGCAGACGTCGAAGAACCACAAGCACAAGAGTAGGACGAAAATACTGTTCGAAGGACGTAGCTTTTACGCTAACCTCTACCTTCTGTAATCAAGTTAGTAACATTAATTTCTGTATTCATTGTATAATTTTCATTTTGCACAACAAGTATATTTTGGTTAATAAAATAGTAGAATTTCTGTTATTTTGTTTATTTCTGAATTGTTCTCCAACAATGGTTTCATCTAAAAAATTTTGGATGCTTGTACAAGGTGATCCTTCAAGGATGAATTTTTGGATCCGTCATTGGTTCAACTTCGCATTGACAAGAAGAAGAATTCAAACTGACCGCACTGCTTTGACCAATTTGCTTAACATGCATCTGCTTAATTCAAAGTTCACATACACTTTTGTGTGTGTGATATTAAAGGACGATCGCTCACATGCACATCTGAACATCTGGTTCTAGGACGTTGATTATAAAAGTTAAAACTAAGAGCATGCTTAACTTATTAGCTATACTTATGCTTGAAGTAATTAGAAGAATCAATTTCGCTTCGAAGGATCGGCTTGCATACATAACTCTATGAAAAAGTCTTTATCACCGAACATTTGATGTTGAAGAAGCATTACAACTACAAAGGGAGATAAAAAGTAAAAAGGATTGGAATGACTATGTGATCTGCACTGCACATATATGGACAGACTATACACTTATCTTTGCCAACCCTAGAGTTGAAGAACCAGTTAAGACCTTGACGATAGCATGAATGCATGCAACTCCAAGAATGGCTTATATATATTCGTCAGCAGTTCTGTTACACCCCACCCCTATTTTATTTAAAAATGGTTTTTAGTTTTTAATTGGTGAGCCTAAGGGGCCCACCCTTGATTTTTTTGTCCCCCGAGTCTCTCTTATCTCTTCCCTCTCAGTCATCTTTTTCTTCCTTTTCCCCGTGCTCTCTCTCTCTCTGCACTCTCCTTCTGCCCGAGCTCCACACACATACACACACACACACACACACACACACACACACACACACACACACACACACACACACACACACACACACACACACACCCACACGCACCCATCTGCATTTCCTGCTCGAGGAAGACACCACCATCATCATCAGAACCTCTGCAGTTTTTTTTCTCTCTCTCTCTCCTATTGCTGTAGGGACGACGAAACCCCAGAAACCTCCGGCGAGGTTTTCTTAATTTTTCGGTTAGGTGAGCCTTGAACTTCCTTCTTTTCGTTCTAGATTGAAGTATGAATGTGTTTTAAATGGGTTTTATTGCGTTGTTGTTGAGGTTTTAGAACGAAATCAGTTTGGGGGAAAGCACACCCATCTCTGGCGAACCCGTGTGAGTCGAGGGATTTTCCGGTCGCCTCCAGCCGTTCTACGGAAAAAGGAAGGTATAAAATTGCTTCCTTTGTCTTGTGCTTCATTTTGGTACCTAGATCGAAGCCTAGGGTCGTTGTTTGCAGTCGGTCGGAGTTGTAGAAGCTTCGGCGTTCTTCTCCGGTGCACCCAGGTCTTTCAGGGCGTTTCCAAAACACTCGAGCCTTAGGCCCGTGGTGAGCTCAGCCTAAAACCCTTTTTCCCTTCAGTTTAGTTATTTAATTTTGGTTGTTTTAATTGTTTTAAGACCCAAAGGTCTTCGGGCCGTTCCTAATAGGCCATTCGGCCCGTTCTTTCTTCGACCCAAAAACCCTTGGCTTCCAGCCTTAGGGCCAGGAGGAACTCGGGCCTCAAGCCCATTAAGCCCATCTTCTTTTTATTTAAAGTAATTGTTTTAAAAACCCTTAGGGCCCTTGGGCCACTTCTATTAAGGGCTTTAAGCCCAAACCCTAAAAACCCAACATCCTAAACCTATTTCCCTAAACCCTCTAAACCCAAAACCCTTAGGGCCTATTCGACCCAACCCAAATCCAAGCCTAGTCTGACCCTTTGACCAGTTGACTCTGACTGTTGACTCGGTCAACGGTCAGCGTTGACTCGGTCAACAGTCGGAGTTGACTTTGACTGGTCAACGGTCAACGTTGACTTTTCAGGGTTTCGTCCGGGACCCTTCTTAGGCTAATTTCGACGTCCTGGACCCGTTTTTGAAGTCCGTTTTCCTAAATTCAATCATTTGAATAGAGTTTGACTAAACGTAACCTTTTATATGAATAGGTGCAATTATTAGTTGTGATTCCGTTATTCCTTTTTGGTACAACTGTACACCATCTGTGTACGGTGAGTGGACCCCTTCTAAAATTACATGATTTCATAGTTTAATTGCATAAATAAATAGCATGCCTTACGAGTTTATGACTAATTGTACCCTTTATGTGCTTAGGGGCAATTATTGCAACGTTTCCGTCTTCGCTAGTGGTGTATCTTTTGGCAGCTAAATACTGTGAGTGGACCACCTTCGAAAATTGCATGTTTTATTGATAGAATTGCATAATTTAATAGCATGCCTTGCAGAATTATTGATTTGAGGAATACTTTACAGGAAGCATGATGATTTAATTATGATTGATTATATATATATTTTTTGAACTATTTTCATTATATTGTATTTTCTATAGAACCCTCATTCTGGTAGACTATCTGATCGATGACGATAGGATGCTAAGGATGTGTTCCAAATGACTTTCGAACACCTCTTCGTAGTATAGAGGATCGATGAATTTATTCTACGAAGTTGTATTTTAGAGATGAATTATGTTTTGTGGGTACCTAGTGAACACTATGCCGCCTAGGGCGAGGATCTGGTGTTGGCATTGAGGCCGGGAGAAATAATCCCTAGCGAAAGGTCGAGGGACACGGAGACAGGCATTGGGCCGGGAGGGAGATATCTCTGGCTACGGGCACAGAGACTAAGGTGCAGGCATTGGGCCGGGAGTATTATTATTCAGTGCACTCACTAGCAGCACAACTTGTGTTATGCTTCCTGATATGATTTCTGATATGATTTTCTAAGATTGATTTGCAGATGGATATATGAATTGTTTTATGGCATGCCAGAGTTTTCTGAAAAGCTTATCACTTATTATTCTAGTAGTTTTCATTATTAAACTGTGGGGGTTAGTATGTTCATAACTGTTTTCGTACTATGTATGTATATAAACTTGGTCCACTCACCCTTGTTTTGCGCCCCCATTCAGGAATTTGAATCAAGGCATATAATCCTGGCATCAAGGTACTTCCGCAGCGGCATTTCCGAGTCCTCTCGGGGTAGGACCCACTCCTTTGTTCATTCAATCTTATCTTAATTCTTGTTAGTGACTAGGTTTAGTTGTATGCTCTGAACACGTTCCTAAATTGTTAATTCATTGTTTTTTTTTTAATTCATAACCCGTATTTATTCCTTATTCTCAGCTTTTGCATTTAATAAATGGCTTTCGTCACCCTCGGGTGTCGGCCAGCACGTGCCTATCCTGGTATTTGGGTAATATCAGGGTCGGGGCGTGTCATGAATTTCTGGAAGCTAAACATGTGTTACAACGAAGGGTTATAAAGATCTTTATTAAAACTTTGATTTCAAGCCCATTCACTCTGATTTGTTTTTCATCCCTCCATGTTTTATTAGCAGAGCTTTCTTATCGACGAGGATTCGTGGCAAATCTTAGTATTGGAGATTACCTATAATGGTATGATTCACAATTCACTCTACTGTACTCTACTTATGCTCTGACATCACGTGTGAAATGAGTTCATTCCCGCTCACAGCGCACTCCTAATTAGGCACGTTTAAGTTTAAAATTATTCACATTTTCCACATCACTACACTTTATAACTTCGTCACATTACAGGTGTCGACCAGCACAGCTTGATTCGGAATCCTACTGAACTTTCCAGGTCGGGGTGTGTCACCCCTAGCCTTCCAAGCTAACGATGCGGGTTCGATTACTGCTACCCGCTTTTGCTTTATTTTTTATGAAATTAATAAGATAAGAAATAAGAAAATGATTAAAGGATTTGGAGAATCCAGATAAAAGAGATACGAAGAGCATCCTAATCCGATATTTGTGAGTTGTGGCTCTCTCGAATACAAATTATCGACAATTCCAACCAAAAAATGTTTATAATATCGACTAACCATCATTGCTCACGCAATACTTTTCACGTGGGATTTAAAATACTAAATATTTGTAATAATTGCTTAATAAAAAGACAATTTTGGATTCAAACGTACAAACCTAATTGAAAAGATATTATTCAGGTATAACCAAAAGAACAAAAAAAATATTTAAGTGGGATTTTCTTTTTCAATTTCAGAAATAGAAAGCCAGAAAATAATTGGGAGAGATTTGGAGTGCAAATTTATGATAGTCCTACATTCTTACAAATTTTAAAAAGAAGAATTTTGTTAGTGTGACGTTATTTATTCACTTATTTTATCTTTCACACAATCATTGTTAATTTATGTCTTTTAATCTTCTTTAATTATTCGTTTCGACGATTAAAAATCCAGAAGTCTGTGTAAAATGTAAAAAAAAAAGGTGTAAATATCACCATACTTTAATTAAATCATGATAAATTAATAAAACAATCGAAAGAAAATAACCCCACCCAAGATAGATTTTTCAAATAAAAATAAAATATTTAAAATACCAATAATTTAAAAAAAAAATTTGTTGCACGCATTAGAGTTTGACGAGAGGTTAGTAAAAAATAAATTCTAAATTCCAAAAAAATAAAGAAAAGAAAACGGTTGAAACTGGAAATAAAAAAAGATAAAAAGCAGCCATATTCCCGGGAAGCACGCGGGCACAAATTCACTTTTCGGTCATCGGCGAACTTAAGCACCGTTGCGAATTGCAACCGCAGAGAGCGAGAGAGAGAGAGCACAAAATATTTTAGTTCACGGGAGTGGGATCCAGGCCACAAGACTTTGTTCATCTGCCTAATCACAAACTTTGTTGGACTTCCTCTCTCTCTCCCCGTCTCTGTCCGAACGCCTGTCTCAAAATCTATAATTTAATCACGACGGAGTGTTCGACTCACTTGACTCGGAGACCCACTGACTCACTTCCTACGCATTTCCGAGAACCTTCGTCTTCTTCTTCTTTTGCTTCTTCTTCCTCTCTAATCAATCAATCTCTCTCTCTCTCTCTGTCACTGATTGAATATCCAGCACGAAAAGCTATATGGGTCTTGGGAGATAATCACAAGGAGAAGCTTCTGTTTGGGTTCTTCCGCCATGGACAATCTGTTCACTTAGTCGCTCTCAGACTTTATTGTTTGGTGACGTCTGATTGTAGACATTGAAATTTCGGTGGCATAAATGTTAGCCATTGCATTAAGATTACATTTGTAAACATTGAAATTTTGGTGAAATAAATGTTGACCATTGTATTAAAATTACAACATTCATTCACTTCACCTACATCATACACTAAGTTCACCTACAACATCCACCAAGTTTCACCTACAAACATCCACCAAGTTTCACCTACAACATCCACCAAAATTCACCTACAACATCCACCAAAACAAATGGATGGTGGTGATTTGTTCCCAAAGCCTATAAATAGGCTCCTCCATCAAAGAATCAAGAACCAATTCACAAATACATTTCTCTACTTCCAAAATGGAAGAGAATACTCCCCACACATACAAAATTTTTGAAGCTTTGAAACTCTAAAGCTTTCAAGCATCCAACCTCCCAAATTCAAGCAAATCCTGAAGGATCAAGAAAGCCCTCTTCGTTCTTCGTCAAATCCTCCTTCAAGATCAAGCCCTAACGGCCCTTGAAGAAATTTCTCCTTCAAGATCAAGCCCCAACGGCCCTTGAAGAACTTCCACCAATTCAAGATCAAACATCGACGGCTCTTGAAGAAAGTGTTCAACAAATCCACACAACTGTTCATCCTAAGATCAAGCCCCGACGACCCTTTTGGATCAACAACATCACCAAATCCACATAACTGTTCATCCTAAGATCAAGCCCCAACGGCCCTTTGGATCAACAACATCAACAAATCCACACAATTGTTCATCCTAAGATCAAGCCCCAACGGCCCTTTGGATCAATAACATCAACAAATCCACACAACTGTTCATCCTAAGATCAAGCCCCGACGGCCCTTTGGATTAACAACATCAACAAATCCACACATCCAACCGTTCTTCAAGATCAAGCCCAAAAGCCCTTGAAGATCCGTTCATCACCGTTATTCAAGATCAAACCTTAACGGCCCTTGAAGAAACACTCATCCTCAAGATCAAGCCCCAACGGCTCCTTGAAGATCCGCTCAAATCCACCTTCAAAGATCAAGCCCACGGCCCCTTGAAGAAACTTCTAACAGTTCATCCAAGATCAAGCCTCGACGGCCCTTGGATCAACGAAACATCCACAAATCAACACCTTACGGAGATCGAATCAGATGATCAAATTTGAGAGAGATTGTAACCCAAAATCATCAAACACAAATATTATTTTGTGCACGTTGTTCTTGTCTCTTTCGTTTCAGGAATTTTCCGTGTTCACAATTTGGCACGCCCAGTGAGATAATCTCTACCTCTAATCTCTTTCTCCGTTCAAGGAATCCAAACACACCTTAAAGTCAATGGCATCAGGCAAGGGACAAGCCGTTCTCGCAATCACTGAGGGAAGGATCCTAAGCACTTCTGCCGCAAATGGACAATCCATTGGCGCCACAACCGCTCCTCAATATGCCACTTCAAAGTTGGTGCCGCTAAAAGAGCAAAGGGAGCATCAAAGGTGTGAGTCTGTCATCAACCTGACCTCGCTGGGGGCACCGAAGCATGCTGCTGAGGCACACAAGATGACATCCCAAAATAACCAACGACGTTCTTCGTCAGCATCTTGGATGTCTAGAGGAAAGTCACGTCTATTGGTTGCACAAGTCATGACCATCGGCATTACCTCCATCGAAGAACAACTGGCTCAAATGAATGAAGCAATTGCAAGGCTAACCCGAACTATGGAAGAAAAAGACTTGCAAATCGCTGCACTCGTCAGTCGACTGGAACCACAGGACGGCGAGAACCCTAACCCAGAAGATGAGCCTACGGTGGAGAGAATCGATGTGAAGCCGGAGCCAGACCAAGAAGCGGCACTCATGGGATCTCTTTCTATCCAGCAGTTGTAAGAGATGATTGCCAGCACCGTCAAGGCACAGTACGAAGGGAGCTCAAATACCTCCGGGTTGTACTCAAAGCCTTATTTAAAGAAGATTGATGCCCTAAAGATGCCGATGGGATATCAACCACCAAAGTTCATGCAGTTTGATGGAAAAGGAAACCCAAAGCAGCATGTTGCACATTTCGTCGAAACTTGCAACAACGAGGGGACGGAGGAAGACTACCTCGCCAAGCAGTTTGTGTGCTCGCTGAAAGGAAACGCCTTTGAGTGGTACACGGACCTAGAGCCTGAGTCCATCAACAGCTGGGAACAATTGGAAAGGGAATTCCTAAACCGCTTCTACAGCACCCGCCGCACTGTGAGCATGCTAGAGCTAACGAGCACAAAGCAGTGGAAGGACGAGCCAGTCATTGACTACATCAACAAATGGCGCACTCTAAGCCTCGACTATAAAGACAGGCTCTCAGAAACCTCTTCAATCGAGATGTGCATCCAAGGCATGCAATGGGGTTTGCAATACATCCTTCAAGGCATTAAACCACGGACCTTCGAGGAATTGGCCACCTGCGCCCATGACATGTAGTTGAGCATCGCCCATCATGGGAAGAAGGAACCGATCGCCGACTACAAGAACGACAAAGTTCTTGAGACAAAGGTGGAGAAGGCTGCGTGGAAATCCACCAAGGAAGCAATGACAGTCAACACAGCTCCCGTCAAAATCCCTACACGAGGTAAGGCGATTCAAGCCGAAGGCTTTCGTGATCAAGAGATGCGTAGACGCACTTTGAAGGAGCTTGAGGAGAAAACTTATCCATTCCCCGACTCTGATGTGGTTGCCATGTTAGAAGACTTGCTGGAAAAGAAGGTGATCGGCTTGCCTGAGTACAGACGGCCAAAAGAGATGAATCGCACCAACAGTCCAAGGTACTATAAATTCCACCGCTTCATCAGTCATCCGACAGAAAAGTGCTTCGTGCTGAAAGATCTCATGATGAAGCTGGCTCAGAAAGGAATCATCGAGCTAGATCTTGACGATGTGCTGAAGTCAAACTATACCACCATCACTTCTGACTCTTCCGACTCAAAGTTTTTACCTCAACCGCTGGGGGCATCCTCAAAGACAAGCAAAGTTAAATGATGGACTCAAGTCACTCCTAAGAAATTGCACAAGAAGCATACGTCTCCTCCACAAGTCAGCCAATCAGAAAGGGGGCAAAGCAGCTCTTGTCAACCTTCAAAGCAACGTGAACATGTTGAAAATGATGAAATTTCAACACATAGATCGTCCATCCCCATCACGATGCGCGATTTCTTTCCTGAAGACTTCTTCAATCACTCGATCAAGGCTCCTTGCTATGATGATTGTGAGGAACGCCTCTCCAAAATCGCTTGACAAATTCACCAATGCTCCTTGTTCGCACGAGCCTAAACTGCACGAACCAAAGCTCCTTGTCTGCACGAGCCTAAACTATAGGACACGAGGCTCCTCGCCTGCACGAGCCTAAACTGCACGAACCAATGCTCCTTGTTCAACAACAACAACAACAACAAAGCATTTTCCCACTAAGTGGGGTCGGCTATATGAATCCTAGAACGCCATTGTGCTCGGTTTTGTGTCATGTCCTCCGTTAGATCCAAGTACTCAAGTCTTTTCTTAGGGTCTCTTCCAAAGTTTTCCTAGGTCTTCATCTACCCCTTCGGCCCTGAACCTCTGTCCCGTAGTCACATTTTCAAACCGGAGCGTCAGTAGGCCTTCTTTGCACATGTCCAAACCACCGGAACCGATTTTCTCTCATATTTCCTTCAATTTTGGCTACTCCTACTTTACCTCGGATATCCTCATTCCCAATCTTATCCTTTATCGTGTGCCCATACATCCCACGAAGCATCCTCATCTCCGCTACACCCATTTTGTGTACGTGTTGATGCTTCACCGCCCAACATTTTGTGCCATACAACCTCGCTGGCCTTATTGCCGTCCTATAAAATTTTCCCTTGAGCTTCAGTGGCCTACGACGGTCACACAACACGCCGGATGCACTCTTACACTTCATCCATCCAGCTTGTATTCTATGGTTGAGATCTTCATCTAATTCTCCGTTCTCTTGCAAGATAGATCCTAGGTAGCGAAAACGGTCACTTTTTGTGATCTTCGCTAGATTGCTCCGGTCATTAGTGTGGATAAGTATATAAATGGATAGAATTAGGAAAGCAAACACAAGATGTACGTGGTTCACCCAGATTGGCTACGTCCACGGAATTGAGGAGTTCTCATTAATTGTGAAGGGTTTACACAAGTACATAGGTTCAAGCTCTCCTTTAGTGAGTACAAGTGAATGATTTAGTACAAATGACATTAAGAAATATTGTGGGAGAATGATCTCGTAACCACGAAACTTCTAAGTACCGGAGTGTGGTATCGTCTTAACTTGCCTTATCTGTCTTATAGGTAGATGTGGCATCTTCTCTGGAAGTACTTTTCCTCCATCCAGGGGTAGTATCTGTAACTGGTGGAGATGCACAAGGTAATGTATCAATTTCACTTGAAGCTTACTTGTAGTTTCAGGCTTGGTCAAGCGCGATACAAACCATGTAGTAGGAGTCCCCCAAGTCGCCGGGCTAGGGGATCTGCTGAAAGAGGTGACAGACAAGGTAAGCAATCAGAGCTCCAGCTGATTGTTCACATTCTCCCTATCTTGCAGGCAGTATGAAGGATAAAGAGAAGAAAAATGAGAAGAGATGATATGGGATACTTTTGCTTTTGAAGAAGTAACTTTCCACATGCTTATTCTTGAACCGGGCTGCAGGGTTTTCTGGTTTCCTCCAAAGTATAAGGCCGACTGAAGAATTTGAGGGTCAAAACAAGTCCATCAAATCTAGAGTACGTTCGACCCTGCTGATATGGGATACTGTTGCTTTTGACAGAGTAGTGGATGTATCGCCACGTGTGCTGTTACGCTTGTCTCCACATGCTTCCTTGTATCCTTCTCACTTGCCCTATCTGTTCCTCAGGCAGATGCGTTATCTTCCCTGGAAGCATAAGATGTTGAAGATGGGTACTCAAGAGCAATGCCAGGTAAGTAATCAGGTAAGGGGTTCCAGGCAGTCAGTTCCTGGCTGGAAGCTTGATTCCAAGTGCTGACTGATTGCTCTCGTTCTCCTTGTCTTGCAGGTAAGAACAAGGCCAAAGGAAAAGACAGGGAAAAAGCATGATATGGGATACTCTTGCTTTTAACCCTGATGATATGAGATATTCTTGCTTTAGTATAGCTTGTTTACAGAGGTATTATCGGGGGGAAAGAAAGCTGAATATTTCGAAAGGCTTCGTTGGGAGTGCCCTCTCAGATAAGAGAAAGGGTTGAGCATTTTTGCAGGTCTGCCTGTCCGTTAGGGATGGAGGTCGACATATATAGGAGTCTCCCTAACATCAAGTAATAATGCTATTCCTTTACCCTGCTTGGTCATAACACAGTAGTGGGAGCTGCCAGCTTCACATGTTTTAACTCTGTTAGAGCACTTTGAAAAAGTGGTCTGTGGTATCTGGAAAGCTGATGTTGCGTGTGAAGATTACAGACAAGCTTTATCCAAGGAGATCCAGCTCTTGAAGTTGGGAAAGTGGTGCCTCTTCGGTTTTCGAACAAGCAATCATGTCGGGGATCTGGCTCTCGAGATTCGGAGAACGATGCCTCTTCGATTTTTGAGAAAGCGATCCTGCTGGGGGTCTGGCTCTCGAGATTCGGAGAGCGGTGTCTCTTCGATTTTTGAGAAAGTAATCATGTTGGGAGTCTGGCTCTCGAGATTCGGAGGGTGGTGCCTCTTCGATTTTGGAGCAAGCAATTTTGTTGGGAGTGTTTTCTCGAATGTGAGTAAAGGTTGGGCATGTTTGCTAGTCTACCTTGTCACAAAGCACAGAGGTTGACACACAGGGACTTTCCAATTATCCAGCAGTGGTACTGTTCCTTTACCCTCTCTTCGATTTTTGACAAAGTAATCATGTTGGGAGTCTGGCTCTCGAGATTCGGAGCGCGGTGCCTCCTCGATTTTGGAGCAAGTAATCTTGTTGGGAGTGTTTTCTCGAATGTGAGTAAAGGTTGGGCATGTTTACTAGTCTACCTTGCCACGAAGCACAAAGGTTGACACACAGGGACTTTCCAATTATCCAGCAGTGGTACTGTTCCTTTACCATCTCTTCGATTTTTTAGAAAGTAATCATGTTGGGAGTCTGGCTCTCGAGATTCGGAATGCGGTGCCTCTTCGATTTTGGAGCAAGCAATCCTGTTGGGAGTGTTTTCTTGAATGTGAGTAAAGGTTGGCATGTTTGCTAGTCTACCTTGCCACGAAGCACAGAGGTTGACACACCGGGACTTTCCAATTATCCAGCAGTGGTACTGTTCCTTTACCCTTGTGGGTAATAATATGGTAGCTAGACCTTCAAAATTTATGTGTCTAAAACTTTGTTAGTGTTGTTTCTTTGCAATTCTTTTACCCTTCTTGGTTAGAGCGATGTAGCGGGAGCTGCAAGCTTCACGTGTCTCAACTTTGTCAGAGAACTTTGGCAAAGTTATCTGTGGTACCCATGAGTTACTGTTGCGTATGGGAAGTGAGTGATTGAACAGTATGATTCATGTGCTTTCTACTTCGCCAGAAATCTTCGACAGAATGCCCATAATTTCCGCAAAGCTGAGTGTGCGTGTGACAGGTGCTAACAAGGCTGGAAAAGTAGGTGCCTCTTCGATTTCTGAGATCGGCCTTCGTGGTCTCTTAGCAGCCCAGCTTTTGAGAAAGCAAGCCTCTTCGATTTCTGATATCGGCCTTCGTGGTCTTTGAGCAGCCCAGCTTTTGAGAAAGCAAACGCCTCTTCGATTTTTGAGATCGACCCTCGTGGTCTCTGAGCAGCCCAGCTTTTGAGAAAGCAAACGCCTCTTCGATTTCTGAAGCTTCGTCGAGTGCAGATTTTTATAGGGGCTGACATTAAGTTCCAAGGCACACTTGAATATCCACCAGTAGAAGCTCCATTCTTGCACTTCTAAGATCTTGATTTGTCCGACCTCTTCTCTCTTCAACACCTTTGAAAATGTCTGGCCCCTCCGACCGTCGTTTTGACTTGAACCTTGTTGAAGAGGCAGCCCCGCCTTCTCCAGACAACATATGGCGCCCATCATTCGTCTCCCCTACTGGTCCTCTTACCGTTGGGGATTCCGTGATGAAGAATGATATGACCGCTGCGGTAGTGGCCAGGAACCTTCTCACTCCCAAAGATAACAGACTACTTTCCAAACGGTCTGATGAGTTGGCTGTTAAGGATTCTCTGGCTCTCAGTGTTCAGTGTGCAGGTTCTGTGTCTAATATGGCCCAACGCCTATTTGCTCGAACCCGCCAAGTTGAATCATTGGCGGCTGAAGTGATGAGTCTCAAACAGGAGATTAGAGGGCTCAAGCATGAGAATAAACAGTTGCACCGGCTCGCACATGACTATGCTACAAACATGAAGAGGAAGCTTGACCAGATGAAGGAATCTGATGGTCAGGTTTTACTTGATCATCAGAGATTTGTGGGTTTGTTCCAAATGCATTTATTACCTTCGTCTTCTGGGGCTGTACCGCGTAATGAAGCTTTAAATGATCAACCTCTAATGCCTCCTTCTTCTAGAGTTTTGTCCAGTACTGAGGCTCCGAATGATCCCCCTCCGGTGCCTTCTCTTTCTGGGGCTCTACCGACTGCTGAGACTTCTCCTAAGCAACCTTTGTGAAGGCTCCCTCTTGTTTGTTTATTTTGACTCAAGTATATGTACATATTTGTAACTTATCGGGGATATCAATAAATAAGCTTTCCTTCATTTCAACGTATTGTGTTAAATACACCAAAGCCTTCTTCGCTAAGTTCTTTGAATTTTCTTTTGTTGAAGCTTGTATGTTGAAGCTTTGTGAGTGGAGCATGTAGGTTGAGGTAGTGTTCCCTTAATTTCCCGAGTGAGGAAAACTTCTCGGTTAGAGACTTGGAAAATCCAAGTCACTGAGTGGGATCGGCTATATGAATCTTAGAACGCCATTGTGTTCTGTCCTGTGTCATGTCCTCCGTTAGATCCAAGTACTCTAAGTCTTTTCTTAGGGTCTCTTCCAAAGTTTTCCTAGGTCTTCCTCTACCCCTTCGGCCCTGAATCTCTGTCCTATAGTCGCATATTCTAATCGGAGCGTCAGTAGGCCTTCTTTGCACATGTCCAAACCACCGTAACCGATTTTCTCTCATCTTTCCTTCAATTTCGGCTACTCCTACTTTACCCCGGATATCCTCATTCCTAATCTTATCCTTTCTCGTGTGCCCACACATCCAACGAAGCATCCTCATCTCCGCTACACCCATTTTGTGTACGTGTTGATGCTTCATCGCCCAACATTCTGTGCCATACAGCATCGCCGGCCTTATTGCCGTCCTATAAAATTTTCCCTTGAGCTTCAGTGGCATACGACGGTCACACAACACGCCGGATGCACTATTCCATTTCATCCATCCAGCTTGTATTCTATGGTTGAGATCTCCATCTAATTCTCCGTTCTTTTGCAAGATAGATCCTAGGTAACGAAAACGGTCGCTCTTTGGTATTTATTGATCTCCGATCCTCACCCCTAACTCGTTTTGGCCTCCATTTGCACTGAACTTGCACTCCATATATTCTGTCTTTGATCGGCTTAGGCGAAGACCTTTAGATTCCAACACTTCTCTCCAAAGGTTAAGCTTTGCATTTACCCCTTCCTGAGTTTCATCTATCAACACTATATCGTCTGCGAAAAGCATACACCAAGGAATATCATCTTGAATATGTCTTGTTAACTCATCCATTACCAACGCAAAAAGGTAAGGACTTAAGGATGAGCCTTGATGTAATCCTACAGTTATGGGAAAGCTTTCGGTTTGTCCTTCATGAGTTCTTACGGCAGTCTTTGCTCCTTCATACATATCCTGTATAGCTTGGATATATGCTACTCGTACTCCTTTCTTCTCTAAAATCCTCCAAAGAATGTCTCTTGGGATCCTATCATACGTTTTTTCCAAGTCTATAAAGACCATGTATAAATCCTTTTTCCCATCT
Organism: Malus domestica; assembly: GCF_042453785.1. Taxonomy (NCBI): domain Eukaryota; kingdom Viridiplantae; phylum Streptophyta; class Magnoliopsida; order Rosales; family Rosaceae; genus Malus; species Malus domestica. The sequence goes on from NC_091661.1 coordinate 30,882,831, forward strand.
CTATATCTTTCCATCAATCTTCGTAAGAGATAGATTGCTTCCATGGTTGAGCGCCCTGGCATGAACCCGAATTGGTTGTCCGAAACCCGTGTCTCTTGCCTCAATCTATGCTCAATGACTCTCTCCCAAAGCTTCATTGTATGACTCATTAGCTTAATACCCCTATAGTTCATGCAATTTTGTACATCGCCCTTATTCTTGTAGATAGGCACCAAAGTGCTTATTCGCCACTCATTTGGCATCTTCTTCGTTTTCAAAATCCTATTGAAAAGGTCAGTGAGCCATGTTATACCTGTCTCTCCCAAAACTTTCCACACTTCGATTGGTATATCGTCTGGGCCTACTGCTTTTCTATGCTTCATCTTCTTCAAAGCTACAACCACTTCTTCCTTCCGAATTCTACGATAAAAAGAGTAGTTTCGACACTCTTCTGAGTTACTCAACTCCCCTAAAGAAGCACTCATTTCATGTCCTTCATTGAAAAGATTATGAAAATAACCTTTCCATCTGTCTTTAACCGCGTTCTCTGTAGCAAGAACATTTCCATCCTCATCCTTGATGCACCTCACTTGGTTTAGGTCTCTTGTCTTCTTTTCCCTTGCTCTAGCTAGTTTATAGATATCCAACTCTCCTTCTTTGGTATCTAGTCGCTTATACATATCGTCATAAGCCGCTAACTTAGCTTCTCTCACAGCTTTCTTCGCCTCTTGCTTCGCTTTTCTATACCTTTCACCATTTTCATCGGTCCTATCCTTGTATAAGGCTTTACAACATTCCTTTTTAGCCTTCACCTTTGTTTGTACCTCCTCATTCCACCACCAAGATTCCTTTTGGTGTGGGGCAAAGCCCTTGGACTCTCCTAATACCTCTTTTGCTACTTTTCGGATACAACTAGCCATGGAATCCCACATTTGGTTAGCTTCCCCCTCTCTATCCCACACACACTGGGTGATTACTTTCTCTTTGAAAATGGCTTGTTTTTCTTCTTTTAGATTCCACCATCTAGTCCTTGGGCACTTCCAAGTCTTGTTCTTTTTTCTCACTCTTTTGATATGTACATCCATCACCAACAAGCGATGTTGATTAGCCACGCTCTCTCCTGATATAACTTTGCAATCCTTACAAGTTATACGATCCCATTTCCTCATTAGAAGAAAATCTATTTGTGTTTTTGACGACCCACTTTTGTAGGTGATCACATGTTCTTCTCTCTTCTTAAAGAAGGTGTTGGCTAAGAAGAGATCATATGCCATTGCAAAATCCAAGATAGCTTCCCCATCCTCGTTTCTCTCCCCAAAACCATGGCCACCATGAAAACCTCCATAGTTGCCTGTCTCCCTGCCCACGTGTCCATTTAAATCTCCTCCTATAAATAACTTCTCCGTCTGAGCAATTCCTTGCACCAAGTCTCCAAGGTCTTCCCAAAATTTCTCATTCGAACTCGTATCCAACCCTACTTGAGGTGCGTACGCACTAATCACATTGATAAGTTCTTGTCCTATTACAATCTTGATTGCCATGATTCTATCTCCTACCCTCTTGACATCTACAACATCTTGTGTCAAGGTCTTGTCCACGATGATGCCAACACCGTTTCTCGTTCTATTTGTGCCCGAATACCATAGTTTAAACCCTGAGTTTTCTAGATCCTTTGCCTTACGACCAACCCACTTAGTTTCTTGTAGGCACATAATATTTATCCTTCTCCTCACCATAACTTCTACTACTTCCATAGATTTTCCCGTCAAGGTTCCTATATTCCACGTTCCTAAACGCATTTTGCTCTCTTGAACTCTACCCTTCTGTCCTAGCTTTTTCACCATTCCCCGTCTAATAGGATCAAAGTACTTCTTTTGTATGTCACGTGTAAAGTTGATAGGAGCATATGCTCCCAAACAACTTTGAGTGGAGTCGTTCGAAAAGAAGTTTCTATAGCCCCCTTGCTCATTTAACACTGCATCCGGGTGCCGATGGAGATACAGCGACCCTTGCTCACTTATCACTGTGCTCAGGCCACACAGCGCGCCACTTACGGGTGACGCCCTAGCTTTAGCGCGATTTCGTTCTGGATTCATTTTCATAAGGATTCGACGTGATCATGGAGTGCCGGCTGTCGACTACCTGACGCCCTCCCCCTCCTCCTTTATCCGGGCTTGGGACCGGCAATGTAAGATAAACTTACACGGCGGAGTTGAACCAATGCTCTTTGTTCGCACGAGCTTAAACTGCATGAACCAAAGCTCATGGCCCGCAAGAGCATAAACTGTGTACGGCAAAATCATCATCAAAATCACTGTTAAATTCATCACTCATTTAAACTACGTTATGGCTTGATCTCTTCTTTGGAAGGGTACGTAGGCGGCTCGAACATTCAATTTCTAGTTCAGTCATATCAAAATAAAAAAATATATATAAAAGTTTTATTAAAGAAAGTCAATTTTATTACAAAAGAATAAATAAATAAATACATATGTTATTATGTATTTACAAAAAAACAAAAAAACAAAAAAACAAAACAAATGCATTGAGAGAAATAAAGTCCGTTTTTATTTATTTTTTCTGGAAATTTTACATAAATTTGCATTATACATACTTATAAAAAAAAATCAAATCAAATTTACAAGAGGGAATCTTCAAGGACGATCAGGTGCCGACTCACCACTCAGCAGAGCTCCAGAAATGAGAGGCGCTGGAGGTTGACTGTTTGAAGCCACACCACTCGGCGGAACTCCAGGAAGAAGATGAGCCAAAGGTTGATCATTTGGAGCTTCATTACACGGTACAGCCCCAGAAGACGAAGGCAAATGCTGCTGGAACAAACCCACAAACCTCTGATGATCAAGTAAAATCTGACCATTAGATTCATGCATCTGGTTAATCTTCCTCTTCATGTTTGTCGCATAGCTATGTGCGAGCTTATGCAACTGTTTATTCTCCTGCTTGAGCCCTCTAATCTCCTGTTTGAGACTCATCACTTCAGCCGCCAATGATTCAACTTGACGGGTTCGAGCAAATAGGCGTTGGGCCATATTAGACACAGAACTTGCACACTGCACACTGAGAGCCAAAGAATCCTTAACAGCCAACTCATCAGACCGTTTGGAAAGTAGTCTGTTATCTCAAGGAGTGACAAGGTTTCGGGCCACCACCGCAGCGGTCATATCATTCTTCACCACCGAATCCCCAACGGTAAAAGGACCAGTAGGGGATATGAAGGATGGGCGCCATATGTTATCTGGAGAACACGGGACTATCTCTTCACCAAGGTTCAAATCAAAACGACGGTCGGAAGGTCCAGACATTTTCAAATGTGTTGAAGAAAGAAGAGGTCAGACAAATCAAGATCTTAGAAGTGCAAGAAGGGAGTTTCTACAAGCGAAAATTCAAGTGTGCTTTGAAACGAACTGCGTGCCTCTATAAAGATCAACACTCGACGAGATTTCAAAGATCGAAGAGGCGAGCTCAGAATTCGAAGAGGCCAATTCAAAAATCAAAGAGGCAAGCTCAGAAATCGGAGAAGCATCTTGCTTTTCCAGACGCGTTAGCACCCGTCACGCGCAAACTCAGCTTTGTGGAAATCACGGGCAATTTGTCGAAGCTCCGATCCCAGATATCGAAGAGGCGCCAGTCTTTTTCAGCCTCGTTAACACATGGCACATGCACACTCAGCTTGACGAAAATTACGGACAATTTGTCGAAGATTTCTGATAAAGAAGAAAGCACGTGAAGCCATACTGATCAATCACGCATTGGTTGCTGACACGAGTAAAAGAATAGTACCTCTACAGGTACTAAAGAATTTCCTATAACTATCCACCTTCACCCTCCATAGTAAGGCAGACATACATAACCTTTCTTCATCTCTGAGAACCTTTCTTCATCTCCGAGAATGCCTTCCCAACGAAGCCTCTCGAGTCACTCAGTGTTTCTTATTCCTTGGGGTACCTCTGCAAACAAATGACACCAAAGCAAAAGTATCTCATATCACCAGGGTAGAAAGCAAGAGTATCTCATATCATGCATTTTCCCTGTCCTTTCCTTTTTCCTTGTTCTTACCTACAAAGACAAGGATAAAGAAAACAATATGCCGGAACCTCCACTCAAACTCGGATGCCACATTTGCCTGGAGAACAGATAAGGCAAGTGAAAATGATACCTTGCAGCATGTGGAAACAACGTGCAGAAGAAACAAGCAGAGAAGAATGCAGTATTCACAGTCAGCTCAGCAGAAGGAGTCCGAGCTGAGGAACTCAAGAAGCTGCCACATCTGCCTAAAGAAACAAGCAGAGAATAATGCAGCCTGCACAGTCAGCTCAGCAGAAGGAGTCTGAGCTGAAGAACTCGAGAAGATGCTACATTCTGCTAGAAGAATAGATAAGACAAGGGAAAATGATACATTGAAGCATGTGGAGACAAGCACAACAAAGCACGTGCCGATTCATCCGCTACTTCTTCAAAATCAAAAGTATCTCATATCATCAGGTTTGCAATCACTCTGGGTGGAGGACTCGTTTTGACCCTCAAATTCTTGGGCCGACTTGCTAGGCGTTGTGGGCTGCATGTGCCGTTTCACCACCCTTGAAGATCATACCGTTGATCAAACTGCTCAGGTGTGAATTAGAAAGATTGAACAAAGCAACAAGTCGTCACCTTCACCTCGTGCCTGCTTGCCATGTGTTCGAGTCAACCTTCAAGAATCAAGCCTCAATGGCCCTTGAAGAAGTTTCCGGCCAAATTCAAGATCAAGCCTCGACGGCTCTTGAGGAAATCACAAGTCTGATTCAAGATCAAGCGTCCACCATATTTGAATCAAATCCAGTTCAAGAATAAGCTGTGGAAAATCAACAATTGGAGGAATCCAAAAAATCCTCCAACCCAGTTCAAGATCAGAGCTGTGGAAAGTCAACAAAGCGCAAAAACAAATACGTGTCAATTCATCCACTACCAAAGCCAAAGATCATCTACCACATAAAGCTCCTTGTGGTCCAATTTCAACCTTCAAGATCAAGTCTCGACGGCCCTTGAAGAAATTTCAAACAAAGTCCAAGAACAAGCCTCAACGGCCCTTGAAGAAATCTCCAGCCCAATTCAAGATCAAGCCTCGATGGCCCTTGGATTGACAACTACATTAAGGGACTTCAAAACGCATCTCCTACATGTAACAAGCACATGTATACAACGCGCCTTGAAGTGGGGGCATTTGTAGACATTGAAATTTCGGTGGCATAAATGTTAGCCATTGCATTAAGATTACATTTGTAAACATTGAAATTTTGGTGAAATAAATGTTGACCATTGTATTAAAATTACAACCTTCATTCACTTTACCTACATCATACACTAAGTTCACCTACAACATCCACCAAGTTTCACCTACAAACATCCACCAAGTTTCACCTACAACATCCACCAAAATTCACCTACAACATCCACCAAAACAAAAGGATGGTGGTGATTTGTTCCCAAAGCCTATAAATAGGCTCCTCCATCAAAGAATCAAGAACCAATTCACAAATACATTTCTCTACTCCCAAAATGGAAGAGAATACTCCCCACACATCCAAAATCCTTGAAGCTTTGAAACTCTAAAGCTTTCAAGCATCCAACCTCCCAAATTCAAGCAAATCCCGAAGGATCAAGAAAGCCCTCTTCGTTCTTCGTCAAATCCTCCTTCAAGATCAAGCCCTAACGGCCCTTGAAGAAATTTCTCCTTCAAGATCAAGCCCCAACGGCCCTTGAAGAACTTCCACCAATTCAAGATCAAGCCTCGACGGCCCTTGAAGAAAGTGTTCAACAAATCCACACAACTGTTCATCCTAAGATCAAGCCCCGACGGCCCTTTTGGATCAACAACATCACCAAATCCACATAACTGTTCATCCTAAGATCAAGCCCCAACGACCCTTTGGATCAATAACATCAACAAATCCACACAATTGTTCATCCTACGATCAAGCCCCAACGGCCCTTTGGATCAATAACATCAACAAATCCACACAACTGTTCATCCTAAGATCAAGCCCCGACGGCCCTTTGGATCAACAACATCAACAAATCCACACATCCAACCGTTCTTCAAGATCAAGCCCAAAAGCCCTTGAAGATCTGTTCATCACCGTTATTCAAGATCAAACTTTAACGGCCCTTGAAGAAACACTCATCCTTAAGATCAAGCCCCAACGGCTTCTTGAAGATCCGCTCAAATCCACCTTCAAAGATCAAGCCCACGACCCCTTGAAGAAACTTCCAACAGTTCATCCAAGATCAAGCCTCGACAGCCCTTGGATCAACGAAACATCCACAAATCAACACCTTACGCAGATCGAATCAGATGATCAAATTTGAGGGAGATTGTAACCCAAAATCATCAAACACAAATATTATTTTGTGCACGTTGTTCTTGTCTCTTTCATTTCAGGAATTTTTCGTGTTCACACTTATATATCAGCAGTTTTCGTTGTTGGGTTTTCCTCAATTTGCTATTTTTGTTCATTTTTTCTTTTGCTTTCAGTGACATGGTTTTTCCCCCAAAGATTGGATTTTAGTTTTTGGAATGTTAAAGATTTAGTTTTTTGGTCTTTTTTGGAAAGGAATCCAAAAATATCAAATTTTTTGTTGAAATTCTTTGGCTTTTGGTTCAAATTTTGAATGCAAGAGATCCTGTTGGTCCATTTGTGACCATATTTTTTATTTACTTGATTATATTTTGTTGTTAGCAATGAATTTATGAATGTATGAAAAAAAATGCTAAATTTAGGGAGATATTGCTCAAATGACGATATTTTTGTATGGATATTTAGCGTTAGTGCGATTTCTGCTCTTTGAATTGGGGCAAACAACATTTTGATATTGCTCTTGGACCCCAGATAAAGTTCCCCTTTTATTAACGCGTTTAGGCGAGTAATTCTACGAAACATCTTGTGAAATTATAGAAGTTTCTATGTTGAACTCATTTTGCTTCACTTTGAATTGTTGTCTAGGGACTGCTTTTGGGAACTTGCTGGTGCACGAAAAAGCTCTTCGGGTTATTCAAATGTTCGGAGGTTAACTTTTTGTTTGGAGATTCGATCGAAAACAAGTTGTAGTCATGAATTTTCAGCAAGAGAAGTTCGTCAGGTTAGTTCGACGATTAGTAGTATAACCTCACATACATGATATCATGTTGACTAGTTTGCAACTATACAGCAATTTTCTGGCTTTTGGAGCCAAATAAGTCAGGATTTTGATGTTATGTTGTCCTGCTACTTTGAAGTACTTGCCGGGAGTTTTATATCACGGTGGCGATGGGATGCTAATAATGTGCCACTACTGTTGCTAATATCACTTCTTTCACTTGTTCTGTCCACACATTGGCACATAATTCCACACCCCGTCCCTGTCCTTTCGTTCCGAATTATGTTTAACTGTTGTATGTAATGTCTTGTTTCAGGCTTCAGGATTGGACTGCAGAGAAAAATGTTGAGCCACTATATTCTCCAGATGATGACATGCCACCAGGGAAGTCAAATTCCAAAGAAGCTTGGAATCTGGTTCTGAGCGCATTAAGAGTCATGGAAATCTTATTCAATTGACAGTGTTGTCGGCAACAGCTTTGGTAGTGGAATTCTTGATCCTCAAGGGCCATTCCTTCAGAAGTGGAATAAGATATTTGTATTGGCATGTATTATTGCCGTCTCCCTTGATCCCTTGTTCTTTTACATCCCTGTGATCGATGATAAGAAAAAGTGCCTTGGTTTGGACAGGAAGATGGAGATAACAGCTAGTGTTTTGCGTTCATTCGCAGATATATTTTATATTGTTCACATAATTTTCCAGTTTCGTACTGGATTTATTGCTCCTTCTTCTCGAGTGTTTGGAAGAGGATGGATTGAGATTTAACTTATTAAGATTTAGTTAAATCTTAACCGTTTCTTTTTGTCTTTTGATGCTTATGAGAGCAAAGCTCATTAAAATACATAGGAGCATCCATCCTAAAATCAATTAGTGGTACGAGGCACATGAAAAACAACGTTTTGAATAACTTTATTGGTACAATTTCTATCGATTGCTCGTCATCCTCTGGCTGTGGCGTCTATGGAGTACCTCAAGTTATACTTCTTACTTCTAAACTTCGATGGGGCAAATTCTCGATGGTCTATCAAATGTTGACATATAATGAGTTGTGTGATTTGAGAGAAACCAACCTACAACACTGGAAGAGAGTTTCAAACACGAAACTTCGGGTGCTTGTGCGAATAACTAATGATTCTTTACTTAACCCTGTATAGAAATAAAATCTACTTGTTACAAAGTAGCAGCACAATGGAGAGCTTCCCAATAATTAACGTCTCCTTCGCACTGTCGAGGTTTCCTTTTTATGGCGACGCCATGCTGCTTGCAAAGCATAAGCTGCCCTTGGTTTCCATTGCTCCACGTTAAAG